>NC_090924.1:899125874-899428904 GCF_040938575.1 Ambystoma mexicanum
ACGCATGGTAATTGCCAAGCTCATGAATTATCACGACCGAGACACATTTCTCCATATGGCACGCTCAAAAGGTCCAATCACCTATAATGGGAGCCGAATAGGGTTTTTTCCCGATTACACACGCAAAGTTCAAAAGGCCCGCCAGTCCTATGACTCCATCAAGCGGAAGCTGGCATCCATGAGCATTAAGTATGCGCTCTTCTTCCCAGCCACTCTCAAGTAGTACCACAACAACACTGTCCATGTGTTTCAATACCCAAAGGAAGCATGGGATTGGCTCGAGACTCAGGTTCTATCCTCTCCAAGATCTAATGTCCACACACCGAGGAAGGAGAATGGCCGCAGCACCCTGACCAGGGGACAAGTACCCATCCCAAGCATGGAAAGCACAGAAGATAACTCGCCTGGCGGGGCGAGAGAGGCCTGAGGATTGAAGGGATATGGGGCAAAACTTAACGGTTTGAGCCGCTGTGGTGGGCTGCTCACATTGGTCCTCTTGCTCTCTCTCCCTCCTAAGCAGGATATGCTTATTTCGTTGGATATTTGTATTTAGACTGGGCAGCCCAGAACGGCAAGGTGAGTTCCCCGAATAAGTTCTCATTGTTGATGGTTGCATGTTTGGGCGACAGGTGCTTCTGGTTGGGAGCGAATTACAGGGTGGGGGGAGTTCATGGGTGTTGGCTAATGAGTACCGCAGAACCGGATGCTAAGATATTGGTTGTTGTAGGCGCTGGTTGCGCTGGGATGAGGGTTCCGGAGTTTCAGATGTTAGAAAATGTTTTGGTTCATGATGGGCAGTCCTTTGGGGGTGACAGGGTTGGTTTGTTGCAGCCTGGGGAGTGGGGTCAGGGGGATCCATAAACGCATGATCCTCCTCAAGTGTCAAACACTCTAAACACATAAATGAGTCACAAACTGGTCAGTTGTCTTTGCTGACCTGGAACGTGAATGGCCTAGGCTCTAGCATCAAACGGAAGTTAGTACTGCAATATCTCAATCGGTATTCCCCTGGACATGGCCTTCCTCACAGAGACCCACCTGGCCGGAACGGAATGCGCCTTTTTTAAAAGATCCAACTACCCGCACTCATACCAGGCAGGTTTCTCTAAGGACGCTAGAGGTACAATGATACTCATTCATAAGCGCATCCCCTTTCAGGTCAAAAAGGTGTGAACCGATCCTGGCGTTTGATACGTCGCTTTGGTTGGTGACTTATGGGGAGAACGGTGGGGCCTCATTGCAGTTTACGCTCCCCCTGCACTCACAAGGGACCTTTTTCATGACCTACATTTGATATAACTGGAGGAGAGCGCGGAGGTGTGGGTCTTGGGAGGGGACTTTAATGAGGTAATGGAGGTCGCCAGAGACAGATCACATAGGGGTATCACCACCCGGGAGGGCCTGACTGCGCTATACAAATTTGCTGAAACAGTAGGTCTTTTGGATACATGGAGGGCCCTGCACACCACTGACTCAGTGTTTTCGTTGTATTCACATTCACATAAAACAATGAACAGAATTGATTACATCCTTATCCCCTGGAACACGTCCCATAGGCTCTCGTCTGCAGTCCTCCTGGCCAGAGGGATCTCAGACTACTCTCCCCTGCTGGTGACCCTAAAAAGCAAACAACAGAACCTTGACGCCATCTGGCACTTGAATACTTACTACTTGGGGTGTCCTGAGATAGTTGAAGGGCTGGCTAATAAATCCAATGAATACTTTGAGCTCAATGTTGGTTTGGTTGATTGTCCAGTTATGACCTGGGAGGCTTACAAAACTGTCCTTCGGCAGGAGGCTATTTCTTTGGTGACTGCCCACTGACGGAACCACACCCGGGAGATTGCAGAGGCGGAGGGACAGGTTTCCGAACGGGAGACGCAATTTCTGGAATTGGGCGCAGAGACCTCACAGGATGCCCTGGAAACGGTACAGGAATCCCTAAGGAATTTAGCCCTGGACAATACTCGGACCGCCCATTGGTCGATCCAGAGCCAGATCTATGAAAGAGGGGACAAGGTGGGTAAAGCGTTGGCCTGGCTGGAGAGACGCGAACTACGCAAAGGATATGTCTAAGAAATACGAACAGCCAATGGGGACCTGCTGAGGGCAGATCCCAATATTGCATAAGCCTTTGCTAATTACTACAGGCACCTCTATTCCCCTTCGGGTGAGAGTTCTGGGACTGACCACCTTAATTTCCTTAATACGATTGAACTTCCGTGCCTCACCACACAACAGAGGCCAGTCATAATGAGGCCAAATGATTCCCTGGGGTCGTCCCAGGCCTCCCGTTCTCCCCATTACCTTCCAGATAGTAGGGTTATTTTGATGGGAGCCGCCATCCTTGCAGACTCTCTTTCACTTCACGGTCCTCTGGTGTCTCTCCTGCTTTGGCATTTTTCTCCTTGTGTTTTCCAATCTCTTCAGAGTGTTGCGGTCTTCTGTGTTTGATCGTACACCTGTGGTCTCCTGATGCTAGTGGTATCAGTGATGGTGTCTGGACATCCGGTCCAGAAACGATTCCCGTCCCTGGTCTCGCCACCACCTTCGGTTGAGCTGTAGCTCATCTGTTTTCTCGTGCTCTTCGTTTGCCCTGGTTTCTGGGTACTGCTTTGCAAAATTACTTGAGTTTGAAACTTGCTGGCTTCGGAATCTCTCTCTGGCAAGGTGTACACGGCTAGGGGGATTCCTCAGTGGAAGTATGTGGTTCTCTCTCACTCTCTGTCTCAAGTCACATAGCTTGGGTCCTTCCCCAGCTGACGTGCATGGGTTTCTCTCTCTCCGTCTCCTTCTCGTTCGTCTCCCACTGGAGTTACATTTATCCAGCTCTGCATGGATTGGATCATGGGTTTCAAAGTGACAGGTCCTGTTTCCCTCAGATAACAATATCCATTAGGATTCTCTTCATCCCAGTAGTGATAATTCACAGTTCCTGGTATTACAGCTTCTTCGTCCCAATCTTGGTATTTCCCAGGATTTATTATTACAGCTGCCTCATCTCAGTATTGGTACTTCATAGAATCTGGGTTTGTAAAACATCCCATGTAGGCCATGGTACGTACCACTTGAGGGAGTTCCTCGCAGGAATGGGAGTCCTTGTCCCCTAAGAGAGGGTATAGCGGACCGGGCTCACCTCCCTAGCCTCAGCGGAGCAAGCTCCCCCTTGGGGAGAAGGGACAGATTCCCTCGATTCGTCACAAAGATTACATGCAGGTGGGGCTGCAATTTTCCTTACAACTAATAAAGATGGAAATACTGGACAGCTGAGGAAAAATCGATTCAATTGCATTAACAGGATCGGCATTTTAATTGACGAACTATACCGACAGAGTTGCCCCCAGTGAAACTAGTATTCTAAAAGAGAAATGGTTACAATTAAATTTGAATGGGATCTACCAAGGTTTCAGTGTTTTGCTTTTGTTCATTTGCATCTCAAGAAATTCATAAAGAGAATGTATGGTCAAGATTGCAAACAATTGTTATTGCATATATGTATGGGAATTTTACATTTTCATGAAGTTATGCCCTGAAGAGGCGTCACTGCGCAAAAAGCGTGCACATGTAGGCACCTGGCACTTTACGCTTGTCTTGTAAAGGAAGTTATTGTTTGACGGCACCTGACATTGTTTGTCAAATGGACTCATTTGTTAAATGAGGGATTTGTCTAAAAAAGACATGTGTCTTATTTGTTTTAAGGAACTATTAGTTTGAAACACAAGTTATATGTGATGGGTGATGAAATGAAACCACAGGTTTGAAGCAGAATGAAAGCCTCTCATTTGAAAGCATAAAAGCAAGCTTTTTCTTTTTCTATTTTAATAGTCGTATCTTTTTTGTTTGTTTTTTAAACTTTTTATTTTGGTTCTCATAACAATCACTTGTCATATATTCAACATTCGGTTGTACATCGTATGCGGTCCAATACATACACTTTTCAATACCACAACAACAACAGTACCAAAAGGAACAGCAAACTCCCTCCCCATCCAAAGGTGCACATCATTTCCCCCTCTGAAATCCATGACCATTAACAGAAGTCTGTTTGTTTTCCGCCTCACGGCAGTCGTAAGTCTGCAGTTGACTCCAATGCTTTCCAGATTTCATGCCACACTGTATATCGCAACTCAGTTCCTTCCCTTGGGTGCGGTTAATCAATCAAATTCCTCTCAGCCCTCACCCATTTGCGCAGTGTTCTGCACCAGTCTCCTATCTTGGGTCAACCATGTGCCTCTCACACCATAGCAATTGTCCTTTTGGCTAGCAGCAAGCCCAGTGCCAAGGATTTAGCCACAGCTTTCGCTCACCTGCCCTTCCCCCTGGGAAGTAACCCTAGCAAGCAATGTTGGATCGTGAAATGGACTCGCACTTTGAGTAATTCAATCAATTCCAAACAGATGGCGTCCCAGAATCCCACCACACTATCACATCTCCACACCGCATGTGTAAGAAGGACAAGTTGGGTCCGCTCCAATCACCATTTTAGCTACCCTCTCCAGAGTAATGTATACCCGCTGCACTATTTTATATGGTATCCATTGGAATTTGACATTCCTGGATACCCGTTTCGCGTGATCAAGTACTGTGCTCCACTCACCAGCTGAGAATTGCTCACCCATACCTGTGTCGCATTTAGTTCTGAGCTCCACCGCTGCATGATCACATTCATCTTTATTTGCTGCATATAATTCTGAGATGTTACTCCCCTTCCACTAGTTGTAAAAGGGCTGCATTCATCCCATGAATACGTGGTTTGTTGGGGAACCCACCCCAGGCTTCCCGTACTCCAGCTTTCAATGTTGCAAACTCCAAGAAATTCAGGCGAACCAACGGATGTGCAACCTTGATATTGGTATATATTATAGCCCTGTCCTCCATGTACAAATTGTCTAAAATTCCCCTGCCCCAGTCTTCAAATCGCTTCCCCCTTTGTTCTCGCCTCTACACGTCTCAATCTACTGCAACACAGGAGCACAACCTGTAAAAAGTGAACCCTCTGTCCAGCACATACAGTAGCCTTCCACCAAACCCAAATGAAGGTGCACTATGGGGTAAGGAGCTCCCCGAGCTCCCTCTCCTGTCCTCTGAGCATTTCCAGGATCCAGTATGGTTCTGACTCTGTCATCATCCAAATCATGGTATGATCCACGTGTGGCTGAGCAAACCAATCCACCATGGGCTGCAGGACTGATGCCCTAAAATCTGATGCTCTAAAATTTGGTGCCCAAATGCCCCCTTACCCGCCGGTAATTGTAATGTAGCCAAAACGATCGTCAGGGTCTCTCCTTTCCAATGTAACCTAGTAGGGGTATTATGGAGCTCTCAGAAACAGGCAGCCCTCAGAACCATTGGCCGTACTTGAAAAACATGCAATAATCTGGGCAACATATTCATCTTCAACAATGCCATCCGCCCCATCAAGGAGATGGGAAACTGAATCCAGAAACGTGTGAGACCCTCGAAAGTCATAATTCATTTCTCCAAATTCTGACTATACATCCACTGCCAGTCCCCACTTAGCCTTATCCCCAGATATTTGAATCCCATGGTTGACAACCCCATTCAGGGCCGGTCTTACAACAGATTGAACCCCAGGCATGAAGCATCGTTGGGACCCCCCGCCCCCGAAAATTACACACAAAAAATGATATGTTACAAATGTTAATAGGGCACTCGATAAAGATGGTGAAACAGAGATTGTGAATGTTTGGCTAATGGCTTAGCAAGTGATGTGCCAATTAAATGCCAAAAACAACTCAAATTAGCACAGGTCATACCAGTCTTTTTTACCCTGTGTTACGACACATTTCATCTACATGTCCCGAACATCATCAAGGGGAATGGGTCACACTGACTGTCCGCCCCTGAAATTCAGTAGGGGCAGGTGAGTGAGCATCCCCTACCCACTCACCAGAAACCCAGAAGAACTGATTCAAAGGAATACCTTGGCATGAAGAACCAGGATTTTGTATCCTGGGGTCCCATCTTTTCCAAGTGTCCCAATAGGCACAGCCTTCTTAGGCTTCTACGCTTTTTGATTAACATATTTAAATATCTAATGCATGGATTTGTTGTGTTGCACTTTTCAAGTCATTTCTATACAACAGAGTATTCTTAAAAGCCAAGCCTAAGCACACATTTCTAATAATTAGACAGGAGAACATGCTTACGTGCCTAAGTTACAGGTTGGTCTCAAATTCCAGTGTTTGATCCTGGACACATCATTTTATCACACTGTGGTTTATCTGCCAAAATTTGAAGAGCCTAGAAGTCATTCAGTTCATACTGTAGTAGTTTCCCTGCACACTGGGACAATACATCCTGCTGTCATCTAAATCACTGAAATATGTAGCAAGAATGGTTAGTTTGATAAGTTACTTCACCATGTGGATAGTAGTTTTGATCAGTCTTGCTGAATAAATATTCTTTAAAATGCAGAATTTGCATCACATTTTATCAGTTCCCCTCACGGTTCACATGAAAGCAGCTTTGCAGGTAACCCCTCAGCCCCCAGCACCAGGCAGCTTGCTCCTGCAGAGAAGCTTAGCTGCCTACAGTGAACACTACCACTGCATCTCCCCTCCAATTAGAATATAGGCACAAAACGATAAAAACCTTAATGACCCATCATTGGCTGTTTTGTGCGCTACATTCTAATTGGAGGGGCTGCAAGGGGAACTTAACTGTTGAGCATTATTGAGCATTGATTTTGGCCCCATGTGCGCCGTGGGCGGACGCAGCACTGCAGACAGTGTAGAGAGAGTAACCCAGCTGAGGTAGGGGTAAAGGCGGCATGGGGGGAGGCAGGATTTCAGAGGGGGCCACTGGTTAAACCCACACACGAAAGAGAGCTTACCTCTGCTATATGCTGTACTTGACAACAGTGTGGCCTGGAGTTTCCATCTGAAATTGTGGAAGAGGGTCTGTGGTTATTTGAAATATGGCCAGGCCCCCTGCCAATGAGTGGCATGTATACCTGCTGTGGCGTCAGAACTGTCTGCCCTTGTACGGATTGGCACTCCAAAAACGATGTAATAAAAGGAACATGGAGAAGAGAAAATGCCTGTCACAGCAACAGGAACGTAAGATGAATAGGTTCACACAGACACAGACATCCCAGCACCCTGGTATGAGCACTGCTGTTGCAAAGCTGCCTCAAGCAGACAGCTTACATCTACAGATGTATCAAATTGGAAGGTGTTGGCAGTCATATCAGACTTTAGAGCCTCAATATAAAATAAATTAGCTGAGGTGACAGTGGATGCATCAGTCATAAGGTACAACCTCCAAAATGTTTCTGAGTGATTCAGTCAAACAGAAAATTGTATTACGGATAAGGCTGGCATTGTGCAATCCCTGCAATGACAGGTGACCCACTTTCACCTGCAGGATCGAAAATGCAGAACTTGCTCTAACTGACACCCATTATGAGATTGCCAATGTTTTAACATTCTATATTGAACAATTTTCATTGAAAATGTGCTGCTGCAGGCAGTGGGAGCTGTGAATAAGATTTACGTTGGAGCAAGCTCACTGGGACTTGACGAGACAGCTCTTAGCTGGAGCACCATCATGAGCCATACATTCTGACCTTGCACGTCCACTATCGATGCAGCCAGCATAACCCCCATCATAATATCTTGCTTGCCAATAACGGCTAACACCGTTATGCCAAATGTCAATCTTGGCAGTAGCAGCTGGCACAAGGGTGGCTTCTGGCCTCCTCCTAAGTTCTGCCCTGGCTGGGCACCTCTGCCTCCTGGACGTCCTGCCTGGCTGGGCAGCTGGGCCTTGATCCTGATTCCTCTGGCAATTAAGTTCAGCGCCGACTCGTACAGATCACAGGGCAGGCTGCCAGCCCAATCAGTCAACCCCCTCTGTCACTGCACCCGCTGAAGGAGGGCATGTTGCTATCTGTTGCCTGAGGCTGCTACGCTAGTGCTAGCATCATAAAAATCAATGTTGTGCCTAGCTTTGCTGGACAGCAACAGGAGCACCATATGAGCATGAAATTTGAATGCAGACTGAGACGCAGTGAAATGAATTAATAAAAACGTACAGTGACTACACAACAGTATTAATTTATTTTTTCACTAACTTACATTTTTTATTAAATAGGCAGCAGCATCCTGGACAGACTCAGGAACCGCTGGTGCGGCACCTCCTAGAGTGGTGCAGTGCCCCCTAGAGGCTGACACGGCAGGCAGCCGCCTGCACTGCCTGACACAAAGACCGGCCCTGCCCCTATCCCTAACTGTGCTAGCTCCCCACTAGATTCGGTCTGTAGCACATAAACATATGACTTGGACTTATTGACAACCAATCCTGATAACTCGCCAAACTCTTCAACCATTCTCATAGCTGGACAAAGATTCAACTGTGGGTTCTGGATGTACAATAACACATCATCCGCATACAGGTATATACAGTGTTAGGGAGAATTATCATTTTCGTGCTTAATTCCTCCCACCTTAAAGCCCCCCAGCTCTTCTGCTGGACATTAGGACTTTTTAATTTCAACCCTGGATTGAGTGAGTCCTTTTCTCACTCTCTCATGTTTTTTGAACTGATTTGGATTATGTGTTTCCTTTGTTTTTGGAGTCTGACAAACTCCATAGACACCTACTTTTTATATTGCGACACACAGCACCTTCATTGCAGTGTCACAGAGAAATCATTTAGATTTCTCATAAGGTTTAAATACATTTTCTTGTGTGAACTACTGTTCCCAAGAATAGTAAAGTGAAATTGGGCCTCATTACAATTTTGGTGGTAGCCATGCCGCTATTGGCGGCATGGCTGCTGCCAAAATTGGGTCCGGGTTCCCAGAATGGGGAATTACCGGGCCATTCCGAGTTCAGAGGGCCCGGTAATTCCTCCCTGGTGGGTGGTCATAATTTCGAAAAAAAATGTCGACAAAAAAATGTCGAAAAAAAAAATGTCGACTTTCATTTTTTTTAATTATATATTTATTTTAGGGGTTCGGGAGTTAAAAAAAAGGGAAAAATTAAAAAGAAAAATTAAAAAAGGGGGGTGGGGGGGAACCCCCCATTTAAAAAAAAAATGCATTGAAAAAAAAAGTCAACATTTTTTTTTCGACATTTTTTTTTCGATATTTTGACGTTCGACATTTTTGTTGTCGAAATTATGACTATAAACCTTCCTCCATCCAGGATCCCGGGCCTTGACCTTCCCCATTCCCATTTCAGCCCCTATAGCCCTTATAGGGCTGAATGGGAATGGGGGAGGGAGTAAACAATAGGCCGATTACGAGGGGACGGTTGTTTGCTCCCTGTTCCCCTCGCGGGACCCGGTAAGCATGCCTGGTTTGACCAGGCGTTACTTACAGGGTCCCGCGAGGGGAGCTTGTAATGAGGCGGAACGGGTTTAACGGGTCTGACTCCTTTAGCGAGTCCCGTTAACCCGTTCCGCCTCACTTGTAATGAGGCCCATTGTCTTTACTTACTTTTTCTCTTAGTGGGTCCAGCACACACCATCTTATGTGGAGGGCTGGGGGGTTACTTAGTAGCCCCTTATCCTACCTACTTATGTAACATTATTTTTTATGTTACCCTCACTACTTTAAATGGCTGGTGCAGTGGTTTAATTTTCCTACCATTGTGCTTTTCTACCGCAGGCTGAATCATCAGCTTCAGTATAGCACCCATGGGTGACCATTTTGTCAAAATGGCTTCTATGTTTTGTGAGGTCTTTCTTGGTTTTTACTTTGCGCGCCAAGCCTATTTTGAGCCCTTTGTTTTGCTTTGGCAGGCTTCAGTACCGAAACCTACCTCTGGCTCCAGTGTGTCTGGAAGGGCAGGAAGTGAGGGAGGTTCCCGAAACTCCCCTGTCCTTTGTCTTTAGGAATGCCTGAATGCATCCAGTCCTGATTGGCTGACTGGCTGTCCTTCCAGGACAGCCACCCTGCTGTGTGAGTGGCAGCTAGGCTGTGCATGAATGGGAGAAACCTGCTTAAAAGGCGATGGTTTTGGGACTAGAGGCAGAGTCGGCCACTGGGAAGAACACCCGACGAAGAAACCATTAAAGAAGCATGCTCCATCGTCCTGGAACTTTGAATTGCCCGGTGAAGCCCTGCTGCTGTGCTGAATCTCCTTATTCTGATTGACAAGAGAAGCTCCGTAAGGGACGACTTCTTCCCTTGGGTTAGTGGGACCAACTAACCCCAAGACGAACTCCACTGGATCATCTTCCCCGACTGGCTGTACTTCTTTGCTGCTGCAGGAACCGAGTGCCAGGGGTCAAGGATTCCATAGTCGAGTGCAATGTCTGTAATCCACCCAGAAGTTCCAGGAATCTCCCCAGGACCCTCCAAAAGCAGGACGACCAGAGCTTGCATCCCCTCACCAGAGTGCAGGACTCAAAGAGTGAAGGAAGCTCAACCAGTGTCCAAGATCTGCAGTGGTGCTGTTTACTGAGCACTGAAACCGCGAAGTGCCGCTGATCTGAAAAGAAGCCGTAGCTGCCACCGACCTCCGAATTGCTGCCTCAGGAGTCTTCAGACATCCTCCCTCTTGTCCCCACCACTGAGGCCCAGGAACCCAGGATCTGCATCACTGCAATGAGACAGAAGCCAGCTGGACCACTCTTCTTCTAACCAAAAGTACTGTTCTGACTTGGGGTACTTACCTCAGTGTCTTTAGCTTTGCTCTTCTCAGGTGAGACTTGCAGTAGCTACATTGCTAGAGTTGATTTCAGCTCTACCCTTCACAAGTGTAACAGCTTGTAACCCTACAGTGATTTTTCTTCAACACACTCTCTAACTTTGTGCAAGACTGTGTTATCTAAGAAGTGCCTCAGCTCCATAGACTGTGCTCCAATTGACTCTGGCTGTCCTGGCTCCCTGCAGACTCTTCTAGTACACTTGACTTTGATATTTACTGTCCCTCAGAGGTGACAACCTGGTTTTAAACTATTATTGCTGGGAAAGGTTTTTGCCTAGACTTCATTGGAAGATTTAACTGCTAAAATGCTCTGTGAACCTGTTTAACCTTTTTATTTTCCTTAACCTTACGTTTCTACAAACATCAGAATCTACAAAGTGTACTGGTGGTATATAAATGCCATTACTGTCCTGGTTAGTGAAGTCACCTGAGGGTGTAGGAAGTGTGTAAAAAGCATCTCTAAAGAGTATCTACTAGCTTTGTGGTGATTCTGGAAAAGTATTTTAAAGCATTTTGATTGTAACCTATATTACCCTTTTTAAAGAATGCTTATTTAAAAACTGGTGTTAAATAAATAAATAACTATTTAGAAGTAAAACCTTGAGTGTTACTTGGTTACTTGTATTGGCGAATTTCATTGCTACAGCTCTACAGCTCACATTTACCCTTCTTGATATAAGCCTGGCTGCTCAGTCACACTACCAACTTGTTTAGTATAGACTTATACCAAAAGGTGGGTTACCTAATACCAAGAGGACAAGGGTTGTGTAGTCTTCCACAGGGTTACTACATCAATTATTGCCTAACATGCAGCACCTGGTTCCTTCTAACAGCAAACCTGCATGCTCATGCCTGTGTCTGTACATCCTTCCCAGAGGCTCAATTACCAAAACAAATATTAAAAGGGGAGAGCAGACACCCTTGCTATGTTCTCCTTCCCACCCTCCATGGAGGGGCAATCACCCTGTTCACCTGAACCCTGGAAGAAGAGCCTGCATATAGCAACTTCACCCACTCAGTGAAGCTGGCCCCAAGGCCCATCCTTTCCAAAACCATCAATTGAAATTCCCATGAGACATAGTCAAATGCTTTGTATGAATCAACTGCTAGCCTCTCCCCTGTCTATGCTTATCGAGTATAAAAAGCAGCCACCATAGATTATTCATCTTGGATCTCCCTAGGATAAATCCAGTCTGATCAGCATGAACCCAGGTCTGCATAAGCAGAGACAAACAGCCCGCTAAAACCTTAAACATGATCTTAATGTCCACATTGACAGACTACCAATTGCTCTTGCCACCTCTTGCACATCCACACCCCCTCCCAACTGTTCTCTTTGTTATCTTGTTACCTCAGCTCTCCTCAACCACTGTACCGCCCAACCAGCATCAAACCCTTCCTCTTAGTACAGAGTTGCGTAGAAGTCTCGGAATGCAGTACAAATCCCATCATTATCTGTAGTGACTATCCCTCCTGGCCGACAAATACCCTCACACTGTTGTGACCCCCCCCCCCTTCCTTCCTGGCAAGCCAGGCCTACAATTCACCTGCTTTATCTCCATCAAAATGCTGTCGGGTCACATATCCAGCATAATTATGAGTTTACAATTGTTCCGTCACTTCACTCAGCTCCCCTTTCAGAGCAGCCAAAACAGTGGACTGCACCTTCCCCCTTGCCAGTTCCTGATTCAGTCATGCAACTTCCAGTTCAACGCCCTTCACTTACCGACTGAGAGCCCTAGTGACCTCTACACTGGTGGATATGAATAACCCTCTCAGAAACACTTTCAGCCCTTCCCATTCTGTGGATCTGCATGCTTTGGTACCCCAATTTTCTCCAAGGAAACTGACGTCTACTGTCTCCCAGCGATGCCCTGTACCCAACGTCCAGGAGCGGATGAACATCTTTCTGAACCAATTCCTCCACAATAGGCGAGTGGTCCAATTGCGAACTATCTAGGCAATATACACCAGACACCCAGTCAAACATCTCCTCCCCCACCAATGCAGTCTATCCATGAATAGGATGCATGAAATATTGAGAAATAAGAGTCACTGCACTCATTCCCATGTACCACCCTCCAGGCATCCTTAAGACAAAAATGGCCCACCACCTGTGCCAGGGCCCTCGTCGCCATTCCCAGCTCTCTGACCATGGGATTAGCCATGTCCAGTGTGCCATTCAGCACACAATTAAAATCTCTGACCCACAAGGTCAGACGTTTCTAATATGTCCCATTACCTTCCTCATTTGGTCAAATAACTCCTCTTGAGCAACACTGGAGGCATAGATACCAAAATGAAAAATGTACATACCCAGAAACTCCCCCACAATGCCCACATATCTGCCTTCCTTAACCCTCAATGTCTGTGAAATCTTCACCAGTGAGGCATCCCTGCTCCACACAAGTACCCCCTTTGCATATGTAGAAAAGACGGTACCAACCACTACCCCTTTCCACTGCCTTTGCATTCCCTACAACCCATGTGCATTCAGGTGAGTCTCCTGCAGAATTGCCACATCAATGTTCTGTCTATTAAGGTACGAACGAACCATCCCTCTCTTGACTACGTTATTCAACCCCCGCACATTCCAGCTAAAGATCCTCAACCTGGCCATCCAAATCATTAATTGCCAATAAACCACAACCCGATCGGACCTAATCAATCATCCCAACCCTTAGAAAACAGACAACGGAACAATCAAAATGCATTAGTCTCCCCACCCCAAGCACCCGCCCACCCCGTGCTCACAAACCCCAACGCAGGACACAATCCCATCAACCCCCAAACCCAAATCCCCAAAACTCAATGTCATAATGCGGTCCCTCCCCTAGCCCCATGTCCGACCCGCAGGCCAGTAATAAGGCCAAGGGTAGAACGCAGAGTCCACCATCCCAGTGCAGTGCACCTCCCAGTGACCCTACCATCATCAGCCACCCAATAAAACATAGCCTGCACAGTCCGTTAATGAGTCTAGGAAACCTCCCCTTGTACTTCCAGTACAGAAACAATCATTAAGAAAATACATGAAATGAACTGCCATATCAACAGCTATCTCTGCAGCCCTTAGCCATTGTTCCTCGCCTCCTCCAGCCCCAAACTTGCACCAATTGCTGCCTCCTGCTCAGAGAAATGGTTGGGATTTCGAAGAGGCATTTCATGTTTCAGTTCCAATGTGCCGTCCTTACTGACACAGACTCTTCCGGCGTCAGGTCCCACCTTCAGACTCCCCGTAGGATGGGGCATGCTTTCCCTTCTTGGTCTTGATCCATGACTCTTCCCACACCCTGACATAGCTCTGTCCCCATATTCAGAGTGTAACCATTCCCATACCTCATTCGGATGTTGGAAAAGAGAGCTTTGCGGGGAAGAACATCATGTACTTCAACCCAAGGTCTCTAAGCCCCCTCACATCATCATAGGATTTGCGCTGCTTCTGACCCTCTTGGGTACAGTCCAGGAACACCAACATGTGCATGCCAACCAGTGTGTATGCTACTGATCTCTGTATCTGCTGCAAGATAGAGTCTTTGTCCCTATAATTAAACAGTGTTGCTATGATAGCTCTCTGCTGCGTTTTAATTGGGGGTCTTTTCCCACGGGACCCTGTGTGCTCTCTCAAACGTAAACCACATCGACTGTCCCTAATCGTCAGGATATCTGCGAAAAGTCGCTCAAGATACAGCTTCATACTTGGACATTCCTCCCCTTCTATAATCCCTAAAATTCTGATGTTACTCCATCAAGAGCGGCCCTCTGCCTCTTCCCCTTTGACCTCAAGTGCTCGAGTGGCTGCAGCAAGTGTGTAGATCCGGCTGCAAGTACCATAACTGTGTCTTCACGTCTCCAACCCTACTTGCCGCTTCCGATACATGCTCCCCCATCTTCCTCAGGCCCGCCCTTACCAGATATAGTTCAACAGACACTGTCTGAACCTTCCCTTCAATAAAATCCCTTAAGTCCTGTATCGCTGACAGAAGCCTTCAGGTGGGTACAGAGCCAGACCATCCTCAGTCATCTGTGGGCTTTGTTTAAGCACTTTACTCCTGCCCACCACTCCAAACATTTGTCCAGTTTCTGCTGGTCCTTAATCGTCTTCAAGCCAGCTGCAGCAGTTCCACCTCTGCCCAGCTCAGGTCCCCGCCTGGGCAGCAATCAATCCCGGCCCACCCCTCACAGCACCTCCGGTACCGCCCTCAGTGTACCACTGGCTGATGCCGCCAGGTATAGTCGCATCTCGGACCTGACACTCCTGCACGGTATGGAGGGGCAGTCCACCAGCTACAGTCCTTTGTCTATAACCACCTCTCCTACAGCCGCAGAACATTTCACAGAACTCCTCACCCATCGGCTGCTGCCATGCCCCAGCCGCTTAACGCAATATCAGTGTTTCAGGCAGTCCACGTACACAGACTGCGCATGCCACACACTGCAGGCCCCACACAGCCATCAGGGACACTGCTTGTCTCACCCACCGTGGACGCTCCTCCCCGCCTGCAGCCGCAGTCCACTGCACCGTGACTGTACCAGGCAGGCTCCCAGCTACATGACCATGCATTGCGCTCACAATCCCTTTGTTGTTAGGAACTCTGTTCCTCAGATGGATCTCCAGACAGCCAATGCTGTGCTCCTGCTGCCGCCACTCCGACGACATTTCAGCCATCATGCACGCAAGTGCATGGCCTCTAACAAATGCAGCTTTGTGTCTTCGCATGGCCGCACAAGGACACCCTTGTCAGCCCGCTGATGCCGTTCAGAAGTGGACTCTGGTCACCAGTAGATCCGATGAGCTGCTCCACTGAAACAGCAAACATTCACCCCTTAGAAGTATGGATTGCGCTCCATATGTGGCCAGATTTTGTCAGGATATTCAGAGTGTTCTTCTCCCGCCACCCAGAGCTCAGAGAGTCACAGGCATTTTGGTCAGGCTCTCTAGCACCAACTTGATTAACACACTTGAATTATGTCTCGGTCGGAGACGGTTGCTCGGTTTAGGGATTGCCTGGAGGCTATGGGTAGGTGGATGACCAGGAACTGGCTTAAGTGGAACGGTGAAAAGACAGAGGTAATGGTGGCAGGATTGAAACACCCGCAATCTTTCTGGACGCCGGATTTTTGGCCCCCCCAGTTTTGGCCCATTTCTGTCACCTGCCACTCTGGTAAAAGATCTGGTGTCAAAATCTCTTCCTCGCTTTCTATGTCTGATCAAGTGACCTCAGTCTGTCAAACTGGTCATTTTAGTTTAAGGATCCATCGTAAGGTCCTTCCTTTTTTCCCGTCTAAATTCCATGCCCCTGTTGTATCCTCACTGGTGATGAGTGCCATTGATTACTGTAATGCGCTTTATCTGGCTTAACCAGTCAGTCTGGTACATAGGCTCAACCTTCTGCAGAAAATGGCTGCCTGTGTGGTCCTTCGTCCTCCATATAGTGCTCATATGAGTCCCATCCTAAGTCAGTTACACTGGTTACCTGTTGAGCAACGTGTGCTGTTTAAATCCTTGTGTATTGTTCACAAAGCTTTTTATAAGGTGGGCGCTGAATTTCTTCAGTCTACGTTCTGCCCTTATGTCCCCTCGAGGGCACTCCTTCTCAATATTTCTTATCCATCCAAGTACCCTGAGTACGTTACTCTCGCATTGGTGGGTGGTCCTTCTCGGTGGCTGCAGCTAAGGCTTGGAATTCCCTCCCCTTTGTTCTTTGCAGAATAGACAATCACGTGTCATTCCGCCGTGCCTTGAAGACTCTTCTGTTTTAATTTTCTTGGTTTGCCTTTTTTGGTTCTGTTACTGTTTGTTCTAGCAACATGATGCCCTCGGGTGGTTGTTGCGCTTTAAAAGTTTCTATAACATAACATAACATAACATAATTATCTAAGGAGCATCAGTTAGATCTAGGATTTCTATTTTTCCCACTGTGTTTCCTAACTTCATTGCTACCGTATCCTGTAAGCAGACAACTACAGATAATAGCGTTTTGAAATAGGGGTATAACAGAAAACATTGCAGTCTCTTGGCTCTGAGCGAGGCCGCCTGTCAGTTGACCCCAAGGTTGGCCCAAGAGCTCTCTATGTCAGGTGTATGGTTGCGGGAATCTCACAGTATTTTGCAGAAATCCCCTTTAATTTTGTGTTTCACTAATGCTCGGGAAGACATTATTGTTGCTTAATAGAGAATTTTACTAAAGCCATGTAACATGTTTTTGATACGAGATGCCTGTTAAATTATTGATTAATATGTTTCACTTTTAGATTTACTCTCAACATTCAACTGACGGGAAGAAGCAAAAAGTAACAGAAAAAGAGATAGACAAGTTGATGCTTGAAAGAAAACAACTGCTACTGTTACAGCAACATCACAAGCAACAGCAAGCGCAACAGCAGACAGTAACTGTTGAAAATAAGGTATTCTGTGGAGTATATATTGGAAGGTTTCTGTGCAATTTTCTCCATTTCTCAAAACATAGTAACCTAGATATTTTTGTACTTTACTGTTCAAAATGCCTTTTTCACAGGCAATTACTCACTTGTTTACAAGACTATGACATATATTTACAACAGTCACAGGGTTAGCAGTCTCCCGCAAATAAGCCTGGAAGTACCCCCATACATCCTTATGGCGGCTTCTGGCTGGTACTAGAGTACTTCGATTTAATTTGCCCAAAGTATATCTTACATCCAACTCTCTACCGTGGCCGGTACCTTCTGATTCCAGTTCAACACTATGGCTAACACTAATCCCATATTCAAAATCTATTTTTGGTCTCCGACATTTTACCAGTTTAGGCCAGCAAATAGCCTTGTGCTGTTAGTGTTACCTGCTGTTGCACTATTCTAAGCAGTGTCTGGCACACATTAAACCAGTAATGTGATAGTTTAGGACAGGACCACAGCATATGCATCAGATTCTCATTCTCCGATCTACACCTCGGGCAGTTGCCCTCATAATCTGTATTGAATAGTTTGATTTGCGATGGGGGACAGTGTAGGCGGTTAAGGACCTCACATTTTATTAAGCAGAGTGAGGACATGAGTGAAAGCAGTCAGTGCCGCGCTGCCCACAGTCTTTCTCCTGTTTCTTTGATCCCTGGAGGTGGAGCCAACTTGTATTTATTCTCATTCATAACACGGAGCGTGCCACGGAGTGAGGACACGAGTGAAAGCAGTCTGTGCAGCTGGCCAAAGTCTTTCTCCTGTTTCTTTGATCCCTGGAGCTGGAGCCAACTTCTATTTATTCTCATTCATACCACAGAGTGGGCCGTGGAATGAGGACACGAGTGAAAGCAGTCTGTGCAGCTGGCCAAAGTCTTTCTCCTGTTTCTTTGATCCCTGGAGCTGGAGCCAACTTCTATTTATTCTCATTCATACCACAGAGTGGGCCGTGGAATGAGGACACGAGTGAAAGCAGTCTGTGCAGCGCCCACATTCTTTCTCCTGTTTCTTTGATCCGTGGAGGTGGAGCCAACCTGTATTTATTCTCATTCATACCACAGAGCGGGCCGCACAGTGAGGACACGAGTGAAGGCAGTCTGTGCATCTGCCCACAGTCTTTCTCCTATTTCTTTGATCCCTGGAGGTGGAGCCAACTTGTATTTATTCTCATTCATAACACGGAGCGTGCCACGGAGTGAGGACACGAGTGAAAGCAGTCTGCGCAGCTGGCCAAAGTCTTTCTCCTGTTTCTTTGATCCCTAGAGCTGGAGCCAACTTGTATTTATTCTCATTCATACCGCAGAGCGGGCTGCGAAATGAGGACATGAGTGAAAGCAGTCTGTGCAGCTGTCCACAGTCTTTCTCCTGTTTCTTTGATCCCTGGAGGTGGAGCCAACTTGTATTTGTTCTCATTCATACCGCGGAGAGGGCCGCAGAGTGAGGACACAAGTGAAAGCAGTCTGTGCAGTCCGTGCACGACCGGGCCTCCGGGCCCTTCTCGGCTGAATTCCCAGACATCACTGAATTCCTGAATGCTCCTGAAAGCTCAACAACTGCTACATTGGGGAGGTAACTGTTTGCTTGCGACCCCTCGGCTATCCCTCACCCCGCCAGCCATGCAAGCGTATTGTCATAAGCACTCTAACAGCCGATAAGCCACCCACATTGACAGTGCACTTCAGTTAGACTGCCTACATTCTCATGCGCCCTGGGTGAAACATCACACATCACTAAAGCACACGCCCGCCTTTCGACCCTGGAAACAATAACAAACCATCCTCTGCGCTTGTGCAGTTTGGGGGAGAGATAAACCTGCGAGTGGGAGGCTGCGGCTGGAGTGCCCTGGTCCGGGTCTCTCAATCTGGACTTTATACAGGGTCTGGACCATCAACTCTCTCACTCATCGGGTTTTGACTAACCAACTACCAGCGTTCACTAGCTAGGGACTGCGGGCAATCAGCCTTTGACCCACGTGCGAAGACCTTAATCCCTATTTCAGAATCGTGAATTGCCAAATCTGCAAATCCCTAGCCAAAAGCTCTACATAACAACACACCGCCTGTGAACTGTGCGTGGTGTGCCCCCATTCCATCAACTGCAGTGATCGTGGAAATACCAAAAGTAGAGCTCTAGACACGACTAAGCCTCGAACCTCTGTCGACCAAAGGTTGCCGAGTATCTACATCTGCTATAAGCGGCTGTAAGCGGCAGGTCGTTTCAAGGAGCGCAGCCTAGCAGAGCATTCGCAGACTAGCCCCGCCATCGTAAAAACAAAAGAACTGCCTCTGGCCTCCCCTCTCGGAACTCCTCTCATTTGGTCAACCTGTGCAAACTTTAAACGATAACTGCTGCACAACAGGGGTGCGATGACACAGAGGGTCCAGTTGGTCCACGCATGCAACAGCAAACAAAGACCTTATTGACAGTAGACACCCCTTCACCAAATCGGCTAAACACTTCGAAACTAGAAACAAAACAAAACAAGCAAAAATGCCCACGAATGGGTTCCCTGATCCAAAAAGCTACCAAAGACCCACCGCCGGTGACCGAGCCCCATCTATCTGTCACTTCTCCAACATCTGCGGCGGACCGGTGCAGAGGGAGGGTGATTCCTTCACCATGAAAATCAATCTTGGGGAACAAAATGAGGGAAATAGCAGGGCCTGGAGAGAGCCGAATTTAGCAAAGACAGCCACAAACTTATATGGATACCCTTCACTGCAACTCATGAACCGGTTGAGAGACCATGTGAGAGCCCACCGATTGATCTGGCTCCGGAGACTCTGAAGACTATAAAACGAGAGGAAAATTAGGAGATACTGGCGACAAATCCCCAAGTATCTAAACCCCAAGTATCTAAACGTCCCGAGAGGTGGAGCGGGGGCATATCAACACATCAGGCCCTTGAGAGCCCGATGACTCTAAACCAAGACCAGGATCCAGGAAATAGCCGGCCATACACTCAATCCATCGAAAGGCTGGAAGGTCTGCAAACAGAGAAAACCGCCTCAAATGATTTTTGCATGACAGACCTTTCACAAAAAGACAAAGCCAAATTAGCGAAAAAAAGATCGAAATCAATCCATGAGCGACGTATGCAATCAGAAATACTACCCCAGCCAATTAATCAGTTCCAAAATCCACGGAAGGCAAGACTGTCTCTGGATATTACTGAAATTGAAATAGTGACGAAAAACCATAAAAAAAGAAGAGAAGTTTTCGGCAAAGCAGATGAGATAAGAAAAACACACATGCAGAGTCTGCCCACACCTTCAACCACAAGCTTAAGTGCCAAAGATACAAATCAAAACCCAAGCTATAAGAAAACAAGTACGCCCCTACCGGAACAGAGGTCTCCCGCTCAATAGAGTAATAAACTGGAGATGAATGGAAAAGACGCTGATCTTGCCGACAACAAATGTGTGTGTGACGCAACACAACACTGCCAACAAGATCCTATACCAACAACAATGCTTGACTTACAGAATATGCTTATAGCAAATGCCTCGCAGGCAATGATCCCGTTTGTGAAACTACAAGAAACGAATATCGAGACACTTAAAGATCAGGCAACTCTGCTGGCCCTCATCTATTCTAAACAAATTCACATTGAGGCATTTATGAACAAAATCTAAGACCGCCTTTACGTTGAGGCAGAAGCAAGCATGATGTGGCAGGTGCGTCTATTTGACATTGCCAGGAATGATAGGGCGGATAAAATGCAGATGACTACCACTCTCATTGCAATGATGTCCGCAGCAAACACTCAAAAAGCCTGGCCAAACTTGTCGACAAATAAAAATAAAGATGGAAGGCTTTAATAGGCTCTGGAAGAGCCTCACCTAGAAGTAGCAAGACAAAGTCAAATGTAACACACACCAGGACCATAAATGCCTCAGCATCCATCAGAAACTTGATTTAAACAACGACCTAACTGCCCAGCAAGTCTATGCCAGCTCAAAAGCAGCGACTCAAGACGCCTCTAAAGATCTGAACGCCAAAGAGAAGCCGATGAGGCAGGCAAAAGGGTCAGAAACCTATGAGATCTTTGAACAAAAGCGCAATATAAAGCAGTCGAAACAAAACAACCTGCGAAAAAATAAAAAAAGACAAAATGGATCAAGAGCATTTCTGAGAAATCTGACCACACCCCAGGTGACCATGCATACAATTTAAATTAAAAGAGAGACATTTTTAGTGAACAAAGAAAGCAACAAGACATCACTCAACCAAAGAACATCTCTACTTGATCTATCGATGACCAACAGTCAAAACAAAATAAGGACCAAGCTCAATTAGACCTATTGATGAATTTGTCAATATATATTGACAAAGACAAAGAGACCTTCGAGGAGGCCCAAGTACATCTGAGCAAGTGTTTTCTAATTATCATAGATCAATATGAGGAGGGACATTCTAGACAGTCCATTATGATCGTTCTGAAATGCGAAGATATATCCGACTCCAACCTGGTCTTTAATACAGCTGGACAGACGCAAGCAACCAACGAAACTCTTGGTAATGAAAGATCAAGGAGTGAGATGCGAACCCCGACGAGACACAGAAGACATCAAGCCATGAGGGAAAACCCCCAGTGTTCCAACGAAAGTGCTCTGAAAGTGCCACATTTCATTGACCCGGGGAAACAGTTAACCCGCCTAGATGGACCCATCCTTAATAGAACAAACATCTTGTGTTTGTTTCATGCTATTCCCAACCTCCAACTTGTAACATCTCAAGACATATACGTCACTAAATTTAGCGACAAACCAAGACTCAGTAGGGTGCAAATATTTTTCCAATCCTCCAAAACAATGAAGCTGCTGACAGAAAACGAGAAACAACTCTGGCAACTAGGATTTGCATCTTCGTTAGATGACGAGAGATACCTTAGAGGATCTGTGGAACCTAACAACCAAACCCAACGGCTGGAAAACTGAACACTCCACTCAATAACAAGTAATCACAAGACTAAACAGCCCGTAAGGTCCCCTGAAGATCGTAACTGTAATGAAGGAAGCATTTGCAATGAAAGAACGTCATACAGGCCGCAATCAGAAGCCACAAAGCACTTCTTCTGGAGAGACATGGATAACACACTTGCGACAAATAGTGGGAAATACAACCACCACCAGTAACAATCAATCACCTCCAAACATCTGACTATCACGCTATGCTCATGGAATACACGCGGACATGCATACCTCTTCCACACGAAAATGCATGATCTCGCTAACTTCCAGATAATATGTCTACAAGAGTCTTGGATATACATCCAACCGATTTACATATATGAACCCAGTGATTCAAAGAAAAAAAGGTTGGGCATCGTCAGGACTGCTCACCTTAATTAAAGTGAGAGCAAACCTGGAAACAATAGAATCAGTAAATCTAAACCCTTGGGTGCAACTAACCATTCTTCAACAATCCCATCCCAGTTGCCGATCTTACCAGGAGCAAGAAACACCAGCTGAAAGGAAAAAACTAGGGATACTGAACGTGTACTGGAACCCGCCCGCAATTGGTGATGAAACCTTGATAAACTGTGTTTTCTGTGCCATAGATCAAGCTTATGCAGAAATCTAAACTTCCATCTATTCAATCCAGATGGGCTCATGCTAGAGGAAGAAATGCTCCCACCACGAGTTCAACGATGGAACAAGGAAATAGCGAATAGAAACTTACTCTGGTCTGAAACCATAGATAAAACAACAGGTCGCCCAACACCAACGTGGGCCCGAGGCAAAACAACTGCCATAATTGATTACATTTATACCTCGAAGGAATGAACAAAAACATCTGTAAAACTGAAAACATCCAATCACCGAATAGTGACCATTACATCATGACACAGACTTGGAAAAATGAAAGTACTCCAAAAGCCAAAATCAACCTCCCGACCATGGAAATTAACAGTGGGATGACCAGAATGAGAATAACTCAATGGAAAATGGAAAAGCTTCTAGGAATCTTTTCGACCTCAAAGCTCGAAGCCACCGAGAAAATGAACTATGAATGGATACTCTGTCCCTTTAGGCAAGCTCCAAATAATAGGAAAAGTGCACAACAGATACTCATTGGTTCAACCCTCAGGTAGCGGGAAAAAAGAAGGAACTTCGGAGGAACATAAAAGCAATGAAAGAACAGAATCACACAGATAAATACCCCATGATGAGACTTGAGAAGCAACGATATAATAATTGGATGAAAACAACAAGAATGTCGCTTCAACAATACGATGCAGAAAGCATGCTGAAAGCATTAAAAAATAACAACTCGAGAGAGAGAGAGAGAGAGAGAGAGAGAGCTATGAAACCTCTTATACCCACAGTCTACCCGACAAGACATTATGATATCAGATGTCCCAGAGGAGTGTGGGATCGCATATTTCACAGAACTATATAAAGAAAGCCCCCAACTGGAAAAAAAGAACGAAATTGAACCAAAAAAGAAATGGGACTTTGCATGGGACCGTGACGACATCCTGTGAGCAATCCAAAAACTGAACGTATCATGGGCACCAGGCCCGGATGGGCTATTTAATGTTATTATCAAACGCAACCCGAGATATGGGTGGATCTATGTGGCAAAATATTCAAGCTAATTGACCAACTAACTCCATTGCAAGATCATGGCAGCTGGCGATCCTGATGCCCATCTATAAACAAGGACCAACGAAAGGACCACAAAATTACCGTCCCATAGCCCTACTCGATCCATTAGGGAAGATCTCTCCCACTCTTCTATTAGAAAAACTTAACATCTGGCCACATAACGCAAAAAGACAAGCTACAAGACAAACAGGATTTGTCAAAAACATTGGTACAAACATTAACCTGCTACTCCTCAACTACTCCTCAACCTAGTAAAACAGGAAGCAATAAAGAGCAAACAACAGGTCTATGCAGCTGTTTGTGGCTAAGTGACTTAGAGTAGTAATAAGCAAATATTTCCCAACACCAAGTTAGGGTGTAGTGCTGTATACATATGAGATACAGGTTTAGTTCTCTTTTGTTTATTTTTGTATGACCAAGTGGTCAGTGTTTTATGACGTGCTATGTTGAATACATTTTGTATATTTTTGCATAAGCGACCCTCTCCATCTTTTGATATATGTTTATAAAGGTGGTCTATCACTCTGTTAATTGCAGGTCTCCAACTGTCTGTGCAACACATAAGGGTAGCCTATTGGCGATTTTGCTTACCTTGATGCTCATATGTCCTCTCCCAAATAGGCCCCCTTCTATAAACAAAAAAAGAGGACCCCCTTTTGGTGCTCTTTGCGTATATGCGGCTTGAAACAGGGCTGTCACCTTGCGGCTACATTGTTCAATCTATTTACATCAGATTTCGAAGAACATATACAGATCCCAACGATGAATCCTTCAAAAGTGAATGCAACCTCACTACCATGCATGGTGTACGCAGATGACATCGTAATGACGGCAAAAACCCCAAGAGGCCTTCAAATAGCCCTAACCAAGTTACAAATGTATATGGAAATAAATCAGTTGAAGATCAATGCACAAAAAATAAAAATCATGACTTTGACTCGCAACTATACGAATAAAAAGAAATCACACTCTTTCTTTCTGCACGATCAAAAACTGGCACAAGTAAAAACACTCAAATACTTAGGCGTCTGTCTCAACCAGTCATGATTGGAAAAACATTGGGCTGAATATCTCAAATCTAAGGCACATGCCTTAGCTCACCAGGGACTTACACCACAAATTTGGAAAGGTTTCCGTAAGACCAGTAATATCATTCTATAGACAGAAGGTGTCTGCAATCTTGACGTATGGCGGAGAAACTATGATTAAAATAGAACACACAATCTGGCAACAACTTGAACCCATATTTTGGAGAAAGGTTTTGTCATTACCAGCATATTTTCCAATCCCTCGCATTCGCTATGAACTTGCAATACAGTTGCCTGAATCAATCATTACATGGAAACAACTAGATCTGTATAAGAAAATTCTCAG
Source organism: Ambystoma mexicanum (assembly GCF_040938575.1). Taxonomy (NCBI): domain Eukaryota; kingdom Metazoa; phylum Chordata; class Amphibia; order Caudata; family Ambystomatidae; genus Ambystoma; species Ambystoma mexicanum. The sequence goes on from NC_090924.1 coordinate 899,150,977, forward strand.
CGACGAGCGCCTACCAGCAATCAAAATATTTTGTTCTAGATCTAGCTCAAGCAATGACACAGCACTAGATGCCTAGAAAATCTTTGTTGAGTCCAAAAGAATAGACGCAGACATCTCTATGGATATGCTCATACAACGCCCACAAAAAGCAAAAAAGAAAATCGCCTATAATGATTGGAGTAACACGCTACATCTCAAAGCGCAATATCAACTTGTCCGCCATTGCAAATGCGAGGCGAGAGCGATCAACGATCCTCCAAATTATCTTAAGATGTTTCCAGCACTCCAGACACGACACGTTCATGAGGCTCTGACTAAACATCTTGCAAATACGTGAAGTGCTGGCAAAAAGGAAAATCATTCCGACGAATCAACAGTACTGCCGATTCTGCAAACAAACCGGAAGTATAGAAAATGTATACCATATAATAATGGTATGTCCAGCATTAACAGAGAAGCAAATCCTATTTGGGGACATGTTCATGAAATCCAATACACAGCTAGACCCCAACTAACGATGGACGCAAATCCTTCTGGCGAACAACAAAAAACTAGCCTTTACCATCATCCAATTCTGGAATAACATTATGGAAGAAATGGAAAACTAAACCCCCACAAGAAGATATGACAAATTGCCGCCATGAATTGAATGAATGTGGAAGGCTGACTGGAAAACACGAGTGAACTGAACTCCTACCAATTCAGTCACAATTATATGGAAGTGACAAGCAATAAGGAAAAAGTAGAAGATGATAACCAAAATTGTCAATAGAAGTCCGAACATGGTAGAATAAGACAGACTGACAGAAAATAGATGATTGAAATTATTATTTAACTTCATTTTTCTATATATATAACAAATGAGAAGTTTATGATATACACTAATACATTTTAATAAAAATAATAACTATAATAATAATTAAGCGGAATGTAGAGTTTAATGAGACTCTCTTTTTTATGATACAATGTATTAGTTTTCCAAACACCTAACATAAAAACAAAAATAAAAAATTAGCAATATATATAAAGGAGCCCTTAGACAGACAAGCATGAAAGGTACATCCACTATTAATATGATTTAGATATCTGAGGTCGTGGGATTTCCTTCTTCAACTGACTAACCACTGCCTACTTCCCATTTGTTCCAAACTTTGCATCTTTTACCCGGACACCCCTGTGCATTGTACATTCTCCTCTTGAGTGACATACACATATCCATATCCGAGACCCACTTCTTCTATTTGGGATTTTCAGGTAGGCTGCACATCATGGCATTGATGAGACTCTCTTGCACAGTCCACAAGTGGCCTTCCATTCAGCATCTGAAAATTCCATCTACAGATCTCTACGGCATTTGTTTCTATCCTAGGGCATCGCTATTCTCATGTCATTAAGCCCCAGTTTATAAAGTGTGTATACGCTGTTTATTTAATCTCAGATTGGTCATTATATACAACTGTATTGTATGTGTAGGTGGTTCTGCAGGGAAGGTCAACCAGTGAATCTTAAACACTGATCTCATACGTTGATAATACAACAATTGCAGGGGCTGATCTCCTATTCAACTTCTCATGTCTTCCCATGACTTTTTTATAGCCCCATCTAACGTGGGAGCTACCCAGGAGGACCCACATAGAGGAGCATTCTTATCACCTGGTACCTTCATGTCCTACTAGCCAAGGAGACACTTCCACGCCTTAACTGTAGCCCCAACCGGGTGTAGAGGTTTAGTCAAGTTATGCACACCTCTGACCAGTAGTGACTGCAAGGAAGAACAATCCCGCCGCCTCCCGCTCCAAGGCTACGTGTGGAGGTTCCCCAGTCCCCATGTACCAGTAGACTGCATAGTAGAGTTATGCCATCACATAATACATGTTGAATCTCATTGATGATATGCCTCCCTCCTCATACAGCAAATTTAATGATGACCATTTCTTTCTCACTGGGCCATATGTCCATATAAAGGCTGTGCACTCCTTCGCAAGTTCTTTAAAATATGCTCAGTCTGGCCACATAGGTGTATTGGAAAACATATAGAGCAACTTGGGCAGAATCGCCATCTTAACTAGCGAAAGTCTTCCCATCAGCAACATCGGAAACTGCCCCCATCTGCTCAGTTTGCCTTCAGTTTAACCATGCATTCCTTATAGTTCCTTTCTAAATTCAGCTGCTGTCAGCGGGAATACAATATCCCTAAGTATTTGATCGAGTCTGCTGATCACAGAAGACCACCCGTAGCATCCGTTTTCTCTGTCTGGTCAGATAGTGGGAAAATCTCAGATTTATTTCTGTTTAAATTAAGACCCGAATATTTCCCAAAATTGCTCACTGCGCCCACCCTATGTCTGAAATTCCTCTCCGGGTTTCTAACATACAATAATATGTCATCGGCATACAGCGAGATCATCACTGGCTCATCCCACAATCGGATTCCTGCACCTTTGTATTTAGTGCGTATGAGGACCGCAAAAGGCTCTATTACCATAGCAACAGCAGAGGCAACAGCAGACATCCCTGTCTCATCCCTCCTTTCAGTTCAATTGTTGCTGAAACTACACCATTCGTACAAACTCTCGCCACTGGTTTTGTGTAGAGCAATCTAACTCAAGCAATAAAATTCAGCCCAAACCCATAAATCTCCAACACTTGAAACAGGAACGCTCACAAAACTGTGTTAAATGCCTTCTACATATTTAACGATATTGCCACTGCTTGCACTTAAGGAACTACGTTTGACATAATACTATACAAGCTGCGTATATTTAGCGCTGTAGACTGTCCTGGAATAAACCCTGATTGGTCAGGGTTTATTATGTTAGGATTCAGAGGGAGTAGCCTATTCCCTATGGCCTTCGCAAAGATTTTTGCATCCATATTTATTAATGACAGCGGTCGATAGGACCCACATTCGTCCGCCGCCTTATCAGGTTTTAGCAACAATATAATCATTGCTTCCCGCAATGTGTCCGGAAGGATACCCTTCAGTAATGCTTCTTCCCACACTTGCAGTAAGTAGGGATCAATAATTTCCAGATATTCTTTGTAAAACTCAACCACCAACCCAGCTGACCCGGATGCCTTCCCCTCGGCAAGGTATAGATCGCCCACTTAATCTCCTCCAACGACATTGGCACCTCAAGAGCTGCCTGTGCTTCCCCTGAGAGCAGTAAGGTCAGGACCATTGCAAATAATGCTCCATTACCTCCCGGGTCGCACTACCCTTTTGTTGTTATGGCTATTTGTAGAATGCAATGAACACTGCATTGATTGCTACACCTGTATGGACAACTGACCCTGCTCGCGACTTCACATGATGCCTGAACCCACGTCCCCCCTCACCATGTGAGCCATCAGCTGGCTCAGACTGTTTGCTTCCCTACATCTCCGAATCTAAGTGATCCGGCCGTGGCTGAATTTAACGCGTCCGGAACGTTCGCATGAAAAAGGTGCGAACTACCAAAAGTTAGCACCTTTCTCATGCGAACACACATCATACTCACACACACAACACCCCCACAACACACCCATAAACACCCCCACCCACACCCTCAGCACACCCCCACCCACACACCCAACATAAACATACCCTACTTACCTTCTTCTTCACGCTAGTTTCCTGCGGCGCCAGTTCCCTTTCACTTCCGTTATTGGAAATCGGCGCCGCAGGGTCCTTTTCTTTTCTTTTTTCTGCAGTCTTTTTTTTTTTTGTCAAGATCTTTTTTATTGAAACATCAATGCACATCACAATCTTACGATGTATAACCCTGGCACCATTAATTAGAGGCAGTTCAGCAATTTCGTCAAAATTCGCCAGCTTAATAAACCTCAGGAATTGTCCCTGTGAGCAATTAATTTACAACGATACATTGACATTTCATTTTAACAACTATAACTCCATTAGTGATAACGCAATTACTCTTGGGGAAGTTAACTTGCTATTGTATGTTCTGTAACTTCTTCCTTAAAGGGAGAAGAGGAAGCGAAAGAAAAGAGAAAAAAAAAAGAAAAAAGGAAACCACAGCTTGCATCGCATCGAGACCCGGGCATGACCCTTGATGTCCGTTAACCTCCGCCCCTTCTGGATTCAGTTAGATGGGGTCCCTTCTTCCCTCCGCCCGTTTCGGGACTGAAGAAGCCATTTGACCAGTCTAGGTTGGAAGAACATGTGTTCCTTTTCTTCCACATAATCTAGGAATGGGCCCCAAACTTGTCGGAATTTATCTGTTCGGTTCATTATTGCAGCTGTTAGCTTTTCCATTCCATTCCTAGGAGTTCTCAGACCTTGACCCACCAGTGTGCAATGTGGGGGCCCTCAGGTTCTTTCCAGGATCGCGCACGCGTAAGGCGGGCCGCCATCAGTAGTTGAGTGATTAGCTGCGCTCTGGGACCAGATTGAGGATATGATCCATCCTCAGGGGAATCACCTAGCACCATCACTAAAGGGTCCATGGGGAGGAGGGATCCACAGATGTCCTTAATTTTAGAGCGAATTTCCAGCCAGAAGGACTAAATGACTGGGCAGTGCCACCACATGTGTCCCAAATCTCCTTTGGCTCCACATCCGTGCCAGCAAGTATCAGGGTAATCTACCTTCATAGCGTGCAATCTCGTTGGCGTAAAATACCATCAGAAGCATATTTTTATTGCGCATTCCCTAACCGATGTGCATCTAGAAGACTTGTGTGCTCTGTCCCAGATTCTTTGCCATGATTCCGGGGCAATCTCTCTCCCCAGCTCTCTCTCCCAGGCCTCCATGTAAGGCAATTTTTCCTCCTCTGGGGCTATTTCTAAGAGACAGTAGCATGTGGCTACTTTGTGGGGCCATTGTCCTTCTGCAGCAATTAGCTCTATGCCTGTGGGAGGCCTGATAGCAGCTTTTTTAACAGCCGGGTTAGTGACCCAGTGCCTAAATTGAATGTATTTGAACCTTTCGGTTTCGGATAGATTAGATTTCTCCTTACATTGAACAAAGGTTAAGGGAATACTGTCTACGTATAACTCCTGCAATCTCAGGGTCCTAGTTCCTGACCAGTTGTGAAAAGATCTAGGATGAAGCCCCGGAGTAAAGGCAGGATTCTGTGTGATCGGGCTCAAGGGACCCATGCCCGGGGTCAGCCCCCTCAAGGTGATCTGCCTATCCCAGCACTTAAGCGTGGAACTCGTGGTTGGGAGAAGTGGGGGGGTGAGAGGCCCATGCTTCCCGCGATAAAAATGGAAGGTGGGAGAGGGGGGCCTTGGAGAAAAGCTGTTCTATATCCTGCCATTTGGGGGGGTCCTCCGGAATAGCCCATCCCAAGGTAGGGGCGATTTGAGAGGCTCGGTAATATCTCAAAATAGAGGGGAGCTCTAGGCCTCCAATCTGCCTACCTCTGGTAAGGATCTTGCACTGAAGTCTGGGGGTTTTACGCTGCCAGATAAATCGGGAAATTTCTTTCTGCAAGTCATGTAGGTCTCGTTCTGGAATATGGACTGGGAGCGCCTGAAAGGCATTAAGGAGTCGGGGTAGCTGGGTCATTTTAACAGCTAAACAGAGAAGAGAGTGGGCACCACCATGTATTCAAAAATGTTCAGAATATTCAAGTAAAAATCAAATGTTTCAAAAAAGAATATACATCCAATTGAAAAGGAGCTGGCTGTGACAAGTCTGGAGACACCCGGACTTATAATTGCAACACGCGCTGGAGACCAAGTAATAATACTGGGTCACACAACCGCTCTCATATGGGGCCCAAGATGGGCACGTATTTATATCTGATTCACGACAATATGTTCAAGTATCCATAATATACCATACTTCTTAGAGAAAGGAAGATGAGTCTTTCTGATTCATATCAAAAATGATTTATCCATAGTAGTTCAAACAAAAAGCTATCACTAATAATCCTTAGTGAGGAAGCAGTTGCCACAATCCACATGTATTAGACTAAAAAAGCCAATGCATTTCGGAAATGATTTCCTTCATCAGGGCGAGTCTAATTATATAAGTCCAGCAAGCAAGTATATAACATAACAAATGCAAGTATGTGACATAAATTCATATAATGGCGACCATTCAAACGAAACATACATTGAAAAAAATGAAAGGAAACATACCAATCAATAGATGTTACATCATGGGTAAATATCAATAGCAAAAAAGAAAAAGAAAAATGCTGTAAGTTGTTTATAAGGTAAATAAATGAAACCAAAGAATATTAGGTGTGGATTTACCTCATTGGTGTGGTCAGTGGTGAAAAACAGAACGTCCTGCGTTCATGCCCACTCAGCAGTGGGTTGTAAATGACATCATGCACAAAGGCATGGAGAAAATCCACTTGTGCTTACACGGAAACCAATCTGTGGATCATAAAAGATCCAATTAGATACTGTGTTTTACACTCATACTTGGTCAAAGAGAAGGATTGTAATCAGATTCTTACCTTGTAATACACAGAGAGAAACGATCCTCCACTGTGCAGCTGCAGGGCAGTGACTCAGACTGCAGTGTGAAGCCGTTGTCTAGGCAACGGTTCTTTTGTTTAGCATGTGACCACCTCGTTTCTGTGAGATGCAGGTGGTCACAATTAATGATGTAAAATCGGCCAGGGCTCACAAAAATGACAAACCAAATATTTATGGGGCATCATCAATAGGTGCCCATAATTGTGATGATAAAATCCGAAAAAAAATTAAACATTAGAATAATGAAGATAGAAAAAATACTGTCACAGGTCCTGTGGCTATCTGGTCACGAATACTGTTGTAAAGTCAGCCAGGGCCCACAAAAATTAAAAATGAGGTATTTATGGGGCATCACCAATGGGTGCCCATAATTGTAATGACAAAATTCCAAATAAATATATGAAGTAACAAAGTAGTAAAGATAGAAAAAATACTATCACAGGTCTTTAAGCTGTCTGGACAGCAAGACATAACGAAATTAAGCTAAGGTAATAGTAAGACTATTCAAACGTATATGAGCAGTTGAAGTGCAGTCACAGTGCGTAAGGGGTCGCCCAGGGGCGGCACCTTGGGCATAGCTCTCAACTCACACGCTTTTGGCGGGTGTCACCCGCCTTGTAAAGGGCTGAATCACCCGCCAAGCCTCCAGCACGCCCATTTATTTCAATGGGCGTCTCACCCGCCAAAAACAAAATCGGGTGATTTCACCCGCCTTTGCAACATAAATGGTTGAGAGCTATGCCTTGGGTCCCAGACATACGTCCGGGACATGCACTAGGGCTGTTATTAGAATGATCCAAACATGATTAGACAAAAGGCAACATATGCCAGACAATAATTAAGAAAATAAAGCAAAAAAGGCTACATGAGGTAGAGTGATTCGAACAAGTTAAGCTCAACGGCTGTCAACATGTGGAAATGTAAAAAGAGCAGTATCCAAGTGTTCAGAACATCTTTCACAAATTACTCTGAGCATCATATAGAGTAGCCAATGCAATCAAAAAGTAATAATTAGAGCACAGGGCAAAGAGACCCCTATGTATGAAAACATGTTAAAGTATACAACTCAAGCACAGAAAGAACAGTAGAAACAGTAAAGTCACAAGAGGAACAGTAGAGACCCTTATGTGTGAAAACATGGCAAAGCATAGACCTTTAACACAGGCAAAACAGTAGTATCACAATCAAATATAACAGTGGTAATTGATCTCCTCATTCAGAACGCTCGGGACCAAACTACAGAGTTTATCAATCCAAAATGTCTCTCTGCGATTGAGGCGCAGACCTAAATCTTCATGAGGATTATTTCTTGTGAGTACCTCCAGAATCAGAAACTTAATCTGTGAAAGATTGTGATTGTTCAAGGCCCAGTGGCGAGCTACAGCCGAATTAGGGTTGGAATTACGGATACATGACCGGTGTTCGTTCCATCTGATTTTGGCTGCTCTAGTTGACTGGCCGACATAGTATTTTCCGCAAGGACATTTAATGCCATATATGATGTTGGCAGTGTCGCATGTGCCAAATGTCTTGAGGATGATCTTCTTACCTACCATTTTAACAGCTGTCATACGCCCCAGGCATGATATCTCATGGGGAGCCCATTTAATTAGAGACTCCTTAGCCGCTTTTAAAAGAGGGAGAATGTTGGCCCTCACTAGCCCCGAGTAATTAGGAGTTAAGTGCACCCTCAGGTATGTTATTTGAGAGGTTACCCATCTAAGGAAATATGTGTTCTGTAAGGCATTTAGTACATCGGGTGTTTCAGATATATTTAGCCCTTTAGATTTGGCAGGATTTATTGAGAAACCCGAGATCTGCGCAAATCTATCAAGCGGGGTCATAAGCGGAGGGACCGAGGTCTGAGCTTCTCTCACAAAACATAGCACGTCGTCTGCATACAACGCGACTTTGTGATTTTGATCTTTTACTTGGAACCCTTGGATTTTAGAGTGGAGACGGATATGTTGGGCTAACAGTTCCATTGGTAAAGCAAAGACCAGGGGTGACAGGGGACACCCTTGCCTGGTCCCTCTGCCGAGAGGAATCTGTGGAGTCCAATGAGCATTGACTCGGATTTGGGTGGAGGGGATCTGAAAATTGGCCAGGATCAACTTGGAAAAGTGCGAGCCAAACCCAAAGCCCTTCAGAACTGAGTGTAAGAAATCCCATGACATGCTGTCAAAAGGCTGATGGGCGTCTAGTGATAATAGAAAAAGCGGGCCAGGTATGGAGGGGGCCAGGGCTATTAGATCTATTGATCTATGAATATTGTCATGGGTCGAACGGCCCTGGATAAAGCCTGTCTGATCTCGGTCTATTAACAGAGGCAGTACCTCCCCCAGTCGACGCGCTATGATTTTGCTAAATAGTTTGGCGTCAGTATTAAGCAAGGCTATGGGCCTGTAGGATCTTTCCCAGGTTTTAGAAATAGGGTAGTATTTGATTCAGCCATAGATCGTCTAACCGATCCCGAGTCCCATAGGGTATTGAATAGCTTATTAAGATGTGGTGTGAGTTCTTTTGCAAAGGTCTTATAGAATTTGTTTGTGAAACCGTCTGGGCCTGGAGCCTTCCCAATGGGGAGAGTTTTGATGACGAGTTCCACTTCCTCCCCCGATATTGGAGCTTCCAGTGTTTCCCTTAGGGATTGGGGTAGCTGAGGGAGTTCCGCTTTGTCTATAAACTCTCTAGTAAGCTGTGGGTTCCCAACATGCGGGGTCGCATGTTCCTTGAAGAATTCTTCTATGATATGACATTTGCCTTCCTCCGAGTATGTACCTTTACCTGATTTGTCTCTCAGGAAGTCTATTCTATTTTGCTTAGCCTGCTTATCTTGGCCGCTAATAATCTGTTCGCTTTATTCCGTTTTGTGTAAAAAAAACTGTTTGGTGCGCATCATACTATAAGCCGCCCTCCCCATATGATGCGCTTCCAACGCTTTTTTAGCCATCCTCAAGTTCCCGTAATATGTGCCGAGAGGGTTTCTGCTTATGTGCCCCTTCTTGTCTGATAACTTCCCCCTCTAATTGCTCCTGCAACAATTTCCTAGCTCTCCCTCGCTGAGCTGCCTGTTCTATTAGATGGCCCCTAAGTACCGCTTTACCTGCATCCCAGATAGTCCCCCAGCCCGTCTCTCCCGTGTCATTTTCTCTATAGTATAGCTCCATAGATTCCCTAATATGAGCCCGAATCATTGGGTCATCCAGTAGAAAGTCATTTAGTCTCCAGGGGGGTGTTGAAGGGGAGATGGTTCGGGGGGGAGAAATGGCCAACAGGACCAGGGAGTGGTCCGCCAGTGTTTCTGGGAGTATGTCAACCTCCAATGCATTTGGAATCAGGGAGTCTACTATAAAGAACATTTCTAGTCTTGAGAGCCCCCCATGTACTGCTGAGAAATATGTGTAGTTCTTTTCGCCCTGGTGGCAATACCTCCAAACCTCAATCAAGGAATGATCTTTCAGCAAGGAGGTGAGGGCCTTGAAGTTGTTACCATCGTTTATATTTGGCGGTAGTGTTTTGTCAACTAAGGGGTTGATTACAGCATTAAAATCTCATCCTAGGATCACCTCCCCCTCACCGTGGTCAAATAGAGCTTTAGATAACTTCATAAAGAACTGACTTTGTTTGGAGTTAGGGCCATAGATAGAGACCAGGGTGACCTTGTGGCCGTCTAGGATGGCGTTAACCAGTAACAACCTCCCTTCCTCATCCCTAAACTCTCTGAGGGACTTAAAAGCGATCCCCTTGCAGACCAAGATGGCAACCCCTCGCTTTTTCAACCCACTCGATGCAAAAAATCGAATGGGATATAGTCTATTATTCAGGCGGAATTCATCCGCCGGGCGTAGGTGAGTCTCTTGAAGAAACAGAAAGGATGCATCTAAGGACTTCAGTTTGTGGAGGAGTGCTTTACGTTTCAAGGGGGAGTTCAGACCCAGCACATTAAGTGAGATGAATTTATAGCCAGGGGTCGCCATGGTACGGTCGCTCAGGTTTCTGCACCAATATTGATCTCCCGGCCAACGCCAGTGTGAAATATTTCTTTAAGTTGGATACAGTGGTGTAATCAGAATGAAGACTGTGGTAGAACAAACCATAATTTCTCTCTGTCAACGTCAGAGATGAACAAAATACAAAAAACTCAAAGAGAAACTTATAAGAAAGGCGCAAAATACCAATTAAGCTAAATACATCCATCAGAAATTGCAGTGCTTGTAGTCCCCAGGGTAATTTTAACCAAGTAAGAATTCTACCGGGCGCCATCCAATCCGGCGCCCAAATCAGCTATCAACTGAGAATTTCCAGTACACAGAACACATTTAGGCCAAGATCCGGAGGTAAAAGGTAAGTACAGTAAGTAAACTGGGGTTTAAAATAGGGGGAATTATCCCCATCTGCAGTCTGGTTTTAGGCCACAGGTGAAACCTTCAACGAAATCGATCCTGAGCGATGAGGAATGCAACCATTGCAAGTTGTGCCCCCCACTCCCTCGACAGGTCTTCCTCCTCAGGCCATGGCAGGGATCAGGCGGCGTCCTCGTGGGGTATCAACCCTCAGAGAAAGGTGTGAATTGGACCTCTTGCCGTCAACCTGTACAAATCTCTGCCCAGCTTTTCCCTTCCGAGGATGTTGGCGACGGAACCTCATCGGGGGTTTTAGATGTTTTCTTTGGTTCAGCTTCGCCGCTTGGGGTCATAGCAGGCTGAGGCCTACGGCGGGACCTCCCCCTCCTGGGCTTCGGCGCCGGACGGGAGATGGACCCGTCGTTGTCCGGGGACCTTGGGTTGTGATCCACGCCATCGGGTGTCTCCTCCATCAGGCTTTTCCCTTCTTCCTCCGAGGATATTATGTGGTGTTGATTGTGGAGTTCGAACAGCAGCTCACATGGGAACCCCCAACGATAACGGATTTTCCGCTCCCTCAGCCAGGCTGTCACTTTATGCAGATGCCGCCTGCGTGCCAAGGTGTATGGGGCCAGATCCTGAAATAGATGTATCTCAGTGCCCTGAGATCGGATTTAATCTGAGTCCCTGGCTGCCGCCATGATATCCTCATTCTGGTGGTAGAAATGCACCCGAGTGAGCACATCTGGAGGTATATTTTTCTTCAACTGAGCTGAGGAGTACATCCAGTGAGTTCTGTCCAGTTTTAGCTCTTCATTTGGCGGCAACTCCAGAAGGGCCCTAAAGAACGTCTCAACATATTCTGCCAGGTCCCAGTCAGGAATCTTCCGCGGGATCCCACGGAGGCGAACATTGTTTCGTCTCATCCTATTTTCCAGGTCCGCTTGTTTTGCCCAAATGTCCTCCACATGTTCCTCAAGTACTTTTACTCTTCCTGCCAGGGCTTCGTTGTCATGGGATTGTACACAGGTAACATTCTCCAGGTCATTGACTCTGGATTCTAGCCCCCCGAGGTGGGATGTAAGTTCTGCGAGCGACTGGGCCAGAGAGTCCTTGGAGGTTTTGATCTCTCTCTTAATTTCCTGGGTGATGTCTTGCTTAAAGGATTTAAACATACTTTCCAGATCCTCCCTGGACACGGCCATATTGATATGCAGCTCCGGGGTTAATGCCGGGGTATTGGTTGGATCTCTTGGTTGGGGCATCAGATAGGCTTGTATGCTGTGAATTTTCTTTCTAGTCCCCGTTTTGGGCATCCCCCGATGGTGGTGTGGATGTCGCTTGCTTGACTTCACATGGAAACCAAGGTGCCTGCGGAGCTTTATTGATCTTATGACCTTTTATTCTAATGTATGCTGGTGCCGATATCTGTAGGAGGAAGAGCCAATACGAGTCGCTGGGCCCCTCTCAGAGACTCTCCTCCTAATCGTGGACCTTTCCCCGTCACCAGGCCTCCCTGTGCCTCCCAGTGCACTCCAGGACCCCTGTTGTGTTTAATCGTGTCCCTTCTAGGCTCCGTACCTGCTCAGGTTATAGTCTGCATCTGTTATCAGGCAGCCACGGGGGTCGCGAGGATCGACTCAAGTCCACTGCTGGTTTTAGTAGGCAGGTTGGGCTCTCGATCCTCTGTGGTCTTGATCACTGGGGAGAGGAGGGGGGGTCTGCGAATTCGTCGGGGCCGACGAGGCAAGTAGGGCCCTTTTCTGCAGACCCTCTGGGTGGGACTTCCAAATTAGAGCACGCCAGCTGCAGCACCGGCTTCAGAGCCGGAGGACCAAAAGTATCCCCCAAAGGCGTGTCTCCTCTTTGGCCCCCGTGCGTGGGGATGAGCGGTGCACTGCCGCGGCCCGTGCAGGCGGGAGAATCGGAGGCCCCCTGTATCTCCGACCGTCCCAAGCCGCGCAGCCCCGAGCAGTGCTCCCAGGGGCGGGCAGAGCAAACCCCGCGTTATTAGTGGGGCCGTAGAAACAAACCAGTAGGACCGGTATTCCTCTCGGTCTGCAGCGGCCCAGCTGAACTCCCCTGTTGGGACCCCGAACAAGCTCCCAGGGGTCCGATAGGTCTCTTACTGCGACGCCGCGGAGGGCCGAAGACCCAGCGAAGGGGACCCCGAGCGAAGCTCACAGGGGGCCGACAGGTTTCCCGCTGCAGCACCACGGAGGGCCGGAGACCTGGCGAAGGAGCTCCGACCCCTCCGACGCTCCAGCGGCGGCAGCCGGAGAGTCAATAGCCTTTCAGCTTTGCGTGCGAGGCTTCCTCCAAGTGCCGCCGCTCTCCACCCGAACCGCCCCGAGCAGGGCTCGCAGGGGCAATCAGGGCCGTTGTTACACGGTTGGTTTTGGCCCAAGGCAACAACAAGCTCAGCAGGCGCACCTCGTTACATCCACCGCACCTCGGTTTCGCTCACCTCAGGCATAACGCTCCTGCAGGGCTCTCCGTCCACTGTGGATCCGCTCCCCCATCGGCGCTTAGCGTCTGTCACCACAGGATGGGCCGACCACCAGGGCACTGGGACCGGCGTGGCTCGAGTGAGGGTTCCTCCCCCATAGGTTGCTTGAGATGGCGCGCACCGCCATTTTGTCTTTCCCGGTGCCAGGATCCATAGGTCCAAAAGTACTCGGATCGCTAGTCTTCGGCCTCCCAAACTTGCAAGTGGCCTCAGCAGCACCTCATTTCAGTTCCGTGTTCGTTTGGGACCGAAATTCTTCATCTGAGTGGGCTAAAATTGGCAGATTTGGGCGCTTCAGATCGGAGCTCAACAGAGACACGTCCTCATGGTGTGCCGCCTGGCCACGCCTCATGATTGCAGTCTTTTTTTTTATACTTACCTATAATGCTACCACCAAAGGTTCGAACTTTTGGTGGTTGGAACCTTTGGTGGTAGGATTTTTCAGACTATTAGTCCATGCGAACATTTGGATGCGGTCCGTTCGACCGCATCCCATACCTCCTATGCATTATCAATCTGTTTGAAACACTTAATTTCCTCTGGGCAGCTTTCCGATACTTATCTAGTTCAGCTTTAATGGCTTCTTTACATTTGGGCGTCGGGTCACATATATGTCATCGCTGTAATATCTCCAACTCTTTCAAATCTTTTCTAATGGCTTTCAATACTCCAAATTCGGTAGCCATGGCCATCCTTCTAATATATGCGTTAAATGCCTGCCATAGTGTTCCTATTGAGGAGGCCGTGCCGACATTAGTCTCAAAGTATAGTAATACGCATTCCTGCAAATTGAGCGCAATGGCAGGATCCAACAGCGCAGCCGGTTTAAACCTCCATGGATTGCGTCGTCTGCCTTCAATCTGCCAATTCAATACCATCACCACTGGGGAGTGATCTGAGAATGTCTTAGATGTAATAAAACATCCCGTAACTTTATTTAGCAGTGTGCCCAACACTAACGAAACATCTACCTGCGAATGCATATCGTGGACTGTTGAGTAATTGGTGAAACCTCTCTCTGCAGTAACCGCCACACGTCCACCAATCCAATGTCTTGCATGTGCCTAATAATAGAACTAATATTAGAATGTGCTGCTCTGGTGGGGGCCCTTTGTGTCAACCCTGTTCAATCTTTTACTATGTAAAGTAGCAACTTTGCTATGTCCATGCTCCTATCTACTCTGCAAATCTTGCGGTGCCACAGGCGTCACCTGTTTAGCTGCACGTAGCTGTATGGCTTTACTTCCCTCAGCTTCCCATAAGCAGCTACCGCCACTTCTGTTCTTCACCCAGGGGACAGCTCCACCAGCCCTGCACTCCTTCTAAGCTCGCTCTCGGTCTCACGTTGTCCTTATCACCACAATTGTGCTGCGACTGCCTCCTTCTATCCCCGCCAGCAGGTCTGAAGGACTGCTCCCAGGCGGTCACTCTGCCTTACGCCACTCCCACAGCGCTGATCTGTATTCACTGTAGGCAGCCGCTACCTCCTCCTTTACCCTCCTGGGGATCGGTTCCACTTTGCCGCCCGCCCAGCTTGCATAGGCCCTTCACCTTATCTGGGCTCGAATGCGAGCATGCGCCGCCCTCACTGCTCAAGTCGGACAGACCGCTGGACTTCCCTCAATGTTCTTTCCGCCTCGCTCCACTCACAAGGCACTGAACCTTGCACACAACCGGCCCTCTGTGCTGCTGTATCCTGTCACTCCACCGGCATGCAGGATAGTGTCTTTACTCTTTACAGTATAAGCAAGGCTGCTAGCACTGCATGGAGCTCACGAGAAAGCCGCCATCTTCCTTGGCTGCTCCACAGTGCACCCACAATATTTCATACCTCTTGAAGTGAAGTGCCACAAATTATGTATTTTCATTAGTGGCATTGTTCTTTTATTTAATTTCAAAAAGGTTTAATCATTCACCACCCGACCTGCAGAAAACTCATGTGCACTTTTGACACACAATTGCTCTTCAAGGTTCCTTCATTCATGAACTTGAGGCTGCCCAGAACACTCATAGCCTCTTCATAGTCATAACTTCAGTTACACCACACTTCGGAAATGTTCTTCCTCACCCAACTACTGCTGCCAGCAAGCAAACAAACCCAATGCCAAAAAGAGAACAAAGCCATCATCCACAAGACCTCAATTTCTACAGACATTAACTATACCCTTAATATTTCAAAAAAGTATTACAAATGTGAAAGGAATCCCTTTTTCTCCCTTTCGTTCATACAATTTACATAGTCAGCCCACACTTCAACTAACCACTTGAATCAACAATCATTATTTTATTTTATGCAGCAACTCCACAGTTGATTTATGTAACTAAACAAGTGTATTCTGCCCTTGTTGATTGGTCTTGCACCAGAATGTTTATTTGTCATATAACATTCTGTCGTCTGCACGCTGATACATCACCCTTCACATACCCGTTCTCGGCAGCTTCGTTCCTTGCTGCCTTCACCTCACCAGTCCCACTCTCCTCACCTTCTCAATGTTGCATGCTGCTTCATTGTAAACCGTAACTACAAGTGCGCCGTCCCTGGCAGCTCCCATGGCAGCTTACTGGGACACTGTGGCAGCACCACCCACACCGCTGCATGGTCCCAGGACATCTCCAGCATCCCGTAACTCGTCTGCTCATCACGTGATGTTCAGGATCTGTCACATGATGCCTGATAACCGGAGTTTGCAGTACAAAAGGAACCCAGGAACACAGCACATTGCTTCTCAACTGCTTCTCAGTTTGTAGTCGGTTCCTTGCTGCCATACCGTTTGGCCATCGGACATCATCTGTCTTTTTTGGACCTCCTTTTCACCTGGAGCTGGATTTTGGGATTTTCCCTTCTGGATTTGGTGCTTTTGGATTATGGACGGATTTCCTTTTGAATATTGAACCTTTGGACATTGACCTTTGGACCCTCTTTGGATTTCTCTTTGGATTTGGTGTTGGACTCAAACTCACCTTTCGGATTTGTTGACCCCTGGCTTTTGTACCATGGACTCTCATTTGATTAGCCACAGGATTTGGTATTTCACCCGAGAACTGATTCCCCTCCATTTCCGACTTGCACCCTTGTGCCGCCTCTTAGTTCCTGTAACGCTCACCTGATTCCCACGGAGGCGCTGGTCCCGGCTGAACTGTTATAGTCTCTTCAATTGAGAAGCGTAGAGCTCGGATGACTCTCTGGACTGGGCTTCCTCTTATTGACCGTCTGGCTTGCAGGGTAAGGTTTCTGCAGGCGGAAGAAAAAAAGGGTTAATGACCGTTTGGCTGGCCTTCCTCCTCACTAATCGCCAACTCTCCGAAAGTCCAATGTCCTGGTGAGCTCTCACCTTAGGCGTATAATTGCTGGGCTCTCCATCCTGCGACTTATGCAGGGGTGCCTGGGTTCCAGTTACGTCACTGGAGGTCCTCAAAGTCTTTTGTGGCCTTAGAAGTGGCACAGGTGCTGAGAGGCCAAAAGGTGATGCCGCCGTTACTGCACGAGCGGATGCCAGTAGGTATAAAGAGTTTATAGTCTTGAAGAGATGGGCACCTTTAATGAAGTCTTTGCATTGTCTTTTTCAGGGGCCTGGATGCTGAGGGCGTGGTCACTGAGAGCGCGACACGTGCGGTTGTACGTAGGTATGGGAATTTCAATGACACCTCAAAAATGTCCCTTGTTTTCTGTTTTCAGGTCTTGAGATGCTGCGGGCGTTGTTCGTCCGTTGCCGTTGCACGTGCGAAGTACGTGAGTATAATGATCTGTGACCTTATTATAGCACCTCTAACAATGTTCTTTTCTTATTTGCAGGTGTCAGGACCTTGCGAGCGTTTTCCCAGTCGCGGATGCACGTGGGGAAACACGTAAGTGTTAGGCTTTCTTGAAGTCTTTAATGGCACTTAAATAATGTCTTTTCTTGTTTTCAGGTGCCGGGCTGCTGCGGTTGAAGAGATCGTAATACGCGCACAAAAGCAGGTAAGAAAAGTAAATGCGGCCGCCTTCACCCGATTCCTACTTAACAATGTTCTTTGTCTTTACAGGTGCCGTTAGGCTGCTGAAGAGAAGGCCGCGAAGAATCCGTGAAAGCACAGATGGATCAGGTAAGCGAGCGCGACTGCGAACGTGTTGCAACTTGCTAACCTTATGTTTCTTTTGCTTGCAGGTTCTGTCGGTGTCTGGATTCCTGTATGGTAAGTATAGTTCTCGTGTCTTTCTTCCACAGGTTGCTGAGCTGAAGCTGGAGATGTCACTGGAATGCTGGAGCTGACTCGGTGAGCGTCCTGCTGCAGATGCAGAATAACGCGAAGCACGTTTTCCCAATCGGGTGTGGTTTAAATAGTGTTGGAGTGATTGGGTGTCTTCTTCCTCAGCCTCGCCCAGGTAAAAGAGTTCCTGTGTTCCAGAGCTAAGGAGTGGCACCAGCCCCACCCAGGTAAGAAAGTAGTCCCAGTTCAGGGAATAGTTCCTCCCAGCAGAAGGCTGGGGACTTCATCCTGCCAGCATTTGCAAAGGTGAGTATGCAGCATGGTCTGCTACAGGTAGGTCCACCCAAGCACCTTTGCAAGAATTATGAGCCCGGTGCCCCTGGCGCCGGGACTGAGGTTCCTTATGAGCCTGGCGCCAGAGGCGCCAGGACATGGTCCAAAGGGCCCCAATAGGGGTTTGCTGGAGCCGGGGACGAGGATCGTGAGCCTGCTTCCGGGGATGCTGGGCTTGACTTGGCTTCTCGGGAGCAGTGCTCAGGACAGTTCCCCTCCCGTTAGTTGCCCCCTCGTTCCACTTGGGGTAAGCTCCTTCCTCCTTCAAACTGGTTTTCCGTCTTCTCTGGATTTCCCAAGCCACAGCTTCTCTACCAGCTCTTCAGGTATGGCTGCTATTGTCTATACTTATATGAGCTTTACCCATTCTCTACACTATTTTGTTCCCTTTCAGTTGACGGTCTCCTGGCGTTGCTCTGGCTTCCTCCTGCCTTTTGCTCCCTTGACGGCCAGGTTTTTTTTCTGTTTTAAAGCTCTGGCTGGTTCATGGGAAGGAAGGTATATTGGTTCACCTGGAACAAGTGCATGACACATTCCGGTTTTGTTTACCATTCTTTTTCTATAGACTTAGTTACCCTTTAGGGCCAGTTATGCAAGGCAGACAACTGATGATTTATCAACATATGCCATTTTATTTAAGAAAATATAATAAAAAAATGACTCATTCTCCCTACTCTGCTGAGGATTTCCCAGCCTAACTAAAGCTAAGGGGAGACACTCTAACACAGGATAACTGGCCCTCACACTAAGGAACAAATACACAAAGTAAATATATGACAATCCAACATAACATGAACACCATTCACAGTCTTTGAATAACCTTCTAATGTCCTGGGTGATTTCCCTTCCCCAAAATTCAAGGTCAATTCTACTATTGTTCAACCAAAGAAAGAAATGTGTCAAATCAGTTTTTGATATTTCAATGTCAATGTAAATGTTTGTTAACCACAGATCCAATGATAGCAAATCTCTTCGCCTTGGTGAAACATCCACTTTCCACATTCACCAAATAGCACCAATGGTAATCCCAGCACCAATTATTTGTCACCTCTTCAAGAAAACTTGTCACAGTTCAAAAAGAAATGCAATATCCACAACTGCCAGTAATATACAGTTCTTGGTTAACAGTTGGTATTCTCTGGGTTACCGTTTTAGACTTCACAATGGTATTTTTGGCAGGGTGGCTTCTTAGTGCTGCTGCTTCCACTTCAATAACTTCTCTTCTACTTCATACACTATGAGAACAGTCCCCTTTGCCTCACAGTGCTCGACTTTATTTAGGCTAATACAATGACACTTAGCTATACCAACACAGCTTCAGTCATTTGTACTTCTAGATAGGCTTTGACAAGATATACTTCAAAGTATTTCAACAACTTCAAGTAGGCAAGGCACTCTTCCTCTGAATAACCCTCTTCAAAAGGGGCAGCCACTTTGCCTTGCTTGTCTGTCTGCCACAATAACAAACTGGGTTTGCCTTTAAGACTCACTTATCTCTGTCCCCCTCAGTCTCTGGCACTACAGGCTGTGTCAACTTCAGAATAGTCTTTACAAGCATCCAGTTTCCCTTCACAAACCTCACTTACACCTTTCTGACATTTATCAGCCCTCGTAATTACGCAGAAGCCTTGGTGCCACTCTCTTGGATTCAGGTAATGCTTACACACTTGTATCTTAGGCCAATGAACTCTTCACAGTAGAGTTAAATTGCTAATCAACTCTGAGAAAGGTTGATTTCACTATTAATATGGGGAGAATCTTGACTTGGGCAATAGTTCTTCTCTTCTTCAATAGTTTATACACTTTGGCCCTCATTACAACTCAGGCGTTAAGGGTTAACGCCACCGTTAACCCTTAACGCCTGATTCCCACCTTAACGCCTGCTTTTTGCAGGCGTTAAGTTCCATGGTGCTAAGGCACCTTGGTGCTAATTACGGCACCGTAATTTACGGTGCCGTAATTAGCGCCTTCCCCACTCCCATTATGCCCTATGGGGCAAAAATGGGAATGGGGAAGGGAAAATGGGAAATGGGGATTTACCGCCCCACTCACCTTGTAATGGGGCGGTAAATCCGCCATCCACCATGGTGTAAACGTAGTTTACACCATGGTGGTAAAGTTGGTGCACTTAGCACCTCAGTTGTAATGAGGGCCTTTAACTTCTTAGAAATTAAAAGTATGCCATTTTAAAGTAAAGAATAGAGTTCAGGATTTCCTTACAAATCACAATTAGGCACACAATCCCACTACTTAATGTAGTTTTCAGGGTTTAAAGATTTGCATTGAACTGTATCCCTGTGTTAAAGTGAAGGATACACAATTAGGCACACGCGACCACTCCTTGATGTAGTTTTCACAAGTTAAAGTGTTCCGTAATTTTATTTTCCAGGTTGTGTATTCGGAAATGATCTTCACAGTGTTTCCTCTCCTTATTTAATGACACGCTACGACTTCTTAACTGTTATGTAAGTTAACAGGGAGCTGGATACTGTTGCCAGCAAAGCTTACACAAGGTATTTGAATGCTGTGCTTCACTCACCATCATATCAGACACTTGCTCTGCAGGTCTCACTGCTTTCCCAACTTCTGCCACAACTTCTTCTGCTTCTAGTTGGTAGGGACCCACACCCTTCTTCTGCAAAGGTGTATCCAGTCCGGGCACACATTTATGAAGCTCCTGGAACCCACTGCTTGACAACTGCTCCGCGCCTCAGTCTCCAGCATGTTCACTGCACGGCAACCATTGCAATCAGGCTCAAATGGGGAAAGACAGCTCTCCTGTCTTTCCCCATTTGGCATAGCCTCTGCACTTCAGAGTTTCAGAGAACAGGAGGATCTCAGAACAAGCAGGTGAAATCTACTGTCACCACATTCCAGCGTCCCACTTGTTCTCCCACTTCTGTTTGGTTTGTAGCTTTGTGCCTTCTTCCTTCTGCTACTACTGCTACAGCTCGCATTCCAGTCACAGTTCCAGCTCCTTCCAATTGTCTGCACCTGAGGGTGCCTTTTATGCCTCCCAGGTTCCTTCAGGTGTGTGCTGTTAGGCTGAATTGCCTGTCTACACAGCATGCCTCTTCAGCCCTCTTCCTCATACCAGTACTTCTCGGATTCTGGGACTTGTAGTCCACTTCAACAAAGTTATTTCTTTACACTTCTGCAATTTGGCAAACAGCCACCAAAAGTGTGAGATTACAGGGAAAGTTAAACAGAGTGTTATGCTCACCTGGTCTCTGCGGGGACTTTAGGGCATGGTTGCAGCCCTCCCAGGATCTGGTTTCCCTGGATCCGGCTTCTTCCCCTGCTCCCATGTTGTGGACTGCTCTGGTGAGAATGCGTCTGCCCATATAGTCTTATCTGTTTAACTATGAGGGTGAGTTCTCCGTCCTGCTTCTCAAGTGCAGGGGCGCTTTAAGTGGACCTAGTTCCTTCACTGGTCCATGTACATGACAGCCCAGACCGGCTGTGACTGATCCACTTCGAAGGTAAGGGTTCTTCAACAATGATCATTGTCTGTATTCTTTTGCAATATCTTTTTTCCCATGATTAGTGTTCGTATTCCTAGTAATGTCTTTCTTTATCCCCAATAGGTGATGGAAGGCCCAGCGGAGTCGCGGTGCTGGAAGTGAGCCCAAATGGAGTCCGGAGGAGTTTACAATGTCCCAAATAGATGGTAAGTTTGGTCCTAAGGTCAGCGTGAGGGTTGTGTAGCGCGGGACCTTAGCGAATTGTCTTTATGTGGTTTCTGATGGATGGCTGGAGCTGCGAGGAAGCTGGCCGAGAAGAGCACCTGCGTAGGGTTGGAACTGCAGAACAGGTAAGGAAGCCCTCCGACTACGGTGACTGCTATGACCACGTAAGAAGCGCTGCAGGCTATAGTGTTGCTGAGTCAGGTAGGTGCGCGTTAGGCGATGATAGATGGTATTGCTGGAAGCAGGTAAGATGCGCTTCTGGCGATGGTATGCTTCAGGCAATGGGATTGCTGGAATCAGGTAAGATGCGCTTCAGGGGATGGTATTACTGGAATTTGGTAAGAAACGCTTCATGAGGCGGTGAGCGTTACACTGCATGAGCAGACTAACACGAAGCGCTGGCATGCAGGCGGGACAGGCTTAAATAGCCTGGTCCCAGCCACGCCCCTGTGCCCTGCTTGATGGCTCCACCATGCCACTCGCAGAAGATGCTGCACATGTAGCCCAATGCATTCCTACGGCCACGCCTGGCCTGGATGCACCTGGGGGCCCTGCAAGAGATGAAATAGCACGTGTACTAGGAGTAAAGTGTGCAGAGCACACTTTCTCATGAGCCTGGCGCCAAAGGCGCCAGGACTGGGTCCAACTGGTCACATTCCAGGTTTCTGGGAGGAATTATCGCTGATTCATCACATACCCATCCCCTAATGCTGCTGGTTTGTTCAGCCTCTAAGAGAAATTGGGAAAATCAACATTGCCTTGTTCTTTACATTTCTAATTGTTCCACTTAGAAGCAATAAGGCTGTAAATCTAAAGATCAGCACATGACTCTAGTGTTGGTATCTTTTCTCAAGCTTAACCATTTACAAGGCAAATGATCAGTAATTAACTTGAACTTCCGTCCTGTTAAATAGTATTTAAAATATGTTATTCACCACTTGATAGCAATGGTTTGCAACTCTAGAGTGGCATAGTTCTTCTCCTGATCAAATAACTTCTGGCTTATATAGAGGATTGGATGTTCTACAACATCATGGAGCTGAGACAAAACTGCTCCTAATCCAATATGGGAAGCATCAGTTTGCAGAATAAAGGGTTGATTCAAATCTGCCACTTCCAAAACAGGTTCACTACCTTATATTTCAACTTACCGAAACAACGTTGATCTCTTGGTTACCACTGTAATTTCTGGGGAGCTACATTCTTATGTTTGTCAGTAAAAGGACCAGAGATGGAGGAAACATTTGGAATAAACCTTCTATAGTAGCCAACAAGACCCAGGAAAGCTTGTAACTCTTTCTTTGTTTTAGGAGGGGAAGTTGTCATTACAGCCTCAACTTTATCTGGTTGGGCTATTCACTAATCAATTCCCTACAAAGAAACCTAAGTATTTTACTGATGATCTAGCTAAGCAGCATTTCTATAGGTTAGCCGTTAGTCCAGCTTTTCCCAAGGTTCTGGTAACCTGGGATAAATGCAACATATGTTCAGGCCAGGTATTGCTGTATATAATGATATAATCAATATAAGCCCCATCAAAAAGATGAAAAAGGTCTTAGAACTTAATTCATCAATCTCTGGAAAGTGGCAGGGGCCCTATGCAATCCAAAAGGCAATACCATTAATTAGAATCAGCCAAGAAGAGTAGAAAAAGCAGTTATGGATTTATCAGTTGGATTAACAGGTACTTGCCAATAATCTTTATTTAAATCAATAGTGGGCATGCTGTTGGCATCACATAATTCATCAATCTGATCATCTATTCTGGGCATAGGATAGCTATCAAATTGGACCAGATCATTCACCTTTCTGAAATCGATACAGAATGTACAGGAATTGTCTGGCTTGGCAACTAAGACAATCAAGGTAGACCATGGACTTTGTGATGATTCAATAATGTCTTCCTTCAACATGGCTTCTACTTCTTCCTGAATAACTTTTCTGCGTTCAGGAATGCAGTAAGGCTTTTGATGTAATACCTATCCTGGAGGAGTACGTATACAATGGTATACTCCTTTCACTCACACTGGTTCAGGCCTTTATACATCAAGAAATTGTTGTAATGAATCAAGTAAATCCTGTTTTTGAGTTTGGGACAGCTCAGAGGAGATTTGTTGGTTATCCTGGTTTTCTACTGATAGAAGACTTGTTAGCATGATGGAGGTATATTTACTGATAGGTTATTTCCTCTCTTTATGTAAATTGATATGATAGATGTGGGTTTAATTTTCTGATCAGGCTGTAATATTTTGTAATTTTAAGGTCCCATCCGTTCAATTACTTCAAATGGTCTGTGCCATCTAGATAGGATCTTATTATCAGGGAAGAAGGACCAACATTTTTTGCCCCATGGAGAAAGATCTCATTAATGCCTTCCTGCCATGACATTCTTTTTGTTGTTCCTGGGCTGCCATATTTAGATGAACTATTGTTCTTACTACCGCCATGTGTTCCTTCAGTTTTTGAGCAGATTGTGATAAAGGAATAGTGACTCCCTCTCTCTCCTCCCATGTTTCCTGCAACTTGTCTAACACAACTTGGGGTTCTCTTCCATACAACAGTTCAAAGGGAAACACTCCAGTAGATGATTGGGGAGGTTTTCTGATGGCAAATTGAGCCCAAGGTATCATAACAGCCCAGATCTTCCCATCTGCTTCAACTAATAGGATATGCTTTAGAATCTGGTTGAACCTTTCAACTAATCCATCAGTCTGGGGATGATAGATTGAGGTCCTTAGGGTTTTAATTTGGAGAATGTCTTTTACCTCAGGATTTCTTTCGGGAAACCAGTTTGGGAAGACATAGTAATACATGCTTCACTATTTGCTGGGAAGTATTATTTCTTAAAGGGAAGGCTTCAGGGTACCTGGTTGCATTATCTAAAATAACTAGGATGTATTTATGATGTTTCTAATTTTGATGTTTCTAGTTGTCCCACAATGTCCATCTCAATTAGGGAAAAGGGAACATCAATAATAGGTAAAGTTTGTAAAGGAGCAGGAGGAGACATTTTTGTACTGGTCCTCTGGCAAAGCTCACAGGTATTTATATACTTTTTTTTATACCAGAATACATGCTGGGCTAATAAAATCTGTTCTCAATTTGGGCTTGGGTCTTACTGATTTTCAAATGTCCCCCAGTCAGATGAGCCATCTCCATTACAATGTCTTCATGATTTCTAGGTATCACAATCTGAGTTTGGGATTTAACAGAAGGGTTCACATCTCCCCTATACAACAACCCATTATTTTGAGAAATAAAATTCACAACTTTTCTTCCTTCCTTACTCGTCACTGGTTACCTGATTAAAAAGGTTCTGCTAGTAATGAATCATTATGCTGGGCAAAAGATAAGTCAGGAATTACCAAAATAGTCCTTAAGATTGTTCAGATATTCTAAAATTCTTACGTATCTCTTGAAATTGTTAAAATAACTTGCAAATATTCATGATTAAGACTAAGAAAAGGAATTATAGTGACCTCACGACTCAAAACCTTTCTCCCAGGCAGACGGGATGCTGGCCCCTGTGCCCCTCTCCAACCCTCGATCTGATAGGGACACGTCTAAATCACGGTCCTGAAGAAGATGATAAGCTACAATCATCGAAACCGGTCGACCATATTTTAATCAAGGATATCCCAGAAACTCACCAGGGAGACCCTGTGAACTAGACCATACAATAATGCATTATGGATGAAGTTCCTTGTTTTTAACTTTCCACAAGCATATTGCTTGTTTTTTGAATGATCACCGAGTGAATCAACAACTTGGGGAGCACACACCTTGTATGAAGGTCAATAAAATCCGAAACAGTTCCTCTTCGAGATGTGGCCCCAAGTTTTTCTTTTTTCTTTTATCTTCTTTCTAACTGAATCTGCTGACTTCTAAATGGGCAGCAGCTTGTACACATCCCATGCCCAAGGACAGAATCCCTTGCCTATTATGAGGAACCTTCGGTGAAAACATTTCTTTGAAGTCACCCATTAATTGGTACTAAAAGAAGAATTAGCCTCCACACTAAAAATGTGGACCCCCACAAGTGTTTTTGTGTGTTAAAAACATTGTCCCAAGAAACACTTTCGGGCAAAACTTGAAAGTATAACTTAACGCCTCCCTGAATGTGATTCAGTATAACTGCTCTGCCACACAGCACTAAAAAAAACTGGCAAAAACCTGATACCACTCTGGCTGTGAACAAGGAGTTGTTGAAGAAATGCAGACTTTCTTCTGTGGATCCTTTCTTTCCAGGCACCCAACACCAAAGAGTTGGGTGGTGCGGGTGACAACCTCGACTTCAAAGGCCACAGCTTATCCAACCATCCCCCAGATAGGGACGATAAGAAGTATGACTCACTAGGAAAGAGTATTCTCTGCTGGAAACATGGCATTAAAAGCCATTAATGCATCTATTGCGCAGGCAAAATATACCTATGAATTGTGGAAGGTTATTTTGCAAGCTGCAGAAGACATTCTTGAAGGTAAGATGTAGAAAGGGGTTCAATAATCTCATGAATGATGGTAAAGAGGCCTCTTGCCAGTCCCATCAATCAGGTTTAGACGCTTCAGACTTTGTCGACCGTTGTACGGGCTCTAGAACAGTGATCGGGAGATTTGAGCGGCTATGTAAGTCTGGGTTTGCCCCCGATGTCCAATCAAGATTTCTAGATATGCCATTCAGTGGGTCCATCAATCGTTTTTTCTTAGTATAGGCCCTTTTATTTTGACACAACACCACTAGGACTGCCTTATTTTTGTTTTGATGGTCAACGCTTGCTCCTATCTTAGATTTAGGTTAGGCGTTTGCCGCCCTGTATTAATAGTTCAATAAAAACCCTTGAACTGTGATCACTTGTGTCTGTCTTTACTGATGCCACCATGAGTTCCTTACACCATGTTTTACCCGAACAAAAGAGGAGGTGAAGGGTCACTACCACTGAGCAGAGAGGCAACGCAGCTCTGGTTTTGGGCACTACAAAATGGGATCTCTCTGTTGGCTGTTCGCCTAGCCAGAGAAGAGAATACGACGGAAGAGCACGACCTCCCACGAGTGGGAGGTGGCTTGGAAAGTCCTTCTAGAGATCTTCAATCTTTGGGGAAACCCTCAAGTATCAACAGTAAGTGCACCTGTTCTGCTTCTGCTTCAGGGAATGTCCGCAGAGAGGAGCTCTGGGGTCACGTTCATAGTGGAATGGGAATGTCCACTTCTGTACCCTTTCCCATCAGTCTGCATCATTCCTAATGCCATCAAGAGGTTGAGGATGTTTGGGAAATCCATGATCCTTATTGCTCTGGATTGGGCCAGAAGGACGTGGTACCCATACCTTCTCGTCATGTCATCTGCCCTCCATTCGCCTTCCTAAAACAGTGAATCTACTCAAGAGGGAGGCTGTCTTCTTCACCCACAAATCAGAGCTCTGAACCTTCACACCTGGTTTCTGAGAGGCTAAGATATAAAGATTGGAACCTCCCGGAATACGTTATGGAGGTTATTGCTTTCGGCTGGAAGACTAGCAAAAAAAGCACTATACCCCAGCTGTTGGAACAAGGTGCTAGTGTAGGGCTAAAGACAAAGGACCTCATTATATGTCAGCCGGTCTGATAATAAAGTATATAAAAGCTATTTACCAGACTGATCGACTGCAGGTTTGCCAGTGGGGCACCTAAAATCTGGAGATAAGGTAGGTGCCCCAGTGGCACAAAAAGCCATAATTACTGGCCCCATTGCCGCCAGACCGAGTGCCAGAAACGGTAATAGCCTTTGCCGGTATCCAGGCGGGTGTACCATGACTTCATGGTTATAATGAGGCGCATAGATCCTTACTCTTGCAATACACCTGCAGTACTTTATTTTTTACTGCACTTAGCCCACCAAGGGCTGAAGGTTGCTACCGTTAAGGGATAGTTGGCAGCATTATTATTTTTAAACGCACGCCCGAACAAGATTCTTACTTTAAGATGCTTTTTGTCATACAATTCTTAAAAGGACTGACAAATACATTCCCACCGGTCCTGTTTCTGGTTCCATCCTGGGATTTTAACCTGGTACTAACTTTTTTATTGAGAGCTCCATTTGAACCTCTTAATTCCTGTCCTTTCACGTTATTAACTATGAACAACATGTTTTTAGTAGCCATCACTTCTGCTCACAGAGTGAGTGAGCTTTAAGCCTTGTCATACAAACCACCATTTATTTTATTCTCCAAGGATAAGGTAGTTCTGAGGGTTCGACCCTCCTTTCTTCCCAAGATGGTGTCAGAATTTCATCTGAAACAAAAGATAACACTCCCAGCTTTTTATCTACCTCCTCACTGTGAGAAGCCTGAGGGTATTCTCCCAGTGTCGAACTGGTCCTCTCTTATCCCAACGCTAAGGGTAGATGAATGGGGAAGGATCACCTGAGTAGGGGAAACGAGGGTTGTGCTCAGGAGAATACTCCAGGGGAATCGCGGTATTCCACCGAAGAAAGGGACGAGAAAGACAAGGTCCTTAAGGCTGTAATAAATTGTACCAACTCAACCTCCCATCCTCCCGAAGAATCTACCCTATTTGAATCCCCTTCAAAGCCAAACCCTGTTGAATTCGAAAACCAAAACTCCCAGAATCCCTGTTTCCTGGTGGTTCTCTACCCGAATACTCCCAGTCATTCCCTTTTCTGTCCCTCAGACAAAATACAGCCATTCTCACAAACCCTTCTAATCTTACCCTTCTGAACTTACCAAAACTCTTAGGACGAACACTGTCATTCCTCATGACACTTTCCCCTTTTCCAACCCAAACCCTTTCATCCATCGAGAAGGACAATGGACAAACACCGAAGCTGTTTACCTGATGTGTCCCAAAACCAGGGTCAGGCAATTGCCCAGAATCACACACACCTGATGGCCCTTTCCCTTCCCCACAGGGATAAAAAGTGGAGCACGAGAGCACAATACAAGCAAGGCAGACCGCACAATGAGAGAGCTAACGCAGCACGGCAGTTCAAGAGGAGGAGAAAGATGGCGCGAATCGAGAAGGGAGTATTAAGGAGAGAAGTGACTTTGCTCTTTCCAAACCAGGCCCATGAAACCTCCTAGAAGGAAACGTAAGACCACGGACAATAGCCAGCGTGTGTTGCAGCAGATGTCAACGGTACACAAGGCCTTCCTCTGCTGATAACCAAGCCGAGGGGAGACGCTCGCCATCGTGGTACTGGCCTTGACTCCAGAGAAGAGAAAAACAGAGCAGGTCATCACAGCCGGTGAGTTGAGACGAGAACCGATAACAAACCAAACTGTGTTTGAACAAAAGTAGCAAAACGGCTAATAGGAGAAAGTACAAAGAACTGTTATTTTGATTCAAGAGAGGAAAGCCAGCTACAAGGGAGTCAGGCACCACACAGGTGCTTGCTTGCAAAACTCTGGGTGAATACCCTATGGTTGAAACTACTGTTACCAGAAGGCTTTGGAAACGGCGCAAGAGATTTGGGTCGAAGTGGTCATATGGGGGTCTAGCAAAATCCTCTGTACATTATAAAGTCTTTGACCGGCAAATGAAGGTGAAGTGAATCCCGCATTTTGTGAATTGCAAAAGTTGGCAAGAGTGAGCCCGAAGGAGTGATGCCGATGACCAAGGGGAAAAGTCTGAAGTCCCAATATACAGTGTGTTGACAAGAGTGAACACGGCAAAGGGATGTCCACAGTGAACTGTCCAAAAGAACATTAAAATTAGTGAATGGCACAGATGAGATTGTGTCGAAAGCTGTAGTGAACCCGACGGAAGGAAGCTGACATTCGAGAGGGGTCAGAGCCCGGAAGAGGGGGACCCAAGGGTGAAGAACCATCACTCTAAAGACAAGGGAAATAATTTTTGTTTTTTGCTGTTTTGCTGTTTTGAATATATCAGGCCCTCGGAAGCAAGAGATTGAAAACCGGAGGTTCCGATATCGAAAATAACATTCTGGAGATCTGATCCCGGAAGAGGGGGAACCAGGGGGAAAATGCATCATCCTATATGCAAGCAGAAAATAACTTTTGTTTATCATTTCTGGAACACATCAGATACTCGGAGGCAAGAGACTGTTTTGTAGAGAAGAGACTTAACCACTGAATGTTCTGATTGCTGAAAGCGGAACTGTTAGCTCGTGCTAGGAAAGCTCCAGTGTGTGCTGTGCTCCGGAGTCTTACCTTGTCCTGTGCTCAAAACTTGGAGAAGGGAGACCCCGACTACCGTATCCTGACGTATTATTTGTGAACACTTCTTTATTTCCTGTGAACTTTATCCCACACTCTTCAACCACAGAAGTGCATGCAAAGAGGCCATGCAAACCCTTTTATTTTTCAAAAGACAAGAAATTGGGTACCATTGAGTTTGGTAATAATGACACTTATTATCAAGCACCATGAGCAAGTCAGCATGTGGTATTTACTGTGTAAATGGCAAATTGTATATCACCCATAAATATGCATAAAAGGCTAAGGAAGTCTGTGGCAATTGGTTAAAAGCACATACTTCTACCACTAGACGGAAGCACCATTTCATGTATAGGTGGCAGCTTGTTTTAGAGTAGAAAATAATGTTGCTGCCAGTATAGATGGTAGCATGATACACAGTAGAAACAGACAAGACACATGATCTATTAGATTGGCATATGTTATGCCAGAGACAGCTGGTAATTCATAATATATTTATGTAGATATGTTTCGAACGTTTTTTGTGTAGTGCCAATGCCACCTTCAGGTTGCTTTAGAGCATTGTAGGGTAAGGGGAGAGTGGGGAACGGAAGGGGAATAGGAGAGAGGGAAGTAGGAGGAAGTCAAGAACGTGAGGTTGGCTGCTGCCATTGCTGTACTTGTAGTAGGGAAGAGGGCGTGTTATGTACGTGTTTCATTCCTTTAGGGTCTCAATATCCTTCTTACATATACCTATTTTAATATCCTTTTTGGTATAATAATAGATTCATGGAGAAGGTAGGAAGATGTCCAGCTGTTCAGAACTGTGCATGTCCACTCTCCCTGTGACCATGTATGCTGTTTCTTCAAGGTCAGTATGGCTGGGACAGTGTAAGCCACCTTAGGCCTGGGAAGGGTCGTACACATGCTGTGCTTTCAGCTCAGTAGTGTGCTCTGCCTCCCTCCTGCAAACGCATGATCAGATTCCAGAGTCATTGTACCTTTTGCTAAGGCTGATAAACATGAAGTAGAACCGTAACTGGCAACAGGTGGCAATACTCTACCATGAAAGTTATTGGTTGTGGTTACTGAATTTTGTAAGGAACCTATGTGATCACTGCGCCGCCTGTTTTTCCGCCAACGAAAATGTCACTGACATTACTGCACTTCTGCCTGATTGCCCGGCCCGCAATCCCGAAAACCTCACTCCCCCACTTACCTGTACTGGGGCGCACTTAATCTTTTCCCCCGCTTACCGTATTGGAAAGCAAACGAGGGACACCCCCGCAACCCCTGTTACTGCATCCAAGGAGAGGGGGGGGACACCCCCGCTCTGCTTGGGCGCAGTAATGGGGTTGGGGATTTTTGTACCGCGCTCAGGCACAGTTTTATGGTATGATTCCTTTTATAAGTGGCGGGGTGTAAATGTTGTCCCTGATTTGGCATGATACCAACCCAGTTTGTGGGCTCCCCACACCCGATAATCTTATTTTAGAAATAGGTCAAAATGGTTCATTTTACAGCTCAGTTTTCAAATAATATTGTGTGTAAATTAAAACCAGTCACTCTCCCCTCACCAGTTCTTGACTACGTCACACTCTGTGCACCTGTTCTGTCCTGCTTGGCTGTCATGTCCCCAGTTCTTCCCTCCACTCTCACTGTCCAAGTTGTGTTCCAAGGGGCTCATTGTCCCAGTGTCTCCCTTAATGCCCCAAGTCACTCACTGACCCAGTTCTGCCAGAATATATCATTGCCCAAAAAGGGTCAATTTCCCAATTTTCTCTCTCTCTCTCTCTCTCCCTCTCTCTCTCCATTGACTATTGAATATGTCCTTGCTTGTTGATTATGAATAAACTACTTTCACAAGTGGTCTCTTTTTTTGTTAAAGAATGGTGCCCTTCAATGAGCCCGCAACTTGGCCCATAGCATATTGTGTTATCTTGCTGATTTCTGAATGCGCCTCACTCGAAGGTTGATTGATCACTTTCAGACCACATAAAACACAGAACACAACAGACCTTCAGTTCTATTTATTTTAGATATGACCCGTTTTATGCTGGTCCAAGAGCCCAGGAATTTGACCTTGCCCCCAAGAGATTCAAAATACAAACTCTTTTCCATAGCCGGTTCTATCCCTAAGCCACTGTGGGTTCCGATATTTATACATATTACAGTTGCTTTGGTTTTTTAGGACATATTTCTATGTTGGCTTGCTTACAGATATTTCCCGGAATCGTCGAAATTTAATTGCAGACCATGTACAGGCCTAACAATGATTAAAGAACACTTTGATTATTCCTCTGTAAATACTTCTTTACGACCAAGAACCTTTTGCGCCAATCATTTGTTTGGAAGAATAATAGTTTGGTGCTATATAATTGTTCTAGTGAGTCCCAGATTACCAAATGAAAGAAACTGAATTAAACTCGTAGTGCGACCTATTTACAAGTGCAATTTCCAAAACATATTTTTGATCAGTCGTCAAATAATGTGCCCCTAAATAGTTCTCAGAGTAAGAGAACATGCAATATCTCATCTATCAAGCAGGAGCAAACCACCAGTATTGGAACAAACACAGGAAAAGTCAATAGTATTGGCTTTTGAATAGGCACAGTAAAATCATCAGGTGTTCGGCTAGTGCTTCCCTTGTCCTCTTTGCTGCCACACGCTTCACGCACAGCCCTGCATGGCTCGGCTCCTTCAGGACGGGATTCTGCGGGTGATCGCCTCTGAGTAGCGGTTCTTTTCCCTTAGTAGGAGTCTCTCTTCTTTTGAAAGTCCCTTGTACTTTCTATATTGTCACAAACAAAAAGGGTGTGTCCTTCTCCTTCCACTATGGAGTTCAGGCGAGATCCAGAATTCCCTGAAGCCAAAGAGATAGGAGAAATTTCACTATTCTGTGAATTCAAAACAGAAATATTTAAAACAGAATTAACAACAGTCTTTTTAGTTCCAATTTAGACAGTTAGCATGTTCCAGGAAGAGAGTTCCTTGTCGGAATGGGTGTCCTTGTCCCCAAGAAGGGAGTCACTCCCAGTGAGGTCCCACTTGCTCCCCCCTCAGGAGAAGGAACAAACACCCTGGATTTGTCACAGTGGGTGTGTGTGGAAAGGGCAATTAGTGTTTGGAGAGCTTTGTGTGTGTGTGTGTGTGAGGGGACAGTTTGCATGTTGGGGGTCGGTGTGTGTGTGTGTGTGTTTGTCCATAGGCAGTGTATGTGTGGGTAGTGGGATTGTGTGACGTGTGTGTGTGTGTGTGTGTGTGTGTAAATGTGGGGGCAAAGTCTATGTATATGTATATGATAAAAATCTATCTGATCACAGCTCCCTATAGCTCCGTAGTCTACACCGTCCCTAGACGCGCTAAACAAAAAGATGTTTCAGTTCAATAGAAAAGCTCAAACAATTCAGCTCAAGAAAATGAAGCAACAGGACTTCAAAACCGGCTAGTGCTAGCTTCCAGGTATGGGTGGTAATGTGCAAAGACCTCACAGATTTGAATCAAGGATTGACTCCTGTGAGGTCAAATTTAAGTTATTTCCCTAGTGAAGGGGTCTGTAACCTACAGCTCTCCATATGTTTTGGACTATGGAGGTCATTACGACCTTGGAGGTAGCCATGCCGCTATTTGCGGCATGGCTACCCCCATTCCCGGTACGGGGTCCGGGTTCCTGGAATGGGGAAAAATCGGGCCATTCCGACCTTGGAGGGCCCGGTATTTCCCCATTCCAGGAACCCATCCCCATAGGGCTCAATGGGAATGGGAAGCATGCTAACAACAGGCCCGTTAATGACGGGCCCGTTGTTTGCATGCTGGCCTGCTCGCACGACCCACTAAGGATGCCTGGTAAAACCAGGCGTTTTTACCGGGTCCCGCGAGCAAACTGCGTAATGCAGCGGTAGAGAGTTAACGGGGCCGGCAGCTCTACGGGCCCATTAACCCCTACCGCCAGGGTCGTATTGATCCCCTATAACTCCTATGATCCCTCACCATTGACTAGACTGGCTAGAACTGTAGGGATTTGTCGTCCAACATGTCTGGATAGGAAAAGATTGCAGACTCCTGTCTGCACAACAAAGGCTTGATGATGAGTCTGTGAGACATGTAGCTTCTTGACAACACAGTAAAAGAGTCTACAACGGGAGTGGTTTGTGCGGAAAGAGCCACGGATGTGGAGAGAAGTCACATAGGCCTTAGCATGGGCAGGTGCTTTGACAGGGAAGACAAATAACCAACCAACATCTGCAGGCTGTGTGTCCCTCCTCACATGGCGGCTACCCATTTTTCTGGTACTCTCATGTCAATGGTTTCCGCTTATAGGTGGCTACCGCCACTTAATAGTCAAAACCTAATACGAAACTAATTTGGTCATGCAAAGTTAAAATATATCCATTTTTTTAATGTGGACTTTATACACTGAGACACTCATAAGTGTTGCAGAATTCCAAAAAACTGGCTTTATTTTAAATACTGCCTGTTTTATCCAACCACACCCATTATCAGTTCAGTAGTATTTACCTAATGCAGGAGTTTCAAAATATTGCATGCTGCCATTACCGCCGTAGAATACAAAAGTGGTAAATACTGTATATATTTGCAGTTGTTATGCCATAATTCTAAATTATCTCCCCAACATAAAGGGATGTGCTCTAGTTTTCCCATCACTTGGTGGATGCAAATATTAATGGTTTAGAATGTGAGGTTTCCCTCCTTGATTCTGGGTTTCTCTCGGAGGCGCTGATAAACCTGTATCCATACGGCGGGTTGACTTTGTACCTCCGTTCGAATTTTTACATCGGCTACATCTGGGTACCTTAACCCAAAGCTGTTCGGATCAGTTGCCCGACATCTTCGCTAATTTATGACGATACGCGGGTGAACGGTCGCCATCCGAGGTCGTGGCTTGTTTGGATAGTAGGCTGCATTCTGCTGCTATCATAGTGTAATTCTGAACCCGTTTGTGAACTTCCTGGGTTACCTAAGACCGACGTTGTTTCTCCATTACTAATGTGCCTGAATATCTGCCTGTTTATCCTAATGAGGTGAACAGCATCGACATCCGGCAGGATTAGCAATCAAGTTGTTGGTGAAGGCAGCAACCTAGCTGCTTCTACCACCTCTTGCCTATCGCTTGACACTATATGGATAGTGTGCAGTACTGGTTAGCCCTGACACTGGTCAGGCAATTCTATAGTGATTAAGACGCCACCCCCCCTTTTTTCAGGCCTAGATTTATTAGCCTTCATGGTTGCTCAAGCATTAGCTAATGTGAACAGTTGTTTTTTTAATACATGCCCCTGATGAATTTCCCCTGACTGTGTGTGATGTGGTGTATGAGGAATTAAACATGTTGGGTTGATTGGGTATGATGCAGTATGAGTTTTGTTGTGTAATTCAGTTTTGACTCCATTGTAGGTGAATTTATTTGTCCCTCGTGTGTCCTTTTGAATAGTGATTGTTCCTCTATTCTGGTCGCTGAACCTGATTTTAGGTGGTTCCCCCTACTGTCATCGTTCCCGTGTATTGTGTTTTGAGTTTTTCCTTGTCAACCTTTCACATTTCATATTGTATTGTGTTGCTATATATTAATAGCATTTCGAAGGTTTGTTAACTATTGTGAACCAATCTAATAAAATATATATTTTTGGTAAAAAAAAATATTTTTGTTTCATATGTACACTGTGTAATTTGAACTTGGTGTGTTGTTTCCTCACTTTAGGGTGGTGAGTCATAATGTCTTCCACCTGTGGTTTGGAATGCTGATCTAGAAAGAGGTCGATGCTACACCTGTGTCACCCCACTGTCCACCAAACCCTTTGTAAGATATGTGAAGGTTTTCCTTAGTTAGGGGGCAAGTTTAGTGGAGCAGTATAAATACTCTGTTCCCCCTTCCTCCCCTTGTGTTAATTAGAATGTGGGTATTTCATATGCTCACCGTCTCAACTTTTATTACTGACCATTCTGTGTACATGCTCTCTAGGTTAACAGCAATGGGTTGAACCACTGGTTTTCCATATGCACTTCACCTCGCAAGCATGAATAGAAACACATTTTTGAAATTATTGAAAACCCGGACCTGGGGGATTTCAGCGACACTGCATGCAGTATTTCTGAAATACTGCTGCATGTTTGGAATGACTTTACTGCTTCAGTGGTGGTGAACTCACAATGTCCTCGTACCCCACAGGATACCACACGCTGTAACAGTGGTTGCCAGGTGCAGCATTCCTGATGGAAACACAGCACAAGAGTTAATGGAGCCATTAGTGGATATTGGGGAACGAATTGCTTCACCAAAATGTTTACAATGAATGTACAGAAACAGAATCTACCATATCTTTAAAATGTTAGACATTTTAGTGAGATGAGGACTTTCTTTAATTTGTTTTCATATGTACACTTACACAATCAAACCAAGTAGAGTTCATGAATGTATATATTCTAAGGGGCTGTTAATTAGGGCTAAAGAGGAATAGTTCCAAACAGGCAATATTTGTAATACTTCCTGTTTTTACCGACCATAATCATTATGAGTATTGATGAGGTAAATGTTGAAAGCAGACTATACAGCAAGCTCATGATTTGAAAGAACTCCTGACAATCAGAAGTTTTTGTCCTCCCTTTTAACTGCACTCCAAAGGTATTTTTGCTTTGCCACCTGCATGACATTATCGCTGAGGTGCTCGAAGTCTACGGCAGTCCCGGCTTTCTCCTGCTCTCCTGCAGTCTGCTTTCCGTTGCTGTGGTGGGAGGAGTGACCCACACAGCCTTCATAAACTCACTTGAGCCGCGGAGCTGCTCGCTGAGGTGCTCGCAGTCTACGGCAGTCCCTGCTTTCTCCTGCTCTCCTGCAGTCTGCTTTCCGTTGCTGTGGTGGGAGGAGTGACCCACACAGCCTTCATAAACTCACATGAGCCGCGGTCCATCTGGCCCTGAGATGCAAGCCTGTGAAACAGGCAGTGAGGGGCACTGGCTTCGGAGCCAGCGGACCCGAAGCGAGGACAGCGGCCTGGAGTGGCAGAGCCCTCTGAAGCCGCTGAACCGCGTTAGAAAACCGCCCCCCTTGAAGGCGTCCTCAGCCCAGCAAATACTTAAATCATCCGAAGGCCTGGCGTTACTGGACTCCATCAAACACAAAGAAGACTACTCAAAAGCCTTATCCGGCTCGGAAGACATTCATGCAGTCCCAATGCCAGCGGAACTGCTTCCCTACGGGGAGGGGAGTGACCTACCTGCATCGACAGCACTGGCGGGGGCAATCTCCAACCATGCCCCACCGGCGGATAACAAGATCTTACCCCTCCTCCCCCGCTCTCCGGAAAATAGTCCATCGGGACTTACCAGCACTCAAGATTTGCTCGAGGAAGACCTCGCAGCTCACCCTGCCACCTGCGCTGTCGCCGAGAAGGAAGCTGCTGAATATGACCTTGTGGACGGGGTGCACTGCTCTGTTCCCCGGGACCCGCGAGCCGCGCCCGACTGTGGTCCTCCTCCTCTCGAGCTGTGCGCCACCGCCGGCCGGGAGCTCGTCGCGGAGGTGACGAGCCTCGCTGCCGACGAGCCGCGAACAGTGCAGAGCGAGTTGGAAAACACGGGACGGCTCGGCGACGCGGCACAGGCATCCCTGCAGAACGCGCAGCCCTTACTGCACTCGGACGAACAGAAGCTAGCAGAGGATCAGTCGGCCTCAATGCAAGGCCGTGAGGGTCTTTGGAGCCCGACTCCATTAGGGAACCTAGAACCGGGCTTTCCTCCTGCAGTAAATCAGGAGGACTTGAAAATAAAGGAGACATCTGAATTGGGGGCTCATCAATCAACCGTCACCCCCCTAAAAGCACCAAGCCTACCCAAGCCACTGGTAATCACCACCTTGTCAGCTAAATTAGCTGATCCCCAGAATAAAGAAGTAACTAAAGTGGAAATCCACCAACCACTTAAACATGAGGACTGTCCTAGTCCAGTTAAAAACAGAGTGGCTGGCAAAAGTACTGAAGACTGCTCGTACTCTACAATTCAGTACTCTGAAGACGACCTGGACGTCTCAGGGGATGAAATCAAACCCACAACTATTCCACAAAGACTCAGTTTCTCTGATCCACATTCCACACCGACAGAAGCAGCACTTTCAAGTCACCCAAATCCCATGGTTGCAAGCTACATTAAGCGCCAGTCTCAACTACGTACAACGACTTCTTCTAAGCTTACCACGCAACAGTCGTGTAAAAAACGACTGACGAAAGAAAAAACACCATCACGGCTTTGTAAGGCGCAAAAAACATCAGCGATGGGATCCATAGCCGACTTCTTCGCGACAAAAAGCAAACCTCAGCATGATGAAGACAGAGCTGAGATATCAGACGCTGAACTACTGGAAGGAACTTACCAAGACCTGAATCACGAAAACGACAAGGACTCCCTGCGCAAACTTGCTTTCCTGAAAAGATGGCACCTAAAAGTGGAGAGACCCGGTCTTGTAACCGCTTTGAACGTGTCGGAACCCAACTTGACACAAAAGACCACCACAACTCTCACTGACCAAGCGCAAAACACTCACAACCCTGCCATAAGCAAGTTGGCCGAGGACCTGGTGCCAAGAGGCCCTGCAACTCCTATGAAGAGCAAACGCCAGATGGAACTCCCGGGCAAAGACTTAACAAACTCAACCGACCAGGAAGTGGGGAAAAGAGCCCCACTTCCTGGCAGACCCACCCAAGAGAACCCTGCAAGTGAGAGTCTCGCCAACTCACGGCAACCATCGCCGAAAAGACGAGGCTCAAATCCAACGCCCGATACTAGATCTGTGTCGGGCTCTCCCTCTTCATCACCAAAAAGAAAAACAGACCTCTTGGCCCTCATGTCGTCCTTTACCATAGCTCTCGCGCCCTTCACCAAGCTATAGGAACCGCTCAACGATTCTGCAAAAGACCAAGTAACTCTACTGGCCCATATGCAAACGCGACTCTCCTTCATCGAAGGATACATCACTGCAAAGGAACTTAACAAACCACCCATGGGAGAAGTTCTATCGCAATCTGGTCACCTCGTCATTTGCACAAAGTGCTTGAGGTCCACCCAAACCGACGAGCCAGTAATCAAAACCTTCCAATTTACAGGTAACTCGGCCAAAGAAGCCGCGACAGTCACCACCAACCAAGTAAAAAGTGTGCCACCTGGTCGGAACGCAGTGATAACAACGGAAGCCCTTCCAGACAGTTCGACCACACAGAAATTAAAAGAAAAAACAAAATCTTTAAGTACTAAGCCCTCGCGGTCACCCCCAATTAACTTGGGAAAAATCAACTTGAAAACTGTGACCAAACCTCAACTGAAGAATGGATGTGCAACCTGGTCCCTTGACCAATCCATCCAAAAAGACGACGTCACACCGAGAGGGCCCCTGAAGGCGAAGGGTAGCAGACCTCCTACCAGACTTAAAATCAATGAGGATAGTCTGACTTCCTCATTAAAACAATCTTGCCTACCTTTCGAGTTTAAATCCAGTGATCCTACTCTTCCTTTTCAACCAAAGCCTTCACGCACTATCACCAAAGAAAAGAAGGACATGGACGATACCATCTGCTCAATCACGGAAAGTGAGCTGATGGAGGCCGCTTTGAACGAGACAGAAACCTGGGAGGATTGGGACGAGGTCGATCGGAAGCCACCTCAAAAAAGGAAGAGAAAAGCAAACCGCCAATCCCCTGGGCCATCTGTGGAATGTCTTGACCACAAACAAAAACATGAAAAAAAAGTGCCCTCTCAGGAGCAAACAAGTCCAATCTTCTTGACACTGGAAGAGAAGAAACTAAACCTCTTGGCTAAAAACAA
The DNA here is from genome assembly GCF_040938575.1 of Ambystoma mexicanum. NCBI lineage: Eukaryota > Metazoa > Chordata > Amphibia > Caudata > Ambystomatidae > Ambystoma > Ambystoma mexicanum. Next base: position 899,190,458 of record NC_090924.1, read on the forward strand.
AGACAGAAAATTGTTTCAGTACCCACCTACTAAGAAAACGGAAAAGCCTCTGGAGCAGGCCAAGTCTGGGTCCCACCCTTCTAACAGGACACAACCAACGAGAGGTGATTCTCAAAAACCAAAACAGGAATGATTAACAGAAACTTCAACTCATTGGCGCTCTAGAGTTCATAGAAGTTGCCACAGGGAGGAGCGCGCAACTTCTAGAAACCAGAGCCCAAAAAGGCACTAGAAATCAGACCAGACAACTAGACCCTCGTTCACATCAAGATACCAACGGACGTTAATGTCCAGAGGGCCCCGAAAGTCAAAGCACGCGACCACACCTAGTGACAAAAGCAAAGATCGACAAGCTAAAAGAGAACACATAAGACGCTCCGCCAGGTCTACTAAGACTCGTACTTTCATTTTGAAAAGTATCTGGAAAGAAGACGCCTCTTTCATCCTCAACAGAAAAACCATCCTAAAAATCTTGCATCTGGTTCCAGCACTAAAAACTTTATCCACAGAAGATCTTACAATTGTGGAATTTCAGGACAAAAAGATAGTTGACAGTGTTTATTTACACATACAGTCCGAAATCATAAAAAACGCTTTAACAAAGGCTAAAAACAAACTGAGAGCTCTAGGATACGATCTCACAGATTACATAAGCAATGAAGGCTGCAAACTTAAAGAACACTCACTGGATTGCTCGGAGAGACGCTCTCGAGCCAAAAAGAGGAAAGTCCATGGCACCAACGGTTCCACATACTTGAACGATCGGGCCTCGTCATCTTCAAACAGGCGCTATCCAAGATCCACCTCACGGAAACAGAACGAAGGCCACCGTCCAAGCTCCTTATAATTGGAAATAGTCCTGCCTGGCCCCCAGAAAAACTGGAACATTACTATCAAACAAAAAATCCCAACTAAAGGAAAAGAGAACTCAACCGATGACCAGAAGCAACCTAGCCCCAAGGAAGACCCAAACCGTTGGGCCTGGTTGCCCAAAGCCCTGTCAATAAAACAAAGATCCTAGCAATCAAACATAAGGCAATTTAATAAGGATGCCTCTGGTCAGTCACCGAATATGGAACCGACTACCAACCTAACCTTGGGTTCCTGGAACACCCAAGGTTTTACTCACCTGACGTACTCTTCTGATGTAAACCTCGGATCATCCGACATCTGGTGTTTTCAAGAAACTTGGATCCAAAACAAACCAACGATAGAGGGCTAGGCAATCATTTCTTCCTCAGCTCTGAGAGGAGCCTCAGGCAGACCATTGACTATTGATCGCTCTGTGCATTGGATCCAACTTTCAGTTCCTCAAAGTAATAAAGGAGGAGCCACACATCTTGGCAGCATTGATCCAACGAGGCCACAACCAACAAGACTCAAGTAAACAAAAGAAAACCACTTACTTACTAGTAAACCTGTACTGGAACCCCAAAGAATGTGCAACAGAGCACTTTCTACTGACAATCGAAAAAATTCTGAAGGATGCTCTATCAAACGACCAAATTGATAGCACAATCATTTGCTGCGATTTAAATGTCAAGCTCATGGACAATGAATCCGAAAACTTCCAATCAAAACCAAACATCTTACAATTGCCAGAAAACTCCCTAGAAAGAGGAAAAAAATGGGCGAACCTGATGGACTCCATTGACCTTCATAGCGCCCACTTCTTGGGCAAAGTTCCTCACCCGGTCCTCCCCACTTGGAAGTTAGCAGGAAGGCACGCTACCCTAGACCACGTCTATCTTTCTAGAAACCTCTTGCCACAGGTCACAGGTTTCAAGATCATTAGAACACGCAACAGTGACCATAATCTCCTGAAAATGACGTGGACAGCTCCCAATCTCGACGTCCATGAAAGTTTGAGCGCCCTGAGAACGACCAACATTGAGACCTATGCCAACTCCACACGTTTAAGGCTGAAAGGTTCACTCATTACGACACTAATTACAAATTACTGTCAAGAAAAATCTCTGGACAATGCAAAAGAGGCAGGCAGCCTTACGGACTACTGCCCGCTACTACAACCATACCAGATTCGAAAAACAGGTAACCGAAATAAAGTGAAGACTCACCACCACAACAACTTGACACTTAGAGAAAAAAGGCTGGAGATGAGACGAGCCACAAGAAAGGCCAGATGTTTTCCTTCATCCACTAAAAGAGAAACAGCTCGGACCATCACAAACGCTTACAAAAACTGGCTAAAAGGCTTTAAACTCCAGCTATATCAAGATGACTCTGAGCAAATGCTGCGAGTACTGGCTGGCAAGCAAACAAAGGCTTTTTGGTAATTGATTAACGCAAAATATTCATCAAGTGAGGACGCTTTATCATCCAGCATCCAGAAGAAGCCTGGATCGCTCACTTTTCCGCCCTCTTTGGCCCACCCGATAAGGGGATGGAACCTGGCAAACACCGAAGTTCCCATTGGGACATAGATCCTGACCCAGCTTGCATCGAATCCCAAATCAAGAAATTAAAATCATCACGAGCACCCGGCCCTGATGGCCTGTCAAACATGGACTTAAAATCAAATCCGGCAAGCTGGTCTATCTTGATAGCTGAAATCTTTGAATCGTGCACAGCAACTAGATCCATTCCGATGTCGTGTAAGACAGCAAACATTGTGCCAATTTACAAGTCAGGCGACAGATGCAATCCGAACAACTATCACCCGATAGCACTCCTTGACTGCATCAGAAAACTTTTTGGATCCTTCCTACTCGACAGCTTCAAAACCTGGGTGTCATCTTCAGAAGGGTGGGACAGTTTCCAAACTGGCTTCAGAAAAAACCTCAGTACCATGGCAAACATATTCAGCATCAACATCCTCAAGGCCAGAGTCAAGGAAGGGGCACCCCCCCTGTGCTTGGCTTTTATCGACTTATCCAAAGCATTCGATAAAGTAAACAGAGAGAAGCTATGGACAAAACTTACTAACTGGAACTGTCCCCCCTCCTTGCTGGATCCTATTCAAGAACTTTACTCTGAAACATCTGTGAGAGTGCGACTTAATGGCACGGGGGTACTCTCCTCTTCAATTGGTACAACCTGTGGAGTAAAGCAGGGATGTCCTCTGGCAACGGCACTTTACAATGCCTACACTGGCGACTACCAACACGCCGAAAGGAATGTAAAAGCTTTCCCCCCTTCTTTAGGGTCTGAAAAAGTCAGCAGGCTGCTTTATACAGACGATATCATCTTAATCGACCAAATGAAGATAGGGCTCCAGCGAAAACTGGCCAATTTGATGCAATACCTGCAAACCAATGACCTGGAAAGCAACGCCTTGAAAACTAAAGTGATGCGACTGACAAAAACGGCCGAATGAAAAGCTCCAGAGGCATGGTTCTTCAATAACATCCGCCTCGAAGAGGTGGAATCTTTTAGATACCTGGGCACCATGTTTAGCAACAAAATGAATGAGCAACCAATGCTAGACCTCCTGATCAACAAAAACAAAACCTTGACAAATCAACTGATCATTATGGACAAAAGACAAAAAATGTGGTCGCTTTTCAGTTAAGGCGGCAACCAACTTTTACAGGATGAAAGTGGTTCCAGCGCTTACTTATGGCGTGGCGGCCATGTTTGGCATTTCAGATTCTATTTGGCCGAAATTGGAGGGTTCCCTTTGGAAAAAAGTCCTCCGACTACCAACCTCTACCCCAATAACTCTGATAAGACGAGAACTCGGTCTTACCTCACTCGAAAGCACAGTATCCCTTAACAGCTTGATGTTCTACAAAGAAGTGAAATCATCTGTGGAGAAAATCTACACACTGATCCAAGAAGAAATCGAGAAAGGTTCAAACAAAATGCTCAAAACCTGGATAGATAAAAACCAAACTCTTCTAAAATCAATAGGTAGTTCAGAGAACGAGCTGCTGGGCAATCCGGTAAAAACGGCTAAAAAATTGAAAGAAGCAGACTGGTGCGAGACCCAACAGAAAGCTCTGAATTACAAATCTGTGGCCCATCTCCCACCTTTTGCCCAAAAAATAAACGAGCCCATCAGCTGCCTACTGAAATTTCCAAATAAGACCTTTCGCTCGACTTTCTTGAGAGCATGATTGAACATCCTAAAAACCAATGAGGTCTTGAAAACCTGAGGCAAATCCGCGTCTGACTCCTGCCGTTTCTGCCTGAATCAAGAATCAAAGGAGAGCCTAAAATACCTGATTCTCCATTGCCCAGGAACCACTAGCAACAGAGAAACCCATCTAGGTCACCTCTATTCAAAATTCTTAAGACTGGATGAGGACTACTGGTGGTCATACTTGATGAATGGGCTAAGTCGAAGACCAGTAATCGCTGTGGTAAACTTTTTGCACAGTTTGAACTTGGACATTATTTGTCAACGATCAGAAAGACCTGGAAAGGACTTAGACCTTTGATAAGCAACTGGAAATCTAACTTGGAAAAAAAAAAGGATTTTCTTCTTCTTTTTGTAAAAACTGTTAATTCAGTTAACACAATAAAAAAAATTAAAAAAAATTGAAAATATTTCTGTTCCCTTCACTGTTACGTCATGTTGTGGAAAAGATGTAGTTTGAAAAGAGTAGACATTACAACATTACAGTGTTAGGAACCAATGAGAATAGAACCTGGTGAATTACTGTGCTACTTCCATACGAGGCTGTACAATCCCTCACTGGGCTGGTTTATTTATAGGAATCCATCTTGAAAATATATATGGTTGCTTGCAAGATGGACTTCTGTTTTGGCACACTGAAATAAGAATATGTTCACTGGATCTGCATTCACTGGCTAGCCCCATAATTGGCCACCAGTCATTATACTGGATGTCCTATGCCGATGATGTGATCTTGCTAGATTATTCACCCAGAGGGTTGCAACGTCTACTTTCTGCCTTCGATTCATATGCTAAAGCAAATGACCTAGTGGTGAATCCATCGAAAACAAAAGAATCTTATCATTTAGAAGACCGCATAAGGCCTCTGGCAGGTTTAAGTGGTCGCTCGAAGCTCAGACTGTGCCAATGGCCACGTAATTGATTTATTTAGGCATAAAACTTCAATCAGTACATACTAAAAAATCATTTGGAAAACAACCTTGAACTTAAATTAATCTCGGTTGCTCCTGCTTGTAACCCAAAGGAAAAGATCTATAATAATTTCTGTACATTTTCCATATTTACATTGATCAAATTCTTTAAGGCTAAAGTTATCCCCTTGCTTCTTTATGGCCCTGAAACAGTCCCTTTTTTCAATTTACTTAACAGGACATGATTAGAAGGAAAAAGCTGGAAAACAATCTTCCATGTTACATCGAGCTACCCTATTGCATCCTTGAGGTATGAATTAGGGCTTCACTCCCTAAAATCATATTTTGCATGGGAAATACTAACACTGTGCAGGTCTATATGGTCACCTAGTAAAGAGCCCCTTTATATAGACATTGCAGCTGAGCTGCAAAGTGGATCCTCTCAGTGTCTACATGATCTATACAATCAGGCAAAACATAGGCTAGAACAAAGTGATTGATGTATAGATGATCTTATTAAAAATCCCACTGGTGTCAAACATGCTCTGCTGGGGAATGACTGGATATTGACCATAGATCAGATATGAAAGCGATCAACATTCTGTTCTTTGTCCATTTTGGACAATCCAAGTGGCTATCTGCCAAATTATCTAGCCTGTTTTCCAAGCTCCCAAATGAGAACGGAGTATCTCAGAGTGAGACTTAACTTAGTTAGAACAGGCAATATTCAATCAATCTATGACAATAAAATCTCCAACATTTCAACTTGCTCTCTGTGTGATCAAAAGGATACACAGACCTTACAACATCTTATCACCTGCGGAGGCACAAGCGAAGTCGGAGAAAAATTCTTTGGCAGTTTTGTTGATGATAAAATGCAGATTTCTACAAATGCTTTCTGGAAAAGACCAATAGAGGCCACGAAAGATACTTAACTACTGCTGTTTTAAGGCCCTTAGAAAAACAAGGGCTTAATGCACTGAAATAATGCATTCCTTTTAACTATTTTTGATACTTCTGGTAAATATTAATGTTTGTTATTGTCATGATTCCTGCCCCTCATGTCCCCAGCCCTCCAAGATGTCAGGCTGGAGCCAGGCCATGATCACCTACATGGCCCTCAAGGCCTCTCCATCCCTCCAAAGTCCCACTTGGAGTCAGACTTGGTGCTTGTGGCACCAGACTCACTCACTCCCATAGGATAACATTGGGGATTGGACTTGTAGTGCATTGATGGGGACAAGATGGATGCCACCACATATTTCGGTTCCCAGAACTGCATGTGCAGTCTAGTCTTTTGGGTGTGATTCAGCCCAGAGACACCTGGGATACCCAGAGACTATTTAAGCCACGCCCAGGCTGAGAAACAAGCTTTGTGTTTTCTGCACCTGCAGCGTGACACTCACCGTGTTCGGATCGGTCTCCAGTTGGCCTGCATCTTTCTTCTGCGCTCAGCTCCTGCAAGAACAAGAACACTGTTAGGAACAGCCTTACCTTGCGGCGCTTCTGCCCATCATTCATCGCTTCTTCTGTTCTGCGGGCATCTTCAGCGGTGTCATTCCCATCCCGGCACGCCGCTTCCTAAGGAAAAGGTAAAAGAATAGAAAAAAGGCATTAGTAAGCATTCAGCAAATCTTTGCTTATTTTTAAAAACTGTACGAGCTTCAAACGCTTACCTGAATCCCAGCCGCTCTGGAGGAACTCTGTCTCCGGAACTTCTCATCCATCTGCAAGCGGGAAAAGACACTCCAGGTTAGCGTGGAAACATCTAGATGCGCCGCATACCGCGCTTACTCACCGCATTTCTTCTTCATAACCGGCATCCACGCTGAAAAGTTTGCGGCACCTAAAAGACACAGAAAAAGAACCCAGTTCAATACAAATACGAAAGGGTCGCATCGCGCATCGCGCTCTCACTCACCTTCAGCACTACTCATCTCAGCAGCACGTCGCAATCCACGGATGCAGGCCATCATCTAAGGAAGGAAAGGAACGAAGTTAGAGAACTGTTCAAAATACTCATTATACTTACCTGTCAGACTCTTGCCAGTGAAGTAACTAGGTAGCAATGAGCCTGCATCAATCAACGCGCCCCTGCGCTGAAAGCAGGACGTAGAGCACACTTTCCAAGAAAACAAGGTGAGCTGTGGATCAAAGGGAAGGGTTGGACCCCGGGGAAGAAGGGGTTCAAGCACACAAAGACAATAGGGAGTTAGACTCTACCAATCATGTGTTTCAGGCCCAGTCTCTAGTCAAGTAGACTCCAGGCAAGGGTTTGAGGTTGCAAGAGGTCAGAACAGGCTGAGTGACCTCCCTCTGGATACCAGGTGAGCGTTACAGAACACAAAGCCTCACATCAAAATCCACCTGGGCATCATGGAAATGTCAGAAACCGACCAGTTAGCCCACATGTTGGGGCAGCTACGTTCCGAAGTACATGCAGCCAGGCAGGAGACCAACACCCTGAGGAGAGAGCTGATAGTAGCCAAAGAACGCACTGATGATTTAAGCCGGCAACTTCTCCAGTCACAAGCAGGGCATGCACCATTGCCGGGAAGCGCGCCCTCGATGCCAGCCCCCTCAGCCAATCCCGTTCAGATAACCCTTCCTGGGGCAGTTCCCTTGGCCCCGCCCGAACGATTTACGGGGGATCCCAAGAGGTTTGCAACATTCATGAACCAGTGCAGCCTGCACTTCCTTTGTAGACCAGAGACCTTTCCCGAATGACCAATCACGGGTCGCTTTTGTGCTATCCTACCTGAGTGGTAGCGCCGCGGACTGGTCTGTACCCTTTGTGGCCCAAGACGATCCTTTGCTGCATGACTTTAAGGGCTTTCAGCAGGAGATGGAAAAGCTATTCGCCCCTCGTACTCATGGGCAGGCATTAGACAACGAACTTCTGTCCCTACGCCAAGGGAATCAAGACCAATTAACATACATAGCCACGTTCAATAGACTCGTAGTTGAAGCAGAATTGCCAGTGGCGAAGAGAACCACGGTATTTCATCAGGGGTTGTGGGGGGAGCTCAAGGATGTTCTCGCACAAGTATTGAACTCCCCCGAAAGACTGCTCAGAATTCATTGACCTTGTTGTTCAACTGGATCATAGGTTGCAGGACCGAAGAGCAGATCGAACCAGACCGGACCCTCGCCCTATAAATGTGCATTCAAAGGACAATATTGCCCGCACAACGGAAGGTTCAAGAGAACCAATGCAAATCGGGGGGGTCAGATCCCCCTTGACTAAAGCGGAAAGGGATAAAAGGAGACAGCAGCAGTTATGTCTGTACTGTGGAAGGTCAGGTCATTTCCTTAAAGAGTGCCCTGTGAAGCCACCGAGGAGGACGGTAAGGGCCACGGACAAGGAAGATACCATCAAGGAATCAGAAAACTCCCCAGCCTGGCAAGTGTAGGGGTCCACTTGTGGTCTTGATCAATCACCAACAACCATCTCGGATGCACGCAGTAAGAGCGTACATTGACAGTGGAGCCGTTGGCAATTACATCGACCAGGATCTTGCGGGCAAAAATGGGGCTTCCGTTAGGCCCTAAATCAACCACGACACTGTTACCACTGTCGACAGCACTGAAATAGCTTCTGGTCCAGTATCCCAATGCACTGCAGCTTTAACCCTTCTGTGCCAGGATGGACACCAAGAATGTATCGTTTTCGACCTCATTAAGGCACCACAGTTCCGGTTGATTTTGGGAATGCCATGGTTGGTGGCTCACAATCCTCGAATCGATTGGCGAGCAAAAGAATTGGCCTTTCCCGAGACTTGCACCCACACATGTTATCGCCAAGAGAAACAACCAATAGACACCAGAACCTCCACGCTTGCGACTGTGGCAATCGGCACCCTACTAAGTGAATACCAGGACTTTCAAGATGTCTTTCAGAAAGAACAGGCCAATACCCTGCCACTGCATAGACCATATGATTGCCAAATCGACCTGTTACCCGGTGCACAAATCCCTTGTGGGCGAATTGACACACTCACGGAACAAGAAAACCAGCACCTGAAGGCCTATCTTGCCCAATACCTGGCCAACGGGTTCATCCGTCCCTCAAAGTCTTCAGCAGCCAGTCCTCTATTCTTCGTACAGAAAAAGGAGGGGGACTTGAGAACGTGCATCGACTATCGCGCACTGAACCAGATTACCGTAGCCGGCTGGGTTATTACAACCATTGGAAATCCCACCAGCACCCTGGCACACGTTGTCCCTCGATTTTATTACTGACTTACCACCCAGTCAAGGGTTTAACACTATTCTTGTGGTCGTGGACCTATTTTCAAAAATGGCACATTTCATTCCTCTTAAGGGGCTCCCAAATGCTTCCACTCTCGCAAAGGTATTTCTTGAAGGCATCGTACGGCTCCATGGGTTTCCTTCAGTTTTAGTCTCAGACCGAGGTACTCAATTCGTATCTAACTTCTGGAGAAAATGCTGCTCTATGGCCCAGATCGACATCCGGCTATCCACCAGTCACCACCCCAAACAGATGGTCAAACTGAGAGGACAAATCAGACGCTCGAGCAGTATCTGCGTTGCATGTTACACCAAGCTGAAGGAAGCTGGTTTGACCTATTATGGATAGCTGAATATGCTTATAATAATTCCCTGCACACGAGCACTCGGCAGACACCCTTTTATACCATGTATGGCAGGCACCCCCGTACTTCTTAGTTGGATGTTCCTACAACCCTGGAAATGCCAGCAGTCAAAACCTTGCACACAACCATTTCTCAAATCTTTAAAAGGGCAGCTGAACACCTACTTCAAGCTAAGAATCGCCAAAAGAAGTTTGCTGATCAACACTGAGCAAAGGCCCCCAACCACCAAGTGGGAGACAAAGTCTGGCTGGCGTCTAAACATGTGTCCATTAAAGGAACCCAAACTTTCCGTCCAAGATACCTGGGTCCATTCACCGTCACCTCCGTGATAAATCCTGTGGCGGTCAGACTAGCTTTGCCGTCAAACATGCAGATTCATCCTGTGTTCCACGTGTCTCTCCTTAAACATGTTCAACCTGGGACCCGGGAAGCAACGCCCGCCGCAGCCAGTAGTAGTCGCCGGGGAGCCAGAATTCGAAGTCAAGGACATCCTGGATTCAAAGTACGTCAGATCCAAATTATACTGCTTAGTAGACTGGAAGGGGTATGATCCACAAGACAGGACATGGGAGCCTTGTGAGTACATCCATGCACCTCACTTGTTTAGACGATTTCATCAAAACCATCCAAACAAACCAGGACCAGACAGAAGAGCCACCTTGACAGGGGCCTTGGGGGGGAGTGCTGTCATGATTCCTGCCCCTCATGTCTCCAGCACTCCAAGATGTCAGGCTGGAGCCAGGCCAAGATCACCTACATGGCCCTCAAGGGCCTCTCCATCCTTCCAAAGACCCACTTGCAGTCAGACTTGGCGCTTGTGGCACCAGACTCACTCACTCCCATAGGATAACATTGGGGATTTGACTTGTAGTGCATTGATGGGGACAAGATGGATGCCCCCACATATTTTGGTTCCCAGAACTGCATGTGCAGTCTAGTCTTTTGGGTGTGGTTCAGCCCAGAGATACCTGGGATACCCAGAGACTATTTAAGCTACACCCAGGCTGAGAAACATGCTTTGTGTTTTCTGCACCTGCAGCCTGACACTCACTGTGTTCGGATCATTCTCCAGTAGGCCTACATCTTTCTTCTGCGCTCAGCTCCTGCAAGAACAAGAACACCGTTAGGAACAGCCTTACCTTGCGGCACTTCTGCCCATCATTCATCACTTCTTCTGTTCTGCGAACATCTTCGGCGGTGTCATTCCCATCCCGGCACGCCGCTTCTTAAGGAAAAGGGAAAAGAACAGAAAAAAGGCATTAGTAAGCATTCAGCAAATCTTGGCTTATTTTTAAAGACTGTTCGAGCTTCAAACGCTTACCTGAATCCCAGCCGCTCTGAGGGAACTCTGTCTCCGGAACTTCTCATCCATCTGCAAGAGGGAAAAGACACTCCAGGTTAGCATGGAAACATCTAGAGGCGCCGCATACTGCGCTTACTCACTGCATTTCTTCTTCATAACCGGCATCCACGCTGAAAACGTCGCGGCACCTAAAAGACACAGAAAAAGAACTCAGTTCAATACAAATACGAAAGGGTTGCATCGCGCATCGCGCTCTCACTCACCTTCAGCGCTACTCATCTCAGCAGCACGTCGCCATCCCCGGACGCCGGCCATCATCTAAGGAAGGAAAGGAACGAAGTTAGAGAGCTGTTCAAAAGACTCATTATACTTACCTGTCGGACTCTTGCCAGTGAAGTAACTAGGCAGCAACAAGCCCGCATTAATCAATGCGCCCTTGCGCTGAAATCAGTACGGAGACCACACTTTCCAAGCAAACAAGGTGAGCTGTGGATCAAAGGTAAGGGTTGGACCCCGGGGAAGAAGGGGTTCAAGCACACAGAGACAATAGGGAGTTAAACTCTACCAATCCTGCGTTTCAGGCCCAGTCTCCAGTCAAGTAGACTCCAGGGAAGGGTTTGGGGTCGTAAGAGGTCAGAACAGGCTGAGTGACGTCCCCGTGGATACCAGGTGAGCATTACAGTTATCGATTGTATGGATCTCCTTCTTCTGTATTTTTTTGTATCTTTTTTATTAATTTGTGTTTTGTGAAAACTTGTATTATACAACTGTAACACAATAACAGAAAAAAATAAAACAAAAATATCTGTCTGCTTTGAATAGATCCCTGATTGGAGCTGTAGATTCATTTATAAGGAATGCACACAGTTTCATTGATCACATTGACAAGATTTAGGGATTGTTTCAGAGAAACCTTGAATTGGGTACTTATGAAGACATTATGCAGACAATTGGGAAGCAAGAAGAACCTCCTTGAATGATGTCATACATTCTTGACCATACTCATAGACTTCAATGTGTTAGGAAACCTATATAAAATTAGACAAAAGGGATATGGGACACTGCATCAGCAATTGGTCTGACGTTGTTGTGTTTTGTGTATGTTCCAGTGTCATCTTCTGCTATTGCTGCTATTAAACATTCATTGGACTCACCTCATCTAAATCATAAGCAGAGTCCGAGACGTTTCCTCATCTGCCAAAAAGAAGCAGCAAAGTGGTGCGGAGGGTCGGAGGGGGGACACAAACATCACATTTACAGCCCCTTTGTGCTTGGAGATGCACAATATGTAATGGGGCTATTCATGAACCGTCTGTGTATTTGTTTCTCCACAGTAAAGCAGTGATGTGAACTGCTCCTGGTGCCAATGAATTATCATCCCTAAAACAACGAGAGGCACACATTTTAGCATTTTTAAGAAAAACGGACGTGAGTTATTTTTGAATTTCCCAAAACCTTCACATGGACTGCAGTTTTTGAGAATTTAGATCTCCCCCATTAGGTAAATACAAACTCCTCTACATAACACCATGATGCATTCCTACATCCGTCCCAATCGTAATCATATGAAAAAAACAAAATATAGATGCGGTAAAGCTATTATGCATATTCGTGGCAAGATACCTTTGTGAACCGATTTATAAGCTCAATGAATGATAGAAAGCACAAACTTTGTTTGATGGGGCATCATTAATATTAATTCTGTCATTATGACTAAGTGACTGCTCTTTGATTGATTGACAAGCTGAGAATGTATGATACTGTATGATATTTCATGAAGGTTTCGTAGCCCCTTGTGTAACAAACCTGCACCAGAAGCTCACAAAAACACGTTCAGATGTTATCTACATATGTTATTTTTAAATTCTCAGGATGGTATTTCTTTAATATCATCTGAATGACATTTCTCTCAGTGATTCTCGTTCAAACTCACTTACATTTCCAAAACGCAGCATCAGTCCTCGCTTGCTCTGCCAATAGGGATCATTTTATATCCCTCCTAAATTGCATGGAAGACGGCCATGTCTGTTTGCACCTATGTGCAAACGACCCCCTTCCATGCAATCTTGGACAGTTTCAAAACGGAGTGGCAATGTGAAGAGTTGGACATAGGTGAAATTACTCATCTTTCTAAATGCTGCCTGCAAAAATGGTTTTGCAGGCAGCATTTGAAATCTGCCTGCTTTTAACAAGTACAACTGTGAGGTGCTCTCAAAGGAATCTTTTGTCGTTCCTATTTGAAGGCAGTGAAAGAGAGAAACACAGAGATGGAATGCCGCTTCGTGCCCCTCGTCCACCTTCAAATCCATTGAAAATCCTCAGACCATTGCAGAAAGCATATAGAACTTACACCTTGCTTTAACACTTCACGGTAATGATTCAGGGGTTTCAGAAACTGACCCCCAATGTCTTGTACATTTTTTTGGTGCTGCTTTGACACCTATCACTACACCTCCTAGAATGTGTATTTGTAATTGCATTCACTCAGTGGACGTGTCTCCAATAGAAACACTTATAGGGTTACAACCAGCAATCTGGGCGATCCTGGCGTCAGTTATCTTACAAAAGAAAAAGACCAACCAGGCAATAGTTGTAGTTATAGTTATAGAGTAGTACATAGACCAGGAATAAATAAAGAGTAGGACATGTACTTAAATATCCATGGAGAGATGATTGGAATTAACTGACAATAAGTGCACCGGTGGTGAGTAGCGAAGATTTAGGGGCTGGCTATGTTGAGGAAGAGGTGCAGTGCTTCTTCGCATAGCAAGAGTTGAAACTGGAGTGCCGATTTGAATGAGTGAATGCTGGTGGTGTTCTTAATGTCAGGAGGCAGGCAGTTCTAGCTTTCGAGTGCAAAGAGAGAGAAGAATTGTCAACAAGAGTTGACAAGAGACAGATTCAGGAGTGTGCCAGACCACGGGGTTTGAGTAATACAATAATGGGAGATAGAGTATGGTAGGCGTGGGGCGGGGGGCGCTAAAATAAAACAAATGGTGATGCCAGGTCGCGGGGACCAACCGGTGAAAGAAGGCAGAAGGTTATCTAGATCAAATCATTATTTTTATTTTATTTTGATTTGAATGTAAAAAATTCATTAAACATTTTTAATTAGTTCATATTATTAAAAAAAAATCCTAAACATCATGCATTCATCCATTCATTCAGCTACTTGGATCCCTAAAACATTTAATTATTTGGAGATATTAAATAAATCCCAATTCATTTCCATAGTGTTGCTAATAATATTAGTGCGCTAAGGCTGTGAATAGATTTGTAGATGAAAAGAAATTGTTTATAGAGGGGCCAGTTGTGCATGGGTGGCCAGTTGGCATGCAGGGGATGGGAGAGTGTGAGGATGAGTAGTGTAGGATTGTAAAGGGTGAGAGTTGCAAAGATGAGGACTTTGTCAAAGAGAGCAAAAGAGTAGCTGGGAGGCCCAACTGGAGACTGCAACAGTAGTCGAGGGGGAATAGGACCATGATCGATATATAAGGGTTTTATTGGAATTATATATAAGAAGCAAAGGATGCGGGACATTCTTAGAAGATTGATCCTTGCAGCAATGGCTGTGGAGGTTAAAAAGTGATGGAGCTTGATATCACTTTCCACGTAGGCTTACAGTTGCGTGCCTTTGGGAGGGTGTGAGGAGATGTGGAGGAAAAGGCATAAGCAAGGGTGGAAGAGGAGGGGTATTAGAGGCTAGAAGATATAAGAACCCAAATAAGGAAATAAGCTTGCCCATGTCAAGAGCATTGAGCATGAAATCACCAGAATCAGAACAGAGCCTTCAGGGAGTCCTAATGGGAGAGGGGCAGGATCAGAGGTACACATGTACCAGGAAATAGCAAAACAATCAGAGAGGTAGGTGGCAATCCAGTTTATAGCAGTTACTTGGTTTCTAAAGTTAGAGAGGAATAACAGGACAAAAGAGTGAATAACTGCATAAAAGGCAGCAGATAGATTCATGAAATTCGGGATGGAGGATGGGTGAGTGGAGGAAAAGAAGTCAGCAACATGTGTCAGGTCTGTCTGTGGACTAACAGCTGCATGATCATGATTAAAGCGGGTCATAGAAATGATTATTTCTAAGGTAACTAGGGATACTGTGACTACCTTGGAGCAACTGGAAAAGTATGAATAGAAAGGAAGAGGTTGAAGACAGATGACAGTTAGGAGAAGGTTAAGTGATGCAAGGTCTTTCGTAGTTTGTATGGCAAATGGGTTAGACAGAGGGCACAATGATTTGGCATTCCCGAGGATGGGAGTCAATGAAAATGTTGAGGTAGAGGGAAAAATGTGAAGGTTAGGGCATAGTGAAGATTGAAGGTAGAACAGAAACAGGGAGCGGGGTTGAGAGGGTGTCACAGAACCTATGAATTTTAGAAGAAGAGTAGCAGGCAAAGTCATTAGCTGACAGAGCAGATGATATAGCATGAGGGTAGTGGTGTAACATGGGCTGGAGGGTAGAGAAGTCTTTGCAGGCATGCAAGTGGAAATTGAGATAAGTTTGGTGAAGTAGTATGTCTTAACATTGATTATGGTGGAAGGAGGTTTGATGAGGGCCTTCTTTTATAATTCAAGAAGTGTTGGGGTGCAAGATTTCCATTATAGGTGGAGGTGTAGCCATGCAATTCTTTTTTGCTAGGTAATCTGGGGTTGGGTACAAAGGGTGGAGAATGAGACGGTACGGGAAAGGTAGTGATGTTGAAATGAGGAGCTCTGAGCAAGGTTGAACTCACTGAATGCTTGTTTAATGGCTAAGGCCTTGGGCCAGAGAGTCGGATTTTAACTTTCATCTTGAAATAGGTCTCTTAGACAGAGGGAGATTGTTTCAAGGACAGGGGCATTGAAGCGGATGAGGGAACTGTCATATGGGGAAGGGACTTTACTGATGGAGGTTGAAGCCACAGAGGAAGAAAGGAAGAAAAGGTCCAGGAAGTTGCCTTGGGTGGGATGGGGAAGGTTGTAGAGGTAGGCCATGGATTGGTTGAAGAGAAGAACTTATATTTCAAGTTGGTGGAGGGAGGAGATTACAGAGATGTTCAAGTCACCCATGATAGCAATTGGGGGCTTCAGGGGGAGGAAACCAAAGAGTAGGTTAAGTTTGGGATGAATGAGCTCAGATGGCCAGGTGGCCAAAAGGTAAGAAGGGCAGTCAGCAGGTGTAGAAGAGAGGATCTGAGTTTCAGGAAACTTGAATGAGGTAGCAGAGATGTCAGATGGTGGACGGGGTCAGAAGGGTGTGCGCTGCCAATGCCTGCCCCTTTCTTAATAAAGCAGGAATGCATACACGTGGAGGGGTTATAGTGTAACTTGGCAGGTGTGGTAGTGTCATTGACCCAAGTTTAAGATAGATTACTGTCATTGGTGGATTGTGAGAGTCAGCATGTTCATCGAGGACTGAGCAAGGCGGTTTGGAGCATTCCAAAGTCTGAGGGTGAGAGTATGTGGAGGATGCAGGAGGAGGAATTATGTGCAGTGTTAGATCATTGACAAGAAGGATAGAGTAGATTGGAGTGGGATTGGAAACCTGGTTATTTCCTGTGGTTGACAGGTTCAATCGGGAGGGTATCAGTGGTGATTGAGATGGAAGTGTGGTGGAGGAAGGGGGAATTGTAAAATGGTATTTCAATTAATTGTTGCTACCTGGAGGCATTGTCATAGCGTGAGAGTGAGGGTGAGCAAACGTAGGGGTAGATGAGGAAGCATAACTGTATGGGTGGCTGGAAGGGAACCTGGTGGCTTTAAGCAAGTAGACCATTAACAACGAACAGAATTCAATTGAGCAGGTAGCCAGTTGTGACCAGCAGAAACAATGTAAGCAATTATACTGTTAGCGACCGACAGATTAACGTGTAATCAATTCGTCCAGTAGTAACCAACAGAAAAAATGTAAGCAATTAGGCCTCTAGTGACAAAGAGCAAAAATGAAGCAGTTAGGCTGATAGCAACCAGTGCCACTCATCAATTGGATTGTGTTATTCCAAGTAGTTGGGTGTAGTGGTGGAGGGGAGAGGTAAATAGTTAGTGGGTTGGAGCATGTAGAGAATTGAAGTGACTCGGGGGCATGGGGTTGGGTCCTAGACACTATCAAGTCTTAAAGGGGTCTAACATCCACGGCACATTCCGTTGCTGCCCTTCACAAGAGATGCCCGTTGGTGAGACATCATAGGCCCAGGATATATTGGAAAACATGAAAATGTGTACAACTATGTCAGTGCTGTTTGCATTCACTATGGTAACCTTCCGGCCCTCGGTCAGGCATGCGCAAATATTTTCTTTCTTCTGCTTTGAGAAGGAGTATCACCTGCCAATGCTGGCTTCATTTGAAATAATTAGTTACATGGGCCTGCAGGGTAGGTCGCTTTTTGTCACAGGTCACATGGCCTTATATACAATTCCCAGGGCTGCTTGCCTTCAATATAGCCGTCTCTCTGCCATAGGCCTGCGTTATGGAAGTCAGAGCTTTTCTTTGTTCTGCTCTAAGCCGGAGTGTCTTCTGGGCCTAGCCTCTTGAGAATGAATGAGCCGCATAGATCCATGGGGGGTGGGTCACTATTGGTCGGTGGTCACATGACCATCTGCACCAATTTCGCTGCTGCCTGCCTTCAAAAAGGCAGACTCTCAGGCCTAGGTTAAGGGGCTTGAAGCTTTTCTGTTTTCTACTCCAAGGTGGAGCATCTGCTGGGGCTGGAACATTGAGAATTTACTATCAGACCTGTCATTATATACCTATAATTTGAACAGCTCCAAAGTCCAAGCCAGGCCACATAAGCCAGCAGGCACACATGGAACATTTCCTATTGACTTTGGCAGGGAAGCATTTCACAAATGAAGCATTCCTATTGATATGGACAAGGATGCATTTCACAAATGGAACATTCCTAACAGACTTTGACAGAAGATGCATTTCATGACTTTCCATTGAAACTGATTGGCTTGTACCCTTTTCATTCTTAATCACAAGTGAATAATGTACAGAACATTAGTGAACCATTCACAATACATTATAGGGTTAACCTGTTTTAACTGCAGCAACAGAAATCTGCGTGCATTAAAAAAATGCATTTCTTTTCATATGCGAGACGCACGAGATAAAAGTTTGACTAAGCAAAGGTCTACCTTCGAACTTCTCCCATTTGAAAATTGTTAAACAAGAAAATTATTTTGAAATTATTTAATTGCAATATGCAGAACAAACATGACTGCAAGCATATCTGATGTTTATGTAAACAAAAAAGACAAACATTGAAGCTAATATAAACAAACCAACTATTTGCAAATGCATAGTTAGGGCAGCCTGATAGCCAAAAATGATTTGTTATGAATAAGGTTTTTGTTTTTAACCATTTGGCAAAAGGCCAATGCCTGCTTGAATAATTTCGAGGCAGAGATACATTACAAAGCTGAACTGCCTTGGAAACAAGCTGCAAGCAGCTTTTAGATGACTTCACCCTGACATCACAGCTCATGGGGCTACAAATTGGCACTCAGTCAAACAATTGGCAAGTGCAATATTTTGTGAACTCAAAACAGCCATTTTACCCATATTTGTTCAACATATATTTTTCCTTTCCATGCCTGCAGGCCACTTTAAGGTTGTTTTAGTTAATTGCCTATAGAAGCCCTGGATTATTTAACCATGTTAACCTAATGAGTTATCCAGAGGTTGGTCTGTATAACCTCACCTGTCCCCTTGCTTGCCAATCCACAGCATCACAATTGTGAGTATGATTTTATGTTTTACTGAGCCGCAATGACTACACACACATTGATGATTGGTTGTTGGTATTTTGAACATTGTGCAAGTGAATAGAATGGTAGGATGCTGGGTATCTACTCAGCTACTTTATTGCTAATATTAGGAACTGTATATTGTTTGATCATTTTATGCTCATATGTTGTCTATACAAGACAATAAATATACATAAATGATAAACATGTGAGTGAGATAATTCAGTAATGTGTTTCTATTTAAGAGTATAAAAAGCAGTATTTTCCAAGTGTAAACATGTGTTGGGTTAGGGATAAAACTGTGTAGGGAAGATATTTATAGGATTTAATGTTTATCATACTCAGAATTGTAATAAGCATTGATACATAGATTCACCCAAAAGGTAGACTCACAGCAATATTGCTGTCCAATAGTAATCCTTTCTTCAGGTGCATCACTGTTCTCTGACGCAAAATCTGCCACAGCCCCACGTGGGCATTTAGAGCACCTTTGTATGTCAGGTTAAGCTGGGGCATGCAGGGTACGATGGCTGGCCTCTTTATTGCACAATGTCTCCTAATACTTCTACTATGTTTCGCAAAACCAATCTTCAGGGCTATTTATCTCACAATGTCTCTTCAATGCTTTTCTATTTTTACTACTCTTCCCAAAATGCAGCATGAAGATGTTCATCTCAAAACGGGGGTCATTTTACATCCCTCCTAAACT
This sequence comes from Ambystoma mexicanum, assembly GCF_040938575.1. Taxonomy (NCBI): domain Eukaryota; kingdom Metazoa; phylum Chordata; class Amphibia; order Caudata; family Ambystomatidae; genus Ambystoma; species Ambystoma mexicanum. Next base: position 899,209,836 of record NC_090924.1, read on the forward strand.
GCATGCAAGGCAATTATGTCCATTTGCACATACCTGCAAAAGATCCTGAAATGTTGGACATTTCCATAACAAAGTGGAAATGTGAATAGCAAAACATGGGCAGAATTGCCATTGCTCTTAACGTTTCCAATCCATTTTGTTAAAAAAATGTAAATTATGCGTGAATAAAACACTTTGCAGGCAGCATTTCCAAGTATTTCCTAAGGAATTGGTCTGCTTTTAACAGGTGCAAAAATCAGGCGGATTCCATAGGAATCCTTTAGTTTCTGCTAGCATGAAAATACATGCCGATGAAAACCATTGTGCTATTTGAATATGGAACACGGAAATGCATATGCTTGTCCATGCCCTCTATCCGCCTTCAAATAAATTGAAAATCTCCCCGATTATTAAAGTGAAGTGTAAAGAGCATACGCCTTGCTTTTACTCTTCATCTAATGATTGTGGGCTTAGACAATGACTCAAAACTTCTTTAAGCCCCCTCACTATAATTCCCAGAATGCACCTTCAGGTTTCTTTATCTCACACTCTGCTTGTTACAAGTTTGTCAATACTTTTACAGTATTTCTGTGAAATTACCACCAAAATCATTACTTACACTCCGTCCAGGGGAATTACTGTCCGATTAAGAGGGGTGGTAAGTGTGAGAAACCAAAGGGTGTCTCACTTGTTAGTCCCCAGGAAAATGTCCCTCAGGTGGCCAGGGTGCTGCCATCGCCTTTGGATCTAGACCCTGGGTGTGGACCAGTGCGAGAAGATGACCTGGGTGAGGGATCTTCAGTGTCTGGGGGTGTGGCATGTTATCCCCCCTTTTCCCGTGCCCTTTCTGCATCTTATTTTATAGTATTCTCCAATGCTCCAACTCGCCCCCCCCCCCCTTTCTACACAAACACTGGACCAAGGAAGAGAAGGACCGAGAGTAAAGAGGCAAACACTTACATATCTCATTGGACATGTCCCGTTAATAAAGTCAGGCAAAGTCAGGCACTTGACCTTGTTTACCTTAATCTGATACCCATTTGCCCAACCACACAGATAAAAGGTGGAACATTGAGACACACTCTGAGTAAGGTGAGACACGAGAAAGAGCAGATCTTCTGGATCAAAGGCGAACCCACTGTAGCAGGATGATCGATCAAGGGACCAGAGCGAGGTGTAGGGAAACTCTGAAGATACCTGCAGTAGGTCATTGCCTCTGGAAAATCGTGAAGGATGCGCAGGGAAAGCCAAATCCCAGACAAGAAGAAGCCTGCATTGTGTTTCAAGGACGCCAGCGACCCTCCCGGGTTAACGGCAGAGTTGGGGAGGCGACGTCAAGCCTGTGATATCAACCTTGCCTTGTGAATCAAAGCCGCAGAGAAAAGAAAGGAATGCACACAACTGGTGAGTTAGCGAAAGACATAAAAGGCAGGTTTGTGTCAAGGAAAGATTGAAGGCAGAACAGTGCATCTCACAATTGAAAGATGCACGTGTGCTGATGAGACACGAATGAAGACAAACGAGTAGTGAACTTTAAACTTACGATAATTGTGAAGCCGGTGATACAGAGTAGCGGAGTGGTCTGGCCAAAGGAAATAGCCCACTTGAAAGTCTTTGCAAAATGTTTGATGTCTTGTTATAAAGCGACAAAGTTAACAAACTCTGAAATTTACACCAAGACCAAGAATGATCCTGCTGAAAGAGGAAGTTCAAAGGTGAATGCTTTAAGAGAAAGATTTCTTTGAACTTTTCTGATTGTGTTATGGAACTACCATGACCAGGAGACAATAGGGCAAATAACATAAGAGAGAGCTGAAGTGAAAGTCAAAGTGGTCCTGCGGAGGTCTATGAAAAAGAAAACTTGCACACTCAAAGGTCTTCAACATCAGTGAAAGGTCTGAACCGGACTCAGGGAGACCTGGAATGTGAAATAAGTTAGGGGAAGGGAACCCCTAATTAATGTGATTGAAGCTTGGGAAAGGGAGCCCCTGCAAGTGCTGTGATTGTGAGGTACAAGCCCGGCTGAGGGAGATGTATGTTGAATCAGGTACTTTTTGTTGAGAGGTCCAAGCCCGACAGAGGGAGACCTACGTGAGCTGTTGATGCCTTGAGAGGTCTGAGCCCGTCAGAGGGCGACCTACGTGAACTTTTGTTGAACTGTGAAAGAACCTTTGGTGATAAGTGACTTTAACGTGGAAGATCAAGCAGGCCTCTACCCACATTTTGAAGTGCCTTTTTTAATAACCTGAGCCAGAGTGTGTCTTCCTGTCTCTGGGGGCCGCCTTACTCCATGCTGTCCTATGTGGGGAGGAGAGCTGACTTAGCCACCTTGATCCTTTATGTTATAACACTGATTTCCCTTTGCATACACACTCCCCTTTACACAATTGTAAATCCTCCAGACCACAATGGAATCCTATAGAATTTAATAATGGGAATAACACCAACTCAGATTCTGAAGGATTATTATCCAGTTCTGATGTGGTAATGCCATTGCACCTGGCTGTAACATTATTTGAGTTTGGCAGATTTACCATTGGTTAATCCGCCAAACTCATAATGAGACCTTTTATCGCAAAACGTTTTTCAGACTATGGTCCTAGCAATATGTTTCTGAACAGGCAGCATCAGTGCTCTCATTTTACAATGCCATTTTTATGTTTGGTACTTTCACTACATGTCCTAGAAAGCAGCATATTAATTTGGTTACAATTACTTTTAGCCTCCATGAGACTTTAACTACCTTTCCCAGAATGCAAACTCAGGGCTCTCCTTTGCAACTTTATACCTTTCAACCCTTTAACTCCGTTGGTTAGGCACCTGTCTTTTTACTTCACATATCTCTGCTCTATAAATGTCCTTCATTTCATTCAAACTTTCTCAGAAGCTTTAACGGCATGTGGTGTTGGGTCTCCAGGATCTCTTACTCCTCATGCAATGCTCGCACCCGGACTCTGATGACTTCCCATCTTTTTTCTTTATTTAAAGGGTATATATAGTTTGCATAAAACTATGTACACTAATAAATATATATATGCTAAAAACTAATAAATGCAATTTATACAACATAGCAAACACAAAAAAGCAAATACAAAAATGAAAAGGTAATATGGATGCTCATAAAGATATGCCATCAGCAGTGTAATTCCATCATACTGTAAGTTTAATTTTACAAATCCATAATTTCATTCCAAAATGACACAATTGCTAAAATTAAACATACTTGATATCCATTCATGCATCGTGCCCAAATAGCTTCTGATATAACTGCCTCTGTGCTATATGCAATTCTCCTAAATGTTTTAACATATAAGTCATTTAGCTTCAGGTAGACAATATATAGATGACACAATGTTTCTTTAACCTGCTCGTTCATACAAAAGCGACATCTGCGTAGACTCTATTTTGTAATGAGAACCCATTATTTCCATGGTCTCCATTAAGTTCATTCTAAATGTTATGAAAATACATCGTAGCACTTTATCTGGAAATAATTGTATTTATGGTTGGGTGGAATTTTAGGTTGGGATATATTTGCAATATCTTCTGAATGGGGCAGCTTGGAGATCATGTCTACATTCTGGCACCAATCCCATAATGCACAGCCAGTTCAATTGCCGGGAGAACAGACTATCAACATTAATAAACTATTGACAAACACCTATAACTAATAACATCAATGTGTCTATTTCTTCAACGATCCATCGACACGTGTTTCAGCCCGTTCTCGTTAGCCATACATAAGGCTAAATACTGCTCCGGCCTTTATCAGGACAGGAATGGAATCTAAATGGTGTACCAATCCAACTACAACTTTGTATTCACCGGTGTCGATAATAAAAACGAATTGGTCTAGGTTACATGTTCAGTCTGTACTATACTGTTTAAGATGACTAAATCATATTTAACACTTTCATTACAACTCAATTTTGTCAAACTGGTGCACCCCTTTTCATAGAAGTACAAGGGCAGCAAGAACCAGCTGAAATACGTATTGACGGATAGTTGAAGAAATAGACACATTGATGTTATTAATTATAGGTGTTTGTCAATAGTTTATTTATGTTGAGTCTGTTATCCTGGCAATTGAACTGACTCTGGCATTGAAATGTGAAGTTAGCTTGTGTGAGAGGGAATGAATGTGTATGATCCGTGGGATATGCATGTATTCAGTGGAATGAAGAGATGTGTCTGGTGACCAAAAGTTTAGTTCTCTACATTCATGAACTGTTATTATATATTGTTTTAAAATGAATAAAAAGATATGATATAATCTTTCTTAACAAAAGAAGGTGTAAGGACATTAATTCATGTATATCTAGCTCTGTCTGGGACTATTGGTCTTGATCACAGTTTTGCATAGATATGTTATGATAACCTAGAACAGAGGTCTTCAAACTGTGGGCCGCATCCTGGGGTGGGGCAGGGGGGGGGGGCACGAGAGCCCAGCATGAAATGTAAACATTTTTTTGTTTTTTTAGGATCGGAGGAAATGGGCAGGGGCAGCTAACATGGTCAGACTGGACCATAACATGGCCTAAGGCACCAATGAAAAAGTGCCCAGCAGTTGCAAATGGATATTCAGTCCTTTAGTCACAGACTGTTTTAATAATACCCAAGGGGGTGTTTTTTGTTCAAATGTAAACAAATTGTGATATTTAAAGAATATTTATTCAGCAACAATGGTCAAAACTACTAACTGCATAGTGAAGTAAACTCCTCAAACTGGCCCACATTGGCCAAAAAAGTGGCCCATTTTGACTGGCCTACAGTAGCATTTTGCATTTTTGGTACGGTCATTGCCCTATTGCCCTATAGGGCAGTCCAAGCCTGGCAGCTCCATAATGGGTGAGGGGGCGTCCACCCACTGGCCCCCTCAACCATTATGGAGGAGCCGAGGAGCCAGCCCAGTGAAACACTGAGCACTCCCTCAGCTGCTTTTTCCAGCTGAGGGAGTGCTACTGGGCTGGCTGAACTGTCAAAGGGAAACAATGTTTGCCTTTGACAGTTCAGTTCCCCAGCCGCACATGCTCACTGAGACGTGCAAGGTTGGGGGCGTTTTGCTTCGCCAGCCTTGCATAGCTCATTGGAAATGCTGGCTGGGGCACTGCATGTATGTATGTACGAACGGGCGCTCCTGCGCCTCCTCGCACATACGGGCAGAGCAACCTGCAGCGGGGCATTTTAGCAACCACGCGCAGGCCCCTGCAGAAGGTACGTTTATGGTGATTCATTTTTTATCTAAATATGTGTATGGATGCGTGTATGCTTGTGTTATGGGACTGTGGTGGGAGCAGGATGGGCGGGAGCACTGGGATAGTGGTGGGAGCAGGGTGGGTAGAGCCCAGGGTCTGTACAGGGAGTAGGGTGCGGTGACAGCGCGCAAATGTTCATAGCCATTTCTACATATTGTCCATCTGGCACTTTTGGGGTGGGGGGGCGGCCTGCGTAAATTTTGCTCAGGGGAGCCCGGCCTGCCCATATTTTGCTCAGGGGGGGGCCAACCAAAAAAGTTTGAAGGCCACTGACCTAGAGGATCAAGACTTTACCAGGTACCCTTGTTAAATATGTATACCAATCCTGTAAGTGCACCTTCCGTTTCATAGTTTTTATTTGTGTCAAGAAAGGAACATTATTATTCCATGCAAGACCTATTGCGTCAAAGATATCTACAGTAGTACTCATGTAACAGGTTAGTAGAGTTTTTTCTGACTTCTCTTATGCTTCTTTCAGTACCTCTATTCTTGTGTTCATTCTAGAGAGCATGATCATCATCTTCATCCTCTTCCCATCACAGACTTTAGGTTTTGAACCCCTTCAACAACATGGGCTCTCTTGTGCAGTCCTCCACCCGGGTTCCTCCTCAATAAGTTCAGAGCACCTCCTCCTCACATTACTCTTCGTGCCAGCTCGCCTCTAGGCTTCTGCAGCTACCACGCCCATATTGCCTATTTCAGGTCTCCATTGCTTTTCCCTTCCTGTTTTGTCTCTTTCCCTTCTCATACCTCTCCAGCTTCAACTCATTGGTGGATAGTCCCATTACCTGTTCTCGGTGGTTTATTGATATCCGGTTTCTCCTCATTTGCCAGCATTCTCAGTCTCTGAACTGCGATCACATAGACCAAGAAGGGGAGATTATACATTCTCCATCACCATCTTGGATCACATCACCAGTATGTGCTAAAGCTAACCTCTCAGAGGTGAGTGCTTGGCATCTAAAGGTTATTTGGATCTGTGTGTACCCCACAAACGGCATACATGCCACACATATGGCCCCCATCATGGTTTCTTGGTTGTGTTATAGGTAATTTTAAGAGTAGGAGGTCTTTGCGACTTTGCCACACACCAGAGTGGGAAGCCTGAGAAAGTTTGTGGTCTTCTGTTTCTCAGAATCATCTTACACCTTTCCCACTATTGGTTCCAGTTCACAGCAGCCCATCAGCGACTTCTAAAAAAGCTCTAGCTAATATGTTGAATCAGGCTTTCAGATTTTGTTAACATTTGTCGTTATTGGTTCCAAGCTTGCTCTTTCATATTGAATTATTGTTGGAGCACAAACTCGAGTTCACAATATCTAACGAACAGGTAACTCATTAAATAAGCTAGACAGTGCTTTTTTCCTGACCTTGTAGAAACATAATACATGCTTGTTCATCTCTGCTTTATTTGGCTACTTGTATAATTTCCCACTTCAACAATCTGGCTCCATTTAGAGATGTGCTAATACCTTATTTCATGATGGTTCATGTGTATATTGTGCTTTTTGCGCTTTATGCACAATCATCCTCCAAAATAGCTTATGAGGGGAGGATGGATAGTTCAGGGGCAGCACGTTTGTTTTGGAAGCTAGACAATGCGAAGCAAAACTGGTTCGAATCCCGATCCCGCGCTTAGAAACCACTTGCTGGTATTTAGCGCATTATAAATGAACAATAAAATAAATAAAAAGACTCATTTTCTGATTTGGGGAGGGGGACACCATGGTATAAAAGCAAGGTGTAAAGCGCTTACACCTTATTTTACCACTCAAGCACATTTTAATTCCCTTTGAAGGTAAAGAGGCGTAGACAGAATTCATGTTTGTTGTGCTTTCCTTCTCAGTCTTGAAAGTGCACTTTGTTTTACACTTGCATGAGATTTTCACGCAGACACAAAACAACAGATTCCTGTGGAATGAGTCAGCCTTTAGAATCTGCAAAAGGCAGGCCAAATTCAAAGGAATCCATTGTAAATACTGTCTGCAAATCATAATTTGCTGTATATATTGACATTTTTTTACAAAACAGCATTAAACCAACGAGTAAAAGAGATTGTACTTGTTCTGACAGTTTATTTTTGCTCTGCGTTTTGCAAGAGTTGAAAATTACATGCATTGACCCAGTAGCAAGTTCAGTGCTAATGTTTGAGGTCCACTGTTTGCAATGAGTACATTTTGTAAAATGAGCCCCGTGTCAATATCTTCAGTATTTTAAAGAAGTATTTTCTCTGTCCATAAAAGAGTCACTGCATACGGACATTTATGTTATTGACCCTGTTGAAACAGTTTGCTAATGAAATCTTAAACAGCTTCTATATACGTGATACATTAATGTCATCTTCAAGGCTTAAGAACATCTATTTTATTAGTACAGAACAAGTTTTATTTCTATACCTTCAGGCTCAGTAGGGATATAGAATGAATTTTGTTCGTAGAATTTTGTTAGTGGCAATGCTTATGACAACAACAAAGCAAGACAATAACTAAAATCAATACAAAGATTAACAGAAAGGCACCAAGGGAATGGTGTGGCTGACTTACTGCTTTTCCTGCAGAAAACAGAATGTTAAGAAGTGTACAAAGAGTGGCTGTTCTCTGTGCTGCCTGGAAGGTATGTTTCTCAATGTCATATGTTATCGGCTTCCTTTGCTCTCTATACCTCGGCATTACACGCCCACCGGCGACGAACGCTGCCGGCACTCGCTTTGCCATGATAATACAGTAACCCTACAGGCTTTTCACGAATGTGTTCGAATTTATGTCGTTACCCCATGATTGTTTTTTACACTCTCGCCTGTTCTAGCCTCATTGAGTATACCATTACATGCCACAGATCATTTGTCTGAATCAGGCCACTTCTTGAGTTCACAGCAACATTACGTCCACCATCCTAATGTGTTCCGAACCTATGATGTGCATGCTGTGACACCGTGATAATTCGCAACTGTGTGTGTGCCCAAGCGTTCGTCATGATAACACTGTTACTTGCCTCAGCCTACTTGTCGTATCCCGGTTGCTCCTCTGAGTTGCCAGTAATATCATGACCACCTCACTAATGCGCCTTGAATTTATGTTGTGACACCTTGAAAATATTCCCTACTGTGTGCGTTCAAGTGCTCTTCTAGCTAACACTTTTACTAACCACAGCTCACTTGTCTTAGGTAGCCTGCCTCAGAGAGAGGCTTTGCACCGGGGTTCCATTGAGTCTTTACTAGTTGTAAGCACTATTATAAGAACGACCTCAGCCTTACTTGCCACACTTACCTACAACCTTCTACTCTATCAGCAACCTTTACACATCCAGCCTAGTGCAGCCCAGCCCTCGCAGATTACATGGCCAACTTACGCAAGGTAATCTTAACCATGGCTACCTTTCTACTACTACTCAATTCCATAGCTCCCACCAAGTTCCTACCCCCTCTCTTTAGCCTGTTAGGACCGTAGACAATGATAAACTAAGAACATTAACTACCAGTCACTGTTGCCTCACTTCTACACAATGGATCCAGCAGTTCGCCACCCACCCTACACTGAACCAACCTTGCCCAGTAAATACTAGAAACTCAAGACTAGGCTCTCGTTTAAAGATCAACCGTGTGTCTAGCGCCCATAGCAAAACATACCCCGGCACTAAGACTACGAGAGACAACCTGGAATCCAAAATCATTACCAGCCCCACTTGCCAACCTGTTCTCAACCTCCCAAACATAAGTACACCTCATATCGAAGGAACCCTCATAAACTCCAGGTCTCTGTCAGCCCATGCACTTGATATTGCCGACCTCATTTCATCTAACCAGCTTGACTTCCTAGCTATTATGGAAACGTGGCTACACCCTGCAGTTGCCCCTACCCTCTCCTTAGCGATACCTGAAAGTTACACAATGTTCACAACAGATAGGGAAGCCAGCAGATGTGGGGGAGTAGCAGAAATTGCTAAAAATCAATTAGGCCATAGAGAAATCACTAATGAACCGTTCTCCTCGGGAGAACTTCTTCAGTCAAACTCCCGTTATCAGCGACATGCACCTTATCCATATATCTACTTTACAGACCCCCTAGCTCACTCTCCTCTTTGGAGAAAGACATTACACATCTCCACACCTGGAAAACCAAGCCAGGCTCTCAAATCATGATGCTGGGAGATCTAAACCTAGGACTTAATGGCACAAATGATGATAACGCTACATCCTCGGCCAATGCTCTCTCAGAACTAGGTATCTCACACTACATATCCATCTCAACACACAATAAAGGTAGAACCTTGGACTGGATAGCAGATTTAAACTGCAAAACCAAGATTCTGTCCAACTCTCCTTGTGCTTGGTCTGACCACCATGCCTTCACCATCCAGGACTGCCTGCAACCAAACCTGAGCGCTCCTCTAGTGCCTCCAGTGCTTACTAGAAACATTTGTAACGTCACATTGGGAAATCTACTGCCACTTCTCCAGCCTATTACGAACCGTTCTAAGCTCAATAATATGGACCCGTTATCTCTTGTAGAATTGTCTAATCACACCTTTCTCCAGGCCGTCGACAAAGTCGTCCCCTTAAAAATGCGTAAAGCCAAACCACGAGCTCACCTCAATAAGTGGTTCACCCCGGATTAGAAAGATCTACGTAGATCCAAAAGAATCAAGTAAGCTAATTGGAGAAAAATACCTAGATACTTGAATAAGGATCTATTTACAACTGCATATAATAAATACAAAGCTGCCATAATAAAAAATTAAAGTAATACTTTCAACGATAGAATCCTCAATGCCAAATCGAGCACTAAAGAGCTGTTTACCATCATTAGGGAGCTAGAGTCCCCATCACCACCCACTGACTCCTGTACTAAAGATACATCTTGGTGCTTCAATATTCAAAAAGCTTTATTAGATAAAGTATCTCTCCTACAAACCAAGATTGAAGCCACAAAATATAGCCTGACATCAGGCATCTCCCTGATCCTCAAGACCCACTGCCCAAACCTTGCTGCCCTTTCGAATTCTCACCTGTCATAATTAAGGATGTAGAAGGAATCATAGCCAGCCTAAAGCCCTCAAGATGTCAAGGCGACATCTGCCCTGCAGCAGTCATAAAAGAAGTGGCTAAGGAATTCACTCCATTCATTACCTCTCTGATCAATGCCTTGTTTGAAAACTGCACAGTCCCCAACAATCTTAAAGATTCATTGGTCATGCCTCGTCTCAAAAACCTAACTTAGACCCAAGTATCCTGACCAATTTTAGGCCCATGAAAATCTTTGATAGAGCGGCGTACCTTCAAATCCAAAACCACTTAGAAAGAATAGCCTTCTACGCTTGCAACAATCTGGGTTTAAGACATGGTACTGAAACAGCCCTCATTGATTTAAAAATTCAGAATGATGAATTAAAAGATAAAGGAAATCTGGCACTCTTCCTCCTGCTCGACCCCTATCAGCGGCCTTTGATTTAGTCGACCGGAAAATCCTCACTAGACACCTGACATCAGCAGCCGCCTTTTCCACGAAGGCCATCGCTTGGATTCAGTCCTTCCTAGCAGAGAGGACTATGAGGGTTCTCGTACCAACGGCCTCTAACGACTCTACCACAATCTCTTGCAGAATTCCTCAAGGGTCTTGTGTTTCCCCGATGCTACATAATATTTTCACAAAGCTTTTATTTGTCCACCTGGATGATTTGGGTGTCACCTAAAATAACTATGCGGATGAGACACAAATCCTCTTCACGTTGTCAGGTTCTTACGATAAAGACGCTAAACTGTTGAATGAAATTTACTAAATAATTCAGGCATGGATGGCCACTCACGGCTTCTGCCTGAATGACGACAAGACTGAGCTTCTGCTGATTGGCTCACGATCTCGACTAAACAAATTGGACAACCAGTACACTGCCTTCAACATTGATGGTAATAACATCAAAGTTTTCTAGCAAACTTAAAACCTTAGGCATCTACCTGGATTCCACCCTATCCCTCTGGACTACTGTAATGCTTTGTATCTAGGCACCAACAAACAGAACCTAAAGAAATGACAAGTGCTCCAAAATAATGCACTTAGAATGGCGCTCAATATCCTGAGAGCCAATCACATATCCACAGTAAGACGAAGCCCTCTGGCTCCCTGTGTAAGACAGAACAGATTTTAAGACTCTAGCGATTACGCATAAATGCCTATCGAACTCTGCCCCTAAAAACCTGGTGGACAAATTCACCAGAAGCCAGTCAAGCAGGTCTACCAGATCTCAATACAGACATTGTCTAAACATCCCCAGATACAAATTACAAAGGTATGGCGGGATCAGCTTCCCAGTTCTTGCAGCCAAGCTCTGAAACTCACTGCCCTTAGCACTAAGAGCTGAACTCTCATTCAGGATATTTTGGAAATGTTTTAAATGTTGGCTCTTTGCAAAACAGGACTAAGGTCACCAAGCTCCTCTGCCACACATTTGTCACTTATGTTATCCGGTTAGTTGCCTAGATCTGTAACACTAGGCAAGCGGCATGTTATGTTCAACTACTGAATGTAACTTAAGTAATGATTCTGTCTGGTAATAGCCTTGATCTGTAACACAATGCTTCTACCAATTGTATTCTCATTGTACTAAAGCGCCCAGATACCTTTGGGTTCCGCGCGCTCTATAAATAAACAAACAAACAGGTATTTGTTTTTCAATATCTATATTCTTCTCTGTCTGTTTTAAGAGTTTGTTTCTGAAAAGCCTGAGGCACTAAGGTTTCCCTGATGGATGTTGTAACTAATCCATACCTGTCTCACACTTTATGCTGGCCAGTAAACATTATATATAGGAACATGTGTTTATGGGGAAGTGGAAGTCATGCATAATGCATCATTGATCAAGCTACAGCTATCCTTGACACCGAATAACTTCTTATCATCTAGGGAGAAATCTTGACTTGCTCCTTCCAAACAGACCTTACTACCATCTGTTACAATTTGATTTGGGCTATGTTTATTCAAACATTGCAGCTATGGAAGTTCCATGGGACAGAATCCCTGCTGGTCTCCCACCCTCAACCAAAAATCAGGAGTTGATTTAGTCTTTTAGGAGTCTTTATCTCACGACAGCACAGTGAATGAACCAGTCCCATAGACATACTCCCTGGGGTTCTGGCAGTATTCGGTCTGTGGGTACCCAAACTCTTTTAAATGGGCTTTTACACTAATGCGCATTGTCATCATTTGCACTGCTATTGATCTCATTTCCAGATCAATCACCCGATCAGGTGGTATTCCCGAGTTATTTATGAGAGCCTTAGTGTTTGTTACATGTCAGCGGAGTTCGCATGCATCACCGCCTCGCAGACTGTTCTTCCACCTAAAGCGACATGCAAGGGCCCCCGTAATGCATAAATGGAAGTTGCCATGGAGACTATCCACAAGGACCAATCGCCCGTGTCACGTGACTCGTCAGCTGTTTTTCCGGTAACGCGTTACGCATAAACCCTGCATTTGTGCTATTTAAATCTGGCGCTGGCCTTTACAAGGGGCTTCTAATTGCGGCATTACTTCAACACTTGTATTTGCTATCTATTCTTGACCTAGCTAATTGTATCTTAATTCCTCTCCGCTCAACCCTTTTTGTCATGACGCTCGGGACCCTTGTGCTGGCCTTGGATCGGTTACGGTCTGCATCACTGTCAGCATTGGTTTGGCGGTGCGCATGTTCCCCGCTCTTTTATACGGTCAACACCTCTGTCTGTCTTTGCTAGAACAGTAGAGGGGTATGTCATAAAGAAGAGTTCTCTCAGGTTGAGGAGGTCTGAATTCTTGGGTCCTTATTGAATTCGGACTGATTGGGGATCTGGAAAGAATCTACTCGCTGTTCTACTCTTTGATCCACTTGTTTGATTCAAGGACGTCTAATCAATGCCCCAAGCTGATTTGGTGTGGTGAGTAACATAATTAGAAGCCTAAGATCATGTCAACTCAGTCCTCGGACCCCTTGGCACAGATCGTGCAGATGGTTATGACTTACGGACAGACTTGACCAGTGCGCATGAGGCACTGCATCAATGCATGGATGCCATTCAGTCGTTGATACCTACTACTGCTCGACAGGGAGTAGATGCAGGGGTTACAGTCTCTGGCTCCGGCTTTCCTGCGCCTCGACAGGAGCCCGCTCCTGCAGTGCTTTCCACCCAGTTTCCATTGGCTCCCCCAGAACTTTTTCCACCCTGCCTCTTTTCCCACATCCACCACCAAGGCGGCTTTTGTTTTGTCCCATTTTCGTGGTACCGCCACGGCTTGAGCAAATCTGTTGTTGGAATCAAACAGTCATGTGCTATATGACTGTGACACTCTCCTTACTATGATGAGCAAGGTGTTTGATACTCGATACACCACTCAGGCCAGTGATCTGGAGCTACTCAAACACAGACAAGGCAATTCCTTGCTCCTTGTTGATCTGGCTCGTTTCAATCAATTGGCTGCAGAGACCGATTGGCCTAAGGAGAAGAAGGCCACGGTTTTCTTTCAGGGTCTCTCGGAAGAGTTGAAAGACTCTTTGTCTACAGTACCCATTGTTCCCACCGCTTTTGGTGACTTACTTGATCTGGTGCTACAGATCGATGCCTGCAGGGCTGACAGACGGGGGGAGGGGAGAGACCGACACTTCTTCCTGTTTCTCCAGAGTTCTCAGCTCCTCAACTCCCTGCGCCTGAGCCTATGCAAATTGGTGTGTTCAAGGGTCCTTTAACTCTGGCCCAGAGGGAGTATCGCAGATCACATAATCTGTGCATGTATTGTGGCGCCTCAGACCATCTGTTACCTGAGTGCCCCAAAATACCCAAAAGAAATGCAGGAAACGCCAAATCCCGACAGTAGACAGAGTCCCTACATCGGGAAGTCCTCTAATGAACTCACCTACTGAAAGCCAAGCTACTTTCTTTCAACCCCTTGTTACTTTCACGACAGCTAATGGGGTGTCCTTTAAGGCCATGGCTATCATTGATTCAGGAGCCACAGGTAATTACATAGACCAACATTTCACTTCCTCATCCGGGATTCCTTTGTTACATAAGAAACAACCAGAGATCGTTAGTGCTGGGGATGGGTCAGTTCTTGTCTCAGGTCTAGTTACCCATTAAACTGTGTCTCTAGTCATGTGCACGGATAAAGGACATTCCGAGGAGATTAGCTTTGATATTATCAAAGCCCCATCTTGGGAATTCTGTGGCTTCAGAATCACAATCCTGCCATAGATTGGGCATTACAGATGATTCAATTCCCTTCAAAGCTGTGCAACACACAATGTATGTCATCCCATGGCATTACACCACACAGTCCTAGTAGGGCATTAGTTGTGACACCCTCTCATATTGGACCGATTGCTTTACTCAATGTCATTGGAAAGATGTTCGCTTCTATGTTGCAACAAAGAGTTTCAAAATGGCCTGAGTCGGTGTAGAAGCCAATCTGATGATATTAAATCTGGTTAAGCTCAGTGCAATCCGAAAAAAGAAAACTCTATTTCTGGCATTTATAGACCTTTGTCAGGCCTTTGACTGTGTCAACAGAAAACTACTGTGGTCCAAGCTTGAACATTGGAGCTGCCCTGAAACAATTTTACAGCCAATTAAGATACTACATGAGGAGACATCTATAGGGTTTCGGCTGAATGCAGATGGCGACCTAACTAAGAAAATCCCTACGTATTGTGGAGTAAAACAAGGCTGCCCTCTGGCAGCTCTTCTATTCAAGCTATACATGGCAGATCTACCTTTAGCCTTTGCAAACTGCAATGCTTTTCCACCTAAGGTAAATGGTAGAGCAATCACTTGAGCTATATATACGCTGATGATATAGTCTTGATGAATACCACGCAAATAGGGCTTCAGCGTTTGCTGAATCACTTGATTGCGTACCTGAGAAAGAATGATCTACAATTAAATGCTCAGAAATCGAAAATGATGTGCTTCGGAACAAATTTGGGGAAAAGAGGGAAGAACTTTAAATGGTTTGCAGGAGATGAGCGACTGGAGACAATAACGTCAGTTTGGTATCTTGGAATCTTTTCAACAGGTCAATCCGAGAGGAAAATTAGATTGCTGACCTAACAAACAGATTTAGAAACCTGGCACTACAAGGGATGAAACTGAATACAGAGTTTGGAAAATGAACAATGAAACCAGTCCTAATGTTTTACTGTCAAAAAAGTGCTGGCAACTATAACATTTGGGAGTGAAGCAGGATTGAACATCGCTGGTTTTATTTGGGAGAGATTAGAGAACCAATTTTGGTGTTGAGTTCTTCGCCTTACATGTTGTGTGCCAGTTGAATCCATGCGCTATGAGCTGGGGCTACAATCTATGGCAGTGACGGTTCTTTGGAAATCCATATCCGTGTGGAGGAAAATGTACCTACCTACTCAAAGCACTGCATATAAGATATTTGACCAGACAATCACATCAACCTCTTCTGATTTGTTGAAAATATGGTCATTGAGGATAGTAGAGATCTTGACCGCTGCAAATATTAGTGTTCAGACTCTTTTGACCAACCCTTGTGCAGTTAAAAAGGTCGGCTTTACTGGATTGCAACTGTGAATAAAAGGAATTCTCACAAACTCTCATTAAAACTAGGACCTGAGGCAAGGGGTCTAAATATGCCTGCGAAATACCTGCTGAAGTTTCCTAGTAGATATCACAGAGGCCAGTTCCTACGGCTGCGCTTAAACTTATATCGCACGAGAGAAATCTTGTTTTCCAGATGTACTGTGGAGATTCCACATAATCGCTGTTGATTATGTGACGAGGAAATTGAAACACTGATCCATCTGGTCATGGAATGTACAACTTTTAGGAACACAGCAAAGCACGTTCCTCTTGAAATTTGCCCCGACAAATTGTGATATGGAGGCATGGTGGTGGGACATGCTAGCTGGGGGAATTTTGTCAGTTAATATGTGCAGTTATAGGATACCTTGACTCTATTTTGATTTAATTTCAAATGACAAGGGAAGGTATAAGCCAAAAGATGAACTTGGAGATGGACACCTGTTGAAATGAGGAGGCTGTTTAAGTGTTTACTAATATAAAGTTTGTAATAAACTCATACATTTACTAATAAAAAATAAAAATAAAAATAAATCATGTTCCTTCTGAGTACAATGAGTTCCTTGACGTATTCGATAAGGGAAAGGCTGAGACACTGCCTCCACATCGGATATATGATTGTCCAATTGGTTCCTGGTGCAAAACTCCCTGTGGGAATGGTGTATTCCTGGACACTGAAAGAAGATGCTGTACTAAAGAAATATATAGACAAAGCACTGGCCATGGGATTCATATGATCCTCGAAGTCACCAGCGGCCTCACCGCTCTTTTTTGTTCCTAAAAAAGGAGAAGAACCAATATCCACTTCCCTTGATCTCAGTCCTCCTCGATCAATTAGGGACTTCAGAAGTGTTCACTAAGTTAGATCTCCGGGGAGTGTACAATCTAGTACGAATAAGAGATGGGGATGAATGGAAAACAGCATTCAAGACGCGCTTTGGTCTCTATGAGTATCTGGTGATGCCTTTTGGGCTTTGTAATTCCCTGGCCACTTTTCAGGCCTTTATGAATGACATATTCCATCCATGAAGTTTTAGAAAAGTATGTTGTGGTTTATCTAGATGATGTTCTGATTTATTCCCGTACATTTACAGAACATGGTCAGCATGTTTGTATGGTGCAACATTTGTGAAAACAAACTCTTCGTAAAAGCAGAAAAGTGTGCTTTCAGTGTGTCAGAGGGGGAATTCCTTGGTTATGACCTTACAAGACGTGGTATCCTCTAAAGTGAAAGCTGTGATGGGCTGGCCTGTACCGAAAACGGTTGAAGCTCTCCAATCGCTTTTGGGATTCGCACATTTTTATAGGTGTTTCATCCATGGATTTTCATCCATTGCAGCACCGCTCACTACACTTACCAGTGCTAAGGTCTCGTATGTGTGGTCCCCAGAGCACAATCAGCGTTTGATCAACTGAAGTCCACTTTCACTCCTGCTCCTATTCTGAAGCATCCAGATCTGGATTTACACTTCTTTGTTGAAGCCGATGCCCCTGGGTTTACAATAGGGGCTGTACTATCTCATTCTGGGGATGCACATCCCATAGCTTACTTTTCCAGGAAGTTGACAATGTACGAAAGGAATTATACAATCACAGAGCGTGAACTACTTGTCATTAGAGACGCATTCGCCAAATAAAGACACCATCTATTGGGTGCCCGGGATTCAGTCACGGTCTACACCGACCATCGGAATCTATTAGCCTTTCAATCAATGAAGTTTCTCACAGCCAGAAAATCTCGCTGGCATCTGTTTTTCTCGCAATACCAATTCTCCATCACCTATCGTCCTGCCAAGTCCCAAATTACGGCTTATGCTTTTTCTCGCCTCCATGCTGAGGATCCACCTACCCAGAAAGAACTGCTCCTGCTTCTCCCTAATAGAGTGCTTTGTGGGTTTTCGGTAAAGCCATTGATGCATGTCATTATCGAGGAGTGGGTATCTTCGCATAATGATGAGGTTACGGACCTTAATCTAGATATAGTCCAGGACTTGCCGTTTATTCAAGGTTGAGTATTCATACCTCCTGGGCAAGCCCGTTCTATGGCTCTTCAGTGAGCTCATGACTCTGTTTTTTTAGCCCATCCTGGTCAAAAAAAGACATTGGAATCTCTGCGACGTTGGTCCTGATGGTTCACCATGTGTGCAGTATGTGCTCAATGTAAAACCTCCAGGACTAAACCCATGGGTTTATTGCATCCATTACCAGTCCCGTACAAACCATGGCAAATGGTGTCAATGGATTTCATTGTAGAACTCCGGGAAATCCAGGGTTTCAACACCATCTGAGTGGTGGTTGACTACTTCACAAAATATGCTGTTTTTGTCTCATGTTCAGGTTTGCCATCAGCACCCAAGCTGGCTAATCTCTTTCTTAGCAACATATTCAGGTACTTCAGATTGCCATCCGTTATTGTATCAGATTGTGGTACCCAGTTTACCTCAAGATTCTGGAAAACACTCACTGCCTCTCTACGTATAGACGACAGGTATTCGTCTTCCTACCATCCTCAGATGTATGGGCAAACAGAGCAGGCTAATGCTACAGTGGAACAATACCTTAGATGCTTATGTCTTGAGTTTATGCAAACTTGGTTCTCGGCTCTGTTTCAGGCCAAATTTGCGTACAAAAATTCATATTCTATTCAATTCTACAGGGGTTTCACAATATATTGCTCTTTACGGTTATCATCCTCGTTCTTTACCTCTGGAACCTATGCTGCCTGTCGACAATCCAGCCGCTCTTGCTTGTGTGTGCGATATGGATCAGTTGCATCGGAATGTTCGGTCCAATTTGCTTCGCGGGCTAGAGCGTGCCAAGAGGTATGCTGATGAAAACCGTACTCCGGCGCGAGTCTATCAAGTCGGCATGAGAGTATGGTTGTCTTCGCGTCATCTAAAAATCGCTTGCAAGAATTCCTTAGTACCAAGGTTTGTGGGTCCATATATCATCCCTTCTATTGTGAATCCTGTGATGGTCAAGTTAGCGCTGCCTGTTTCTTGGCGTGTACACCTGGTGTTCCATATTTCCCTAATCAAATCCTGTCTCCCGACTACTCGCTTACCATCGCGACCTGTGCCTGTGGTGGTGGATGGTGAAAAGGAGTACGAGGTGTCTCGCATTTTGGATTGGATGGTATCTCGGGGTACTGTGTTGATTAGAAGGGTTTTTGCCCTGAGGACAGGACTTGGGAACCTCTGGCTAATTTGCACTGTCTGGATCTCCTGCGGGCTTTCCATACCTCCAGGGGGTTAGCGGCATTTTGGGGGCGGATGCTGTTACATTTCAGCAAAATTTGCATGCATCACTGCCTTGCAGACTGTTCTTCCACCTAAAGTGACATGCAAGGGCCTCCGTCTGGCATAAATGGAAGTTGCCATGGACACTACCCACAAAGACTAATCACCCGTGACACGTGACTTGTCAGCTGTTTCACTGGTCACGTATTACGCGTAAGCCCCACCTTCATGCTGTTTAAATCAGTTTACACAGTGCTTCTAATTGTGGCGTTACTTCAACACTTGTATTTGCAATCTATTCCTGACCTAGCTAATTGTACCTGGATTCCTCTCCGCTCAACCCTTTTTGTCCTGACGCTCGGAACCCTTGTGCTGGCCTCGGATCGGTTACGGTCTGTAGCACTTTCAGACTCTGTTTTCTAACTGAACTTCCTGGTTGCCGAACACGAACTGCATTCCAGACTGCCTTGCCGCTCGACTCAGATTTATATAAGAACACCAAGTCATTTAACTCTCTGTTCCGCTTGTGTATTGTTTGTTTTCCGTTACTCATACTCAGCGTGCTAACCTCAGTAATTCTCCTTCCAATTGAATAACTGTACACTAGTAGAACTTTATTCCATCATTTAAGAGCATTCTGTTTTGGATTAATCACCTTGCCTAATCACCAGAACCTTTAACTTTCTTCACATCATACTGTGTATTGGACTTCCAATTAACTGTCTGCAGAACGACATCAACACGTGCACTTATGAACGCTTTACTGCCTAGTGCACCAACCTGTCACTAGTGTGTCCCTCCTGCCGCCCGGGTTATTTCACCTATACTAACCACCCTATTTGTTATTTTATCCCTTCATTGTTTCTGTATGGATTAGCTTTCTTCCCAACTCATTTCTTCTTTAGGTAAAATCCTGTACCATATCAGACTTTGCATAATGGATATTAGGTTATCTATTCCTGTGGTTCATTATATTGGATTCTTCTTTACAGGTTCTGTTTCTACATGTCCTATCAAGCCATATACCACAGGTATTACTGTATTTTGAACCTTTACCTTTGTACTGGTATTCATTTTCTGGGTGGTTTCTTGCAGCATTGGTTTGGCGGTGCGCATGTTCCCAGCTCTTTTATCCGATCAACACCTCTGTCTGTTCCAGGACAGTCTTCCTTATAAGTACCTTGACATATACCAGTCGTCAGCCTCAAGAGAATGGCATGCGTGTTCCGGTTCTTTTGGCAGTGCTTACTTCTATGATTAATTAGAGCTGACCCATTTCATTAGAGCCTTTCAAAAGCCGATGATAAGTCATTGGATAAATGAATGCTCATATGCACTAAAGATAAAAGTGATGATGCAGAATGGCACATTTGGTGACCCATAGGTATTTCATGTAAACTTAAAACCGTGTTTCTGTGAATTGTGTTTTGCATTCTCATGAGACCCAATTGGAGTCCACCTGTCAGCTCATGAATTTTCTTCAGTGCATATTTTAGACATTTTATTTTTCAGAATGCCATTCTGCCATTCCACTGCCCCTGCTAATTAAGGATGGCGAGGGCATTGGAGTTTTTGGTGAATGTGTAACACTCCTCAAAGTTCCTTAACAATATATCCTTAAAGTGAGTCCTTATATCACTTGTTATGCTCACAGGCACTCCACAGTTTGTAACAAAAGCTTTGACCATGTCTAAGCACTGCATTTGTGCCTGCTTTCCTACAGGGGTAAGCTTTGACCCAACCTAAAAAAATCTTGAGAAGAATAAGTACATACCTTTTTGAAATATATTTATATGTGCTATAGTTTAATGTTAACCTTGCACATTAGTTTACATATTCAACAATTCATTACAATATATAGAAATACATAATGTAACATACCAAAATATAATCCTCAGTGAATTCCTAAAACCAATTAAATCACATTTCCTATGCTATCAACCATAATTATAAATTCATAAATGTAAAATCAATATGACTTATCCCTTATTAAAATTGTTTGCACTATCCGTTAGAAATAATTGATAAAGAAACCTTACCTTGACTAATGCCTTAGAAATGTTATTTCCAGCCAATAGATCTTACAAAGCGTCTACTGAGACTGCAGCTGGTGCATGTACAACATGTATAAAATAGTGCAATATCTTATCAATAAGACCTGTACAAGATAATAGAAAATGCTCCAATGTTTCAACATTATTTGCATCTTGACAGTATCTACATACACGTTTTTCCCAATTACAACAATTTCTTGCCCAAATGGCTTCCAGCATTGGGCAAAGGTTTAATCTGATTCTCATGAAAGTTTATTTGTACTTGTTTCCTGGAAATATGATCAAATATTTGGGTACATCTCTGTCGTAGAGATTATCCTTTATATTTCATTATTGTATTCTGCGAATGTATTCAGTCATTTTCAAATAGCAAAATGTTTATGTTGTCGAAATTCTCTACTAAAATATGTAAGGTTGCAGAAGTATGAGTCTGACACAGTGGTGATATGTTTGTTGGCAAATACTTGTATTTAAAAAAGTAAAGGAAAAGGAAAAGCCTATCTCACCCTATTTCTATGAGGGATTGCTCTACCTCAACAAACATACTAACAACTCTGTCAGGTTGTCCAGTAAAGTGAAATGTCCACTCTCCTGTGTCCAAGCCTATTTCCTTCCCTTACACTCTAGACTAACTAAGGAAATACTGGGTGGCTGTCTTCTTGATCCAGAAGTAGGCTCCTCTTGTTCTCAATACAGTTTCAAATGTCCAGTTCCTGATGAGAAAACACAATGAGTGACTGTTTCAATTTAACAGCTCTTGGTCTTTAATGTTCTTCCACATATAAAACACAGTTCCCAAATATCTGGGGGCTCTTCCCCTATTCTCATCTCCAGCTCACTACCATAGTATCAAGTCTAGTGCACTATATTGCCAGACTTGGCTGTAGACCTTCATATCACAAAACACAGTTCTCAAGAATATGGGGAGAGTCTATTCCCCTGTTCTTTCCCCAACTCACAAAAGGTAGCATCAACCCTGTTTAACTATCCTGCCATACTTGACTGTAGACTTTCAAAATGTAGCATCAAGACTGGTTCACTGCCTTGCCAGACTTGACTGTATTACTTAGATTTACAGAAAATGTCTCTTCTACTGGAAGTGGGTTGTCAACCCCCTGGCTTGTCAAGTTACACAGTCCTTCCTTGCTTTTTATTGCTGGGCTGCCTCTAATGGTCTGTACCGCATATGTTGGTTTCTCTGTGGGATTTTGCTTCCTCGCCTGATCTACCTGGGTGAGGCTCACCCTTCCTTATGCCAGTATAATCTTTTACCAATTAAGTCTTCTATTCTACATTGCTACATAGATTTGCGAAGACCACAGGGGACTTAGTGGGATGAGAGGAAAGAGGGGACAGAAATGGAGGGGGTGAATACTATGTTCTCCCAAGACTCTCATCCCATCACCTCCCCATGAGATCCACCCGCTGAATACCACCTCCAGGGGAACTATCAGGTAGCGGCCTCACCTCTCTGGCCTCATGGGAAGGGGCTCCCCCCATGGTAGCAGTGACAATAACCTGGGATTCATCACAAAGAGTATCTTCCACCTCTAATTTGTATATTATGTTTTTGCATTGTCTCACAAAGTTTATTCCTGCTTTTAACGATTTATAAATTGCTATATAATTTATGTCATCATATACAGTATTTGTCTGATAACATAATATTTTTTAATATAATAGTAGGACTTGCCATTTGACAAGTGCTGTCAAAGAAATTTGACCTAATTTATAGTGAATTGTCAGTATCGGGACTCCAGATGGCAGATGTAACACGCGTCTCCAAATTAAGCTTTTCATTATGTTCAAGAAGGTACAATCTATTTTGGAGACGTTGCAGACCATACAAAAAGCCAGGAAACATTTTCTGTATGCAGAATTTTATCATAGGGATACATGATAATAGTACAAACTCCTATCCATAAAATTTCAGTATTTGTATAAAATCAATCTCAATATCTAAAAAGTGTGCCGACAGAAGGGCATGAACTCTGGTAATAATTTATATATGTTCTTCACAGTATGTTGCTAGCTAATTATGCACTGTTCACTGTATTGCTGAGCTATAGTGGGGACGTATTAGATATAACCATTTCTTTTGACACCAGTAACCTTGCTCCCTTTTGCCGCGTGTGCTGCCCTGTGTTGCACGTCGGCTAAATAAGGTAATAGCACCTTTGGCACAGCCACGCAGCGGTTTGGAGTACAAGAAATATGATCATCATGTAAAAAGGCATCTTGCTGCATTCTATGATAGCTTTTTAATTTCTAGTGCATTGACCTTTATTATTGCAAGATCCTCTATTGATAGAAATGGAGCCAGCTGCATTTGGCCCATTTGTAAGAAGATGTCTAGAGCCCAGCAGTGTGAAAGAGCCATTTCCTTGGCTGCTGCGTCAGACGTCTTTTCTCTTGTAATCTCAGCATGTGAAGATTTATGAGCAATGCATTTGACAATAGCATTTTCTTTATGTTGCATAAGAGACTTGAGAATGGCAGATGTGTATTGAGTGTTTTCTATGGACAAACCTTGTGAGGTTAAGATCTGCTGTTTCCATAATTGCCCATAATTATGTTACACGTTAGTAGCTTGTAACTTTTAGTTATAGGGGAAAATACTGCATAATTAGCAATCAGTTTATTTTATCATCACTGAGCCATGAAACATCTACAAAATAAATTGCATCTGGTTTCTTTAAGGGCAAATCAAGGATGTATTTTATGGGTTGTTAGATCTGAGGGGACAGAAATACATCTGGGCTTGGAAATAAAGCGGTGGTGTTGAGAAACCAGGATAATTTGCGAATAGTTTAAGAGAATCAGTTTATACTTTGTAAGTCCAGAAGTGGACAGATGCTGGGTTTTTGTTATGAGGAAGAAAGAAGTGACAGCCTATGGTACCACAACAGTTAATGGGGAGCCCAAAACCACACTTTCTGACAATTCTACTGCTAAGGCAGTGGCTGCCACAGATCGGATATGGCAGGTTGGGAGGATCCAGCATAATCAGGTTCGAGTACAGTGCTATGTTATGTTGTGTTGAAAAGCTTTTATACTGTGCCACTTACCACCGTAGTGATCTTACAGCACCAGTATCTTGTCTGAGATATTTGCATATTGTTCCCCTGCGGTGAGTAAACAGATTATGGTCTATCGAGGAAGAAAAATGTACAAAGGGCAAACGTGATGGTCAGAGAGAAATGGGAATAGGAAAGGTACACACTGAACTAAAACATTGGGAATAGGTGAAGGGGTTGAGATAAAGGAAATGTGGTTGTAGGAGTGGGAAGCATGTGAAATGGTAAACAGTGGATCAAACAGAAAGCTGACTCTGAAAGTGAGAGGATAATTAACCTCACTGTCACAAGCAATTTTCCAATAATAGCAGTTTACCGTTGCTTGGAAGGAAGTACTAGAATTAGTTGAAACATGGTTGTGTGATGACCCAAAGATGTGCTTGGGGCGCCCTTGAACTGTGCAGGTCAGAATTGTCAGGCAGCATTTTTTTGGAGACTCCTTGTAAACCCCATGGATATAATCTGGAATTGCCATGCCAACTTTTAAGAAGGTGAGTGTGGAAAAAACTAAAGTGCGGAAGAGGGAATAGGGAGGTGCAAACTGCCCTGCAAGAGCCATACCTGCCTGGCCTCTCCATGATGGTGAATTCAGGTAGGGTGGGGAGTGGAAGGTGTGTGAACCTAGGTGTTAGGGGGGAGCCATTCCTTGAAGAAAGGGTCTTGAGCTCCTTCCTGAACTGTGAAAATGAAGTGGCAAGACTGATGCTGACCTGGAAGAAGTTCCAGAGACTGAGTGCCACTTTCATGGCACTCAGTTATTTGGGAGTTTGTAGAGTGCTACATGTCACCTTCTGACTGTTTGACAGTGCTTGTCATCCTCTTAAAAGTGGCATGACATTAAAATGAAATGACAGAAAGGGACACAACAAAATATCCCATTACATGCCACTGCTTATCATAACATGCTAGTAAAACAAACTGGCAATAGGTCTCGGAAAATATTTTGAAAAAGTAAACACAGGGTGAATAAATGAAAACAAATATGAACAAAAATTGAGCGAAATTCTCGTAAAAGCAAACAGTCTCTTTCAGTTACTAGACCGAAGTTGGGAAATGAAATTGATAAAGATACAAGGGCGGAACATGAACAGTATGGGAGGAAGTCAAGTTCCATCAGGAGTGTGAATGGTGGGGAAGGGGGAAACGACTGTACAATAGAAAGGTAAAATATTATGCAAATATTTCCAGGAAACATGCATTTGGAAACAAAGCACATAAATCCTAATACATCAACATTGCATAACATGTCATAGTGCCCCCATGAGCACACACACACATTAAGCCAGTGGGTGGTTTTGTTCCTTTATTTTTTATGTGAGCACAGCCAAAGAAAATGTGTCTTGTTCACGATAGAAAAGAGTAAATGTCTTTTTGTAATTGGGTAGAAATAGCACTGGTGCTATGGAAATAATATGTTTAATAGCTGTGAGTGCTTTTTCCTCATTTGGGGACCATTGCAATGGCTCAGGTGTATCTAAGCATGGGATATCCTGTGTTGGTATGATAAAGGAGTCCTATTATACATTGTTGACCATATCCAGCCTTTACAAAAATGATCTCATCTGGGTGATAGTAGTAGGTTTGGGCATTTGTACGAGGACAATACCACGTGGGTCTGCTAAAAACTGGGTACCAGCATAAATATTGTGTACCTTATTATTGTACCTTTTATGTCTAGGTTTTGTGACCTTTTTTGCAAGGGTAGCTTGTTTTCTGGCTTCATACGAATAATTATGCAAGCACAGATTTTCCAGAGAAAATAATGATATCCAGATCCGTTTCTAACGTTTGTGAAAACCACCTTGGAGATTCTGGGTATCCCTGTGGCAGCCTAGCCCAGGTGTACTCAATAGGTGAAGGTGAACCAATATTGACAGAGTGGATTCATATAGCATAAAAACAGAGCATCAATCTAGGACAGTGAAGCAGGTAGCAGCAGGAAGAATACAGAAAAGAATAGTGGCAGGATTCAGAAGTACTGGAAAAGAGGGCATTACTATAGAATGTACAGCACGCAGCCCCTATTCAAAGAGATATGTGTCTTTACTGGGTTTCTTCACTGGCACAATGGGAGCGTTGCACAGACTGGGAGTGGGGATAAAAATTCCCTGTTACAATAGTGAGTTAATGGCAGTTGGTATTTCATCCGTTGCTTCAGGATTTGGTGGGTGCTGAGTTACCTTTGGGTGGGATTTGGAGGGGTCTACCCATATGGGCCTGATTTACTCTGCCACATATCAGTGCACGAATGTCTATATATCTTATTATTTTCCCCAGAACACTGACTAGGAAGGCAATGTACCCTTGGAACGCCAGAATTCACTAACTCTCAGTTAGATTATAAAACAGGCATTCATATGGCTGTTTATTAACTCAAATAAACATTACAAAAAAAATGCAGAGTTAGAAAAAAGTTTACATCACCGTTGGCATAGTTGTGCACCACTTCATCCCTGCCAAGAACTTCACTGGACTGTGTCCCAAACCAGGCTTAGCATTGAGAGACAGCACAACAGGACCGACCGGACCGGATAAAATGCATCCACCTTATCTCACCCGAGCAGGAGCTATGTGTCTCTCTATGCCAGCCTTGTCTGATGCCCCCCAATCTAACTTACACAACTACGAACAGTACTTTTCCAGCAAGATCACCTTCTGATAGCACTCCACAAACAGTCGACCAATGTACCCTGTGGAATGCCGTACAAGCAAGCACTCTCTGTTTCTCTTTTGGCTCCTGCGAAATTCAAAACAAACCTTGACAGGCCTGGACAAAAGCAAGATGTTTTTCTGCTGAAATGTACACGGTATTCAGAAATGAGGCCTTCGCTGAAGCTTGGACACATATGTCCAGCGTTGCACCCACAATGCATTTCACACAGACTCCATGTTTGAGTCAAAGATATTACAGTTTTTAAATGCATTATAGGGCCCTAAATTGCATATGTTACCTACTCTGTTATCACACCTGTACCAAAGACAGTTCGGGACTTGAGATAGCAAATTGATAAGATATTTTGTAAAATGTACATTGTTTGGAGCTCTAGCAGTGTTACAAGCACTATTTCAGAATGTTCATGGGGGAAATCTGGAAGTACTCCATCAGATGTGCAATGCATTTTACAGTTTAACTTACACAAGAGATCTTGTTCTAACAGATTAACAGGTGAAGAGGTACTTAACAGGGAAACATGTTTGTCTGCCATAGTCCAGAGAAAGAGATCTAGGCTTAATCACAGGATGTAGAACATGTTAATTAATATAGACAGCTTTGACAGAGCGAGAATAAAGAGGAGCAGCAGTAACATCTTCAGACAATAGAGTTGATGGTCTTGCTCTGCTTTCTACAAAACAAGACACAGATTATGTCCTTCTATTACACATTTCACAAAGGGCTCTTCTTAATCAACAAGAAGTAAAGAGTTCTTGACAAAGGTTACTGCTCCCAGGCTTTCCTAATATGAGTCTTCCTGTGGAACATTTGGTTTAGTGAGGAAAGGCAGGTGCATCAGGGCTGGAAAACAGAAGCAGATTAAGGAACAAGGGTGAAACATTTTGCTGTGGCTTTTTTGGACAGTTAAATGTCAATTGACTCTTCTCTTTACAGTAATTGCATGAAGAACTGTTGCTCATTGCTGTAGCATTAAAGGTGTTTAGAGACCCTCTCCCACAACCCCTCGCCTGTCCTGACACATATTCCCTGGCAGGTCCTATTTCCTTGTCCTGAAAGCTCAGCAGATGCATTGCCAAAAGCTTGGCTTAAGTGTTGCCCTGTTCTTGTTCTTAACAAGTGATTTGCTACAGTCACCTGTCCTAGTATTGGTTTGGATTGCCAGCCCATACAAATGACCTTTAGTTGCTGTTGTATCTTGGGTTGCAAACCTTGGGCTAAGCCAGCAGCTATCACCGGTCGTGCAATATCCGTGGGTTTATTTAGGCCATAATGTTAAGCAAGTTGAATTTTCAGCCTGTCTAAGAAATTGCAGGTGAAGGTGTGTGTAAAAGCAATCAAGCCAATGAAGTTAGCCGACGTCAAACTTCAATCCATGGACTTCAATAAGTTCCTGTTTTCGCTCTGATTGACACTGGCGAAGTCCCGATGCATAATCACAAGTAATATAAATGTATTAATGATTCTGAAAGACATCTGAGTCAAAAACACATGCAAAAATTTTTAAATGGTTAAACTACAGTTCACAATATACTAACATGATACATTGAAATCAACCACCACTCGTTTGTGATGTAAAAGGTTACTAGTGGGAAAAACAACCCATTTTCCAATGCAATCCCGGAAGGTGGTACAAAAAAAACTCTTTTAGGTAAGGTCTACTAGATGAGACAACAATTGTCAAATAGTTGTCTCATAATTGAAGCTCATTGTGGAGGCATCAGCCCTTCTAGTTTCAACTTTCAGGCTCTGTGTCCCCTGGTTTTTGTCAGGACATTCGACCCATTCTTTCCAATTTCATCTAAAAATATCACAATAAATATTGTTGGAAACCTCCATTCCACCGAATCTAGACATCCACCACATGAACCCCAGTGCGAAAACCCATACTCACTCATTTTACAGGAGTAACAAGCATCAAAAGTCTGTGCCGTTGATCACAGCTTGTGCTGAAAAAAAACAAATGGGCATACAATTGTACCACTTGAAATAATAAATGCACCCTAAAGTGATTGATTTAAAAATATATTCACACTCACTATTCCCATAGGCCTTCTGTTAGATAGGCTCAATTGTGAAATAGAGATATCCTTCTCATTCAGATTGCAGATGGAGGAAAAAGAAACAAGATACAGCAAAATCAAATTAAAACAGCACTGTCCATGATGCTGCTGTTCCTGTTGTGATCTGCAGCTTCAGCAGTGTGCCTCAGCTGTCTTACTTAATGGACTTCAAATCATACCTGTCAAACATGGGTAAAATATGCCCTTTTCCTTTATTTGCCTTTTATGGACCCACGCAATTCCACACGCTTACATTTCTCCTGATGGCGGTGAACCCCTATAAAACAATGTTTAATTGGGCACTTTATCCTACCGTGTAAAGAATCTAACTACCAATATCTTAAATTTAGATTTATAGTTTAAAGTTTGAAATGTAAATACTGCAACGAGGCACGTGTAGCAAAGAAGTAAGTTCAAGTCTATACCAATGTGAGCTATAAGGTTAGCACAAGTTAACTTAGATATCTATGTAACTACTGCATACTGGTATAGCCATGGTCTAAAAAGCCCCCCACTTACCAAGATGCGTGTTCTATGTTCTCTATAGTGGTGCCCCTCTGATAAGCGCTATCCTAATCGGGCGTATGCTGAAGAAGGAGATTTGGCTGTGCATGATTTTCACGTAGTGTAACAACAACTAGTACGCTAAAGGTATATCCGCCTTCTGCTGGTGGATAACCTTGCAGTGACTGTTCGAAAAGAGAGAAGAAGTGGAGGGGAACATGACAGTTGGCAATATGCGTGTATATAAAATGTATAAATTATGTTTGAAAATGGGCAGGGTGTCATCATCTGTCTATGGTTAATGATGTACTGTGTGTCCTATCAATACTAGGTTTTATAATTGTGTAGGAATAGCACAGTAGCCTTTTCAATATCCTGCCAATCAAAAGGGTCAATGGCATATAAGCAGCCAGGTGGATGTTGCAAAGATTTAGTGGTCACTAGACCCATCAAATACACCCGCTCTCGAGTTAAGACCATCGTTCAATGTGCCCAAATTGTACATCCAATATTGTTCTCTCAAGGATAATGCCCTTTCTAAGCACTGCAAGTCTGCAGCTTGTAGCTTCTCTGTGGCCCACCATGTGATATCATCTGGACTGTGTCCCATTAGTTGGTAATATTCAACTAGGTATGCTGTAGCGTTGTTAGTCCTTATCTTAGATCTGTGCTCCATGGTTTGTGTGCATATCTGTCTGGTTGTTTTGCCCAGCTATAACTTGGGATACGAGCACCCAATGACATAAATAACATTGTGACTTCTGCAATTGCTGTGAAATTTAAATTTCCATTCCTTCTTGTTGACTGCCACGCTGTGCTTAGTAATAGTAAATCTACAAACCAAACAACCGCTGCATGGAGGATTTCTGAAAATCGTTGGCATGTCCCACATGGAGCGCAAGATCCTCATGATGGGTGGTGTCTGCCTGTCTGTCTTCACTAACATTTTTTTTTACATTTTTGCCTCTTTTAAAGGCAAATAAAGGAAGCTGCAGATTAGGTTGTGTCAATTAAATGACATGTCAATTTTTTATAAGAGTTTTTATATTGTTGCTCAAAGGCTAAAACGTGCCGATACATACTAATTTAGCATCTTTCTCTACAGATTGTGATCTATCTGGTTTTTCCAGAATGCTATCTCTATTAATGTGTTTAGCCCTCTTCCTTTTTTGTCTCAAGATGTGTTTGGGATAACCACATGCTGAAACTTTGTTTTCCATACTGTCTACGTCTT
Source organism: Ambystoma mexicanum (assembly GCF_040938575.1). Lineage (NCBI taxonomy): Eukaryota > Metazoa > Chordata > Amphibia > Caudata > Ambystomatidae > Ambystoma > Ambystoma mexicanum. Next base: position 899,240,482 of record NC_090924.1, read on the forward strand.
TGTTAAATTCTTCTATTCTGGTACAATTTCGAAAAATGTGTAAGAATTGGCCGAATTAAATGTTTTGTCTGAGAGTTATGGGATGATGGCTGCTGTAGTTCAGAATAGTATTTTGGTCTGTAGGTTTTCTATATAGATGTGATTACAGTTTTCTCATATAGACAAGTCTAAGAGTGGAATAACAGAATGGTCCATGCAACTGGTGAAGTGCAAATGTGGATTTCGAGCATTGATCCACAGCAAAAAGGCATCAATATTGTCATATCCCCTATCCCAAATAAGAAAGATATCATCTATATACCTTTTATAGAATGTAATGGCTACTGGGAAAGGGTTGGCCCTGTTCAGAATGTACAGCTCTTCAAATTTGGCCATTTAAAGATTAGCGAAATTGGGGGCAAAGGCTTACCCCATGGCAGTCCCTTTCTTTTGTAGAAAATAATGACTTTTGAATCGGAAGGAATTTTTGTTTAAAGCAATCTCAAGGAGGGCTACTATAAATATGGTTGGAACCATGTGTGGAGCCAAACAGATGTCTAAAAAATCCTGACAAACCCAGATGGCTTCTTCCTGAGGTATGTTGGAATACAATGATTCCACATCCAATTAATTAAGAGTTTGTGTTGTGAGTCAAAATTCCTCCCATCAACTTGTGCGGTGATGTCTCTAGAATCTGCCAAGAAAGAAGGTGTGCCCATCGCTAAAGGTTAAAAAAAAATACTCAATATACTTACCTATGGGTTCAAGGATTGAACCACATATAGAGACGATTGGTTGTCCAGTAGGGTTATTTACATCTTTGTGTATTTTAGGGATGACATAAAACATGGGGGAATCTACTTTTGGTGGGATTCAAAAAGATCTTGTTCTTTATCAGGAAATTTGACATTTTCCTCATTATGCTTGCAATTTAATAATTTTCACCTCTTCACTGTTCTTCAGAGATTGCCGTCAATAAATAATGTCTTGCAGTGTTTAATGAGGTTTTTGTTGCTGGTCTGTTGCTTTGTTCATTTGAATAGTGCCATACTTCGGCCTGTAAAGTAATTTGAAAAAGTTTATTGATATGTTCCCAAGATCGGTTCTAACATTGGATAGCAATCTGCAGCTCCTCTGTGAATCGCTATAGCCTCTTATATTTGGAAGATCCTTTTGCAAATTTCCAAGATCCTTAGGGTCCATCAGGCATACTTAGTGACCAAATTGCCCCCACTGGCAGTCGTCCCAAGTAGATGTTTTAGGAGTGTGTCATAAGTCAGAGATTGTATCCCAGTCGTTGCAGATAATACCTCCCCACTCTTTTGGGGAAGTTACCTTCACTCCGGGAATATGAAATCTTTATGGTGATGTGCCAAAGACTTCCCCCCCAAGAGCTCAGCCTACAGAGATCAATACACCTGGTAGGCCGGGGGCTTGAGTGAAAAGGCAGGAGCAGAATCGTCAGAGCTAGAGGGACAAAGAACAAAACAATTGTTCAGGAAATGCAGCCATGTAGTGCCGAAAAACAAACAGCCAACACCGCCCACAAGTACCCACTCTTACCTGCTCCGTAGAGACAATATACCAGTAACCTACTAGTATCGAATGCAGGAACAAGGAGGGTGTATGGTGAAGGAGGAGTGTGCCAGTATTCCAGGAACACTGATGTTGAAGCAGCAAAGCGTCCAAAAGGTGCCCAGGAGCAATCCAATGTTCAAACAGCAAAGCGTCCCAAAAAGTGTTCAAAGCAATCCAGTGTTAAAGCAGCAAAGTGTCCCAAAAGTGTCCAAAGCAATCCAGTGTTAAAGCAGCAAAGCATCCCAAAAGTGTTCAAAGCAATCCAGTGTTAAAGCAGCAAAGTGTCCCAAAACTGTTCAAAGCAATCCAGTGTTGAAGCAGCAAAGCGTCCCAAAACTGTTCAAAGCAATAATTACACGTCTCAAAAGTGTTTGGCCAAGTAATAGTAACAGACAAAAAAAAGGAATGACCAGGGAAACGAGCGTTCACCTCACGCTAGTTCCCTTACAGAAATGTTCGGATTATCAGGTCACCAAAACTTAAGGATTTAGTAATGGGAGGTCAAAATGAGGAAGCCGGGTTCGTATATTCCAAGGGAGGCAGTCGAGGGAGGCAGGCGTCGAGTGACAGACAAGGGCAAGGCAGAGACAAAGACTTGGTTCGAGCGCCGAGTAATTGGTAATTAAACAGGAGTCCGGAAACAGATGCTCGCAACTAACAACAGTTTAGGAGCACTCGATCTCCGAATAGACGGTATTTAAATACGGTCCACAAACGAAGGAAACACAGCAACGTAGTGCATGTGTGTCACGTGACTACAATAGCGAGAGTTGTGGGGATTGTAGTCTCAAAGGGCTCTGCGTGCCGGATAGCGCTCAGACAAACGCCAAATCTCCAATTTAACCGGGACGTGACAGTACCTCTCCACAAAGGGCAACTTCTTCTGTGCCTTTGCAAGCGTTGGAATCAAAAGGCACGCAACAAACGGGGTGCATTCAAATTAGAGGCTGGTTCCCAGGACTTGTCCTCCGGACCGTACCCCACCCAGTCAATCAGGTAAGATCGAACTCCACGACAGAGGCGAGTGTCCAAAATTGCACGCACCTCATACTCATTCTCTCCTTTGACGTTGACTGGGGCTGGGACAGCAGGTAACCGTGTGCCGGGTACAAAAGGGCGAAGCAAGGAGACGTGAAACACAGGGTGCACCCGCCAATGAGATGGAATGTTTAGACAAACAGTGACAGGGTTAAGGCACCGTAGGATCGTATAAGGTCCCACACAACATGGCAAAAGTTTCCTTTTACCCCGAATGGCCAGGTGCTTTGTAGAGAGCCATACACGGTCACCACAAAAATATGAAGGAGCTGGTGCGTGCCGCTTGTCAGCTTGCATTTTTGGTGCGACGTTGCACAGCTTGCAGATGCGTTAACACCGATTTACGGATGGTAAGCAGAGAATCCCTCACATCATCAGCTGCGGGGATTTGCTTTAAGGAAGGCAAGACAGGCGGCAGAATCCTTGGATGTAGTCCATATAAGGCATAAAACGGGGAACAGCCAATTGATGAGTGCCTGGAATTGTTGTAGGCAAATTCTGCTGCGCCTAGTAGCGAGAACCAGTTTGATTGATGTTGCAGACACAGACAGCGAAGAAACTGTTCTATGGTGCCATTGGTACGTTCGCTCTGGCCATCCGTCTGAGGATGGTAGGCCGTGGACAAGCGGGCATCAATACCCAAGAAGGAAGTGAGAGAACGCCAGAAATGTGAGGTAAACTGAGACCCTCGGTCGGAAATCAGAACCGTAGGTAGTCCAAAAAAGCGTATCACATGGTCAAAAAACAAGCTAGCTAATGTAGAAGCAGTAGGTATTCCCGAGCATGGTATAAACCGAGCCATCTTGGTAAAGACATCCGCTACCACAAGAATGGTGGACATGCCCCCGATACAAGGGAGTTCCACCAGGAAATCAAGGGTAACCGTATGCCACGGATGCGGTGGTAATGGCATGCTCATTAGAAGACCTACGGGTTTGCCCGGCTGTCTCTTGCATTTTGTACATACGGCACACTTAGAGACGTATTGTTCAGCGTCCTTCTTCATACCAGGCCACCAGCACCATCGGTGTAGAAGATCATAGGTTTTGGCCCAGCCAGGATGAGCTGTTAACGGGAGATCGTGGGACCATTCGAGAGCCTTCCGTCTGGTTTGGTTGTCAGGCAGGTACAGTAGACCCTTAATATAAGGAAGGCCGGTGATAAGCTCGGCGTCCATCTCCTTATGAATAGAAACATGATCCCTAGCCCATCTCCTTAATCCGTCTATGATGGACGGAGAGACCGAACAAACCCATACAACAGCCCCTCAGGCTAATACCGGGGTTGTCTGCTTCGTAGTTTCCATAACTGTACCAATGCGGGATAAAGCGTCTGCCTTTCCATGTAATGGACCAGGGCGATACGTCACTATGAAATCAAACATGGTAAAAAACAAATGCCAACGTATCTGCCTGGCATTGGTACATTTCACATGGGACAAGGCCTGGAGGTTTCGATGATCCGTATACACAGTAATTGGGTGCCTGGCACCTAAGAGATGGTGTCTCCACTCCTTAAACGCCACCTTGATTGGCAGTAGTTCCCTTTCCATGATCGTATAATTACGTTCGGCCGAGTAAGTTTCCAAGAATGGAAGGCCACTGGATGTAAGCGTTGAGTAGCGGGGCAGACCTGTGATAGGATGGCCCCTACTGCAACAGCAGAGGCATCAGCTTCCACAATAAATGGGAGAGATGGATTAGGGTGCTGCAATACAGGAGCGGTGGTAAAAGCTTCTTTCAAATTCTGAAATGCAGATTGCGCTTTGTCATCCCAGGGACGTTCGGACTGGTCAACCGGGTTAATGGGGCTACTATCTCGGAAAAGGGGGCGATGCAACGCCTATAAAAAATAGAAAAGGCCAAGAAGGATTGAAGAGCTTTTACTGAGGTCGGGACAGGCCAATCCAATACTGCCCGGACCTTGGAGGTGCACATGAGCACTCCCTTTTGGGAAATCTGAAACCCCAGGAACTCCACAGACGATGCATGGAACACACACTTCTCCAGTTTTGCAAAGAGGGAATGCTCCCTTAGACGAAGTAGGACAGAGCATACATGTTTTATATGTTGAGACAAGGATTCTGAATATATCAGAATGTCGTCCAAATATATTACGATGTAACAATCCAGCAAGTCTCTGAAGATATCGTTTACAAAATGCTGGAACGTCGCTGGGGCATTGCAAAGCCCAAAGGGCATTACACAATATTCATAGAGCCCAAATGTTGTCTTAAATGCAGTTTTTCATTCATCTCCCTTTCGTATCCTCACCAAGTTGTATGCTCCCCGCAAGTCCAACTTGGTGAAGATAGTAGAGGAGGTCATTTTATCGAGGAGTTCCGTGATGAGCGGCAACGGATATTAGTTTTTAATCGTGACTTTTTTGAGGGCGCGATAATCCACACAGGGGCGTAAGTCCCCTTCCTTCTTCGGCACGAAAAAGATTGGGGAGGCTGCCGGTGAACGGGACGGACGTATGTGTCCCAAGCGCAAAGCATTGTCCACATAATCCCGTAGGTGTTCCTCTTCCTTCTGAGTGAGTGAGTACATACGACCATGTGGAATTACTGCTCCAGGTATCAGGTCAATGGGGCAGTCATAACATCTGTGTGGGGGCAGTTTTTCTGACAGGCCTTTATCAAACACATCCGAGAACTCCCGGTATTCCAATGGAAGTACAGGGACTGGGTTAGATGACATGGCACTGATGGAAGGGACACTAGTCACCATCGCCAGGCAAGGAGAAAATGCTGCTACATCATGAGATCCAAGGCATTTCTGTATGCAAAAAGAGGAAGAGAACCGCACTGTTTGTTCAACCCAGTCAATTACAGGATTGTGAGTTTGTAGCCAAGAAAGACCCAGAATTATGCCAAATTGAGGGGCCGTAATATGGTCAAAGGTGATGGATTCCGAATGACCTTGTACGGTGGACATTTGTAGTGAAGCAGTTTGCTCCGTTACCTGTCCAGATACTAAACAGGAACCATCTACTGCATGAATGTCCTCAGGTCGTGTTTTGGGAAATATGGGTAGTCCGTAATGTTCGGCCATCTTGAGATCCATATAATTCCCACTAGCCCCTGAGTCTATCATTACAGGGTTGGAAAAGGTTTTGATGCCAGGGGCCTTGACGCACATAGAAAGGTAAATATGTGAAGACGTAAAACACTTATCCGAGCCCGGGTTCATTCGACTCATCCGGAAGGCCCGGTTTAAGGACGAGTCTTGGTGTTTCCCGCCAACTTGGCGGGTCTTTTAGGACACAAACGAATATAATGACCTGACTGGCCACAGTAGAAACATAGGTTATTCACCGCCCGTTTTTCTCATTCAGCTTTGGATAATGGACCACTGTTGGCCCCGATTTGCATGGGTTCGGCTTCGCCATGGGAAACAGGAGTAGTTCCATCTGGTCGAGAAGAGGTACGAATATCGGGATACCGACGTTCGCCGCGTCCTTGCCGAAGCCGAGCATCGACTTGCAGGACTAGGTCGAGCAATTCAGGAAAACCAGGCGGAAGGGCGGGCACCATTGATAGGGCATCTTTTAGGTCATCCAACAAACCTTTATAGAAAACAGCCGCTTTCTTCTGTTCTGGCCACGTGGTCTCAGCCGCTAGTTGGTTGAAACGAGCAAGGTAAGTCAAAAGATCTGTCTTTACTTGACTAATAGCCAAGAACTCCAAATCCGAAGTTTGTACTTTATATCGCATATCAAAAACGCTATTCATGGTTTGGATTAACCTATCAAAGTCATACAGAGCCGGTTCATTAGCTTCCAGCAATGGATTAGCCCATGCTGCAGCAGTGCCACCTAGATGGGAGAGAACGAATGCCGCCTTAGTGGTAGCGTCTGGAAACACCAAGGGACGACAAAGAAAGTGAAGGCGACATTGGTTCACAAAAGTCCGATACGCCTTGAGATCCCCCAAAAAGCATTTGGGTGGAGCCAAAGGAAAGGGCCCAGGAAGGACAACTGGGGCTGGAGCCGGAGGGGGTACAGGAGGAGGTGCCGCCGCAGCGGCATCACCAAACTCCTCGTCATGGGGCAACGGCTGCACGAAGCTCTGTAATACATCCATGCGTTGATGTAAAGTCACATGTGCGGATGCCATATCGGTACGTAAAGCAGAAAAAGCCTGCATGAGAGCTGCCATTGGATCTGATGCAGCCTCCATAACCAATAGGCGTTTTATAAGGCTCCTAAATCTGTCACAACTCAGAGATTGTATCCCAGTCGTTGCAGATAATACCTCCCCACTCTTTTGGGGAAGTTACCTTCACTCCGGGAATATGAAATCTTTATGGTGATGTGCCAAAGACTTCCCCACCAAGAGCTCAGCCTACAGAGATCAATACACCTGGTAGGCCGGGGGCTTGAGTGAAAAGGCAGGAGCAGAATCGTCAGAGCTAGAGGGACAAAGAACAAAACAATTGTTCAGGAAATGCAGCCATGTAGTGCCGAAAAACAAACAGCCAACACCACCCACAAGTACCCACTCTTACTTGCTCCGTAGAGACAATATACCAGTAACCTACTAGTATCGAATGCAGAAACAAGGAGGGTGTATGGTGAAGGAGGAGTGTGCCAGTATTCCAGGAACACCGATGTTGAAGCAGCAAAACGTCCAAAAGGTGCCCAGGAGCAATCCAATGTTCAAACAGCAAAGCGTCCCAAAAAGTGTTCAAAGCAAGCCAGTGTTAAAGCAGCAAAGCGTCCCAAAAGTGTTCAAAGCAATCCAGTGTTAAAGAAGCAAAGCGTCCCAAAAGTGTTCAAAGCAATCCAGTGTTAAAGCAGCAAAGCGTCCCAAAAGTGTTCAAAGCAATAATTACACGTGTCAAAAGTGTTTGGCCAAGTAATAGTAACAAACAAAAAAAAGGAATGACCAGGGAAACGAGCGTTCACCTCACGCTAGTTCCCTTACAGAAATGTTCGGATTATCAGGTCACCAAAACCTAAGGATTCAGAAATGGGAGGTCAAAATGAGGAAGCCGGGTTTGTATATTCCAAGGGAGGCAGTCGAGGGAGGCAGGCGTTGGGAGACAGACAAGGGCAAGGCAGAGACAAAGACTTGGTTCGAGCGCCGAGTAATTGGTAATTAAACCGGAGTCCGGAAACAGATGCTCGCATCTAACAACAGTTTAGGAGCACTCGATCTCTGAATAGACGGTATTTAAATACGGTACACAAACGAAGGAAACACAGCAACGTAGTGCGTGTGTGTCACGTGACTACAATAGCGAGAGTTGTGGGGATTGTAGTCTCAAAGGGCTCTGCGTGCCGGAATAGCGCTCGGACAAACGCCATGGTAGTCTCCAATTTAACCGGGACGTGGCAGAGTGCTTGAAGTTGGGGCTCGGCAGGGTCATGCTGTGCTTCTAGTAGTGAAGCGGATGCATTTTGTTGTCCAGAGGCTGCAGCTCCCTCTCCACTGCTTGGGCACTAAGCCAGAGGGCTAAGTAGCAGCTGGTATTACTGCAATAATTGTGGTGGGAAAATAACTTTTTCTTTATTGCAGAAAAAGTCAATAATGTATTTCACTGCTCCCTCCTCCTTTTTCTCCTGGATAACCTGTGGATAGAGTGAGAGTGGGAACAAGGGTGAACTACAGGAATGCCACATGCTTTTACGTTTAAATTAGTACTTATACAGGTTATTTAACAGCACATTTAAGTTAATACACTAGGGAATATTGAATATAAGAATATATGCATAGCCAACTATAATAATGCATTATTTAACATCAAATAATTATTGAAGTAAACAATTGATACAAATTGTGTTAAACATAATTGATATTACTCACAGAGGAAGTCAAACAAAACAAACTAAAAGAGACAGTAGGAAGGAAGAGGATAAGCAAATGGAATGCAACAGTAATAGATTAAATCTAAATAAATTGCAAAATCTTCCCACGTTCTATAGAATTTAGCAAGGTTTCCATTAGAGAAAGCATGCATTCTTTCAATTCTATGGACAGAACAAATTGAATTCCAAAACACATGTCATAAGATAGTTTTTTCGCTGTTTTCCAATTTGAAGCAATGAGATAAAATCCAACATAAATGGAAAAGTTTAATACATTTGGGGATTGTAATAAATTCATAAATGAATTAGATAAAACACCTATCATAAGATTGCATGACATTAATGATTCTTGAAAAGCAAACATAAGTTGCAAACATTTCCATATTTTTTCCCAGAAGGAAAAGACGTATTTACATTTGAAGATAGAGTATACAAAGTCAGCATGCGGGAATTGACATTACCAACATGTGTTGGAAGCGGTATTGGACATTTTTGTTATTCCCACTGGAGTTAAGTATGCTATATGTAAAATGAAAACATGTGATTGAGTGAGATTAGCTGATAGGGAAGTAATGAAATATTGCTTCCGAATTTTCTTCCATAAGTCTGGGGAAGGGTGTAAATTCTAATCTAGCTCCCAATTCGTAATACTGTTTTTATCATTTTATCGAATAAGAATTGAGTATAAATTGGCTGCTTTAGTGGCAGCAGAATTAAATAGTAGATTAATAAACTTCCAAGGAATTGTATGAGTACTAGTAGGGAAAGCCTTAGCAATGAGGTTGGTAAGAGTGGTATAACATTTGAAATCAGATTCAAGAAGATTGAACTGTGTGTGCAATTGTGGGAATGGGATAACAGTGTAATTATAAAATATATATTTTGTATTGTAACAATTAGTTATTTACACAACTTTAATTACAAAAATATTAACAGTTTCTACATCATCTTCTCAAAAAACGAAATCTATGTCGATTCATCATTAAATTAGGTTTTGATGCTCTGCCAGAGTGGAATTCTTATTAAAATTATTATAATTTGATAAATACCTGCAGAATACCATCTTCGAAGTAGAGGTGTGTGTTCAGTTTAAAAGAAAATGATGTGTTAAACCAAAAGAACATATTATGAAATTCCGCCCTAATATGTGATGTATCTAAGATTTAATTCAATGCATTTTTAAAAAGCATATAAGAGGTGTTATTTTTTAATACCTGGCCAAGATTTGGTGTGAAGAAAGGAGATGATGAGAGATTGGAAACATCCCATATAAACTTCACTCATGATTACCCCCTCCCTATGACATTGTGCCACGTGTTTCCTTATTTTTTTCTCTTCTAGCAGACTTTTATTAGGCCTCAATTTTTCCCTCTTAGCTGAATGCATTGATGGACATTAAACGCATGCAGTAATAAGGGTCAGCTGGGCACCATACTCTTTGGGGTTACTGAAGCAAAGACGTGGGCTTACATCCAGTGAATCCAGCCAGAGTGAACTGGTATAAACAATGGGCATCTGTGGGGATGTTGGAAGCTGTCATTGGGGCAGTGGATGGAAGCCCATCGACCGATTCAGTAGGACCAAAATGGCTTTCCTGCAAGTAATCTCCCCCCCCTCGTAGGCTATGTTCAACTGTATCATTATTACATCTCAGTTCATGAACAGTAACAGCGTACACAAAGGTTTATTAATTGTTCTATTGTTCCTATGGAAGTGGGATGTATGTGCCAGAAGTCCTGGAAGGAAGTTTTCTCTAATCGTCTGGGATCAGGTGACCATGAGGTTATAAATATACTAGGCCTGGAAGGTGGGTAAGGACAGTTTGGTGGGGTTGCTGTGCTGCGTTCCTTGATTTGCAAATCATTGAATACATGGCCTCTGTTTGCCATCCCCAATAGACGAGTGAGACTGATTCCTTCCACACCAACCTTGCTCCATCTATTCAAGTGTTAGGAGTCATATTATAAATGTTGAAGCCACAGATTCATGATTTGTGAGCTGCAACGTCGTCAAGGCTTCAACCTGTTTTGCCGAAAAATAGGAGTAGGTTTGAAGGAAAACCATATTGCATGTTTGCATGTTTGAAAGAGTTAATTATTTGTATTAGAGCAAAGGGAGATATTTCTATTTTATTGCAAGCCTTTCTGAAGGAACATAGGTCCCACTAACTTGTGCAAGTGCATTTGGGTTCTTATCAAAATAAATGTCTGATCTATAGTTTTTCTTTGTAATAAGGTTAACAAAATAGGATTGCTGGGTCTCAGTTAATAAGGTAAAAATCTAGTCAAGTAATTCACACAAGAAGAACATGAATTACCCATTACAGTATAAGAAAGGAATTCATGTTTGAACTAAGAAGTCTAAAACCTCATCTCTTGACCTAGCTATGTTGTGAATAAGGAATACCTGGTCATGCCAACATTGTGTCATGTCACATTGAATTACTCCTCTTAAAACCAAAATGCAAAAGTCGATAACTTGGAAACATTATGATAATGCATTAATACTTTATTGGTAACTGGCACTAGCTATTTGCCAGAGAACATGTCAACCCAAGATATATATAACATCAGCTTTGCCTTGAACAAGCATTACACAACAAAATAAACTGATTGTTACAAAAATATTTAATAAACCATTAGTTACCTATTCTAGACAAAACAATGCTCATGTGCAATATCAATGTAAAAGTAAAAAATAAACATGATAGCAAAATTATGATCTCATTGTTATCCTAAACACTTGGTGAATAAAATACAAAAATAAAGTTGAAAGTTTAAACTACTACAAAACTTGATACAAGCAATTAAGTAAATTTTTCAAAACAATTAGTTCATAAAAAACCTTTGATCAAAGAAATATGCAAATAAACTCTCTGATCAAAATAATAATGTCAACAATGTTCTTACTGTTCTGATCTAACAAGTTGGTCAGCATATAGACGTTGTTGTTATTGAAGAACAGTGATACACCCTCCTCAGAACCATGTTGGACCATCTGTAACTGGCAAAGTCCCCAATAAGGTAATGTGCCATCACTCACTTGATGCAGTTTGTGGAGCAACTGAATTAAAATAATTCTCCTTCAGAACCTTGTTCCTAAAAATGTTCATGTACAAAATTCAATTTGTGGAATTCATATCTGATGTTTAGCAACAGAGTGCACTGCAAAATACCTATGAGCCAATGTGCTTAGAGTAATGCTTACTTGATATTCTTTAATTTCGGGCACTCATGTCCTACAGTATTGAAACATGCCAACTTGCAAAACCTCCTAAAGATATCTGTTGTCAAGTTTCAAAAAGATTATTCCTCTGAGTTAGTGAGACTTCTTCAATTGTTGTTGCATCTAAAGCCAAACCAAAGCCTAATCAATTACTGCAATACATTTATAATAATCCCTGTAGTCCAAATTAGAAGGGTGTGAGATAACACTTACCCTAATAGTTAAGATTTCATCCAATAGAAAGATACTGAGATATTTAAGCATAAGTCTCTTTTAATAATCATTTAATAATCAAGAGAAAGATAACCATAAACTAATTCAGTAGCTGCTGGTCATTTTTTTAATTGGAGGAGTTTGTACATTTCCCACAAATCTGCAAGAGCAACTGAACAAAGCATTGGAGCCTGAACCAACCTGAGAAATGTTTTTGAATAATGGGTTAAAATGGTACATTTGACAGCACACTTTCTGTGAAAAATTGTGCAAAAAGCCAGACAGACTGCAATCAGTTTTGTAGGGTAACTCATGGAACATTCCAATAACTACAAGCCCCCAACGGTGCCCAAGAGCATTACACAATGAATGTTCATGATATCTTCCCCCACAATATATGCCAGTATAAAGCCTCTGCCAATACATTTTCATGCAGGCTGCACCAATATATGCAAGTATTCCCATATAAGAACATGTATATTTTGCTGTGCGCTTAATGCGGGTATCCCCTCTTAAGAACACCATTGTTTTGACTATGCCAATAAAGATGTCATGCACAATTTCCTGGGCTCATCTGTGTCTCCTACAGGAGTCCTCCAGCAGACTACAGGGGATATGCCAGGCTGTCTCTTACATAGGTTCTTTGGTGTAGTTAGCACTTTAATTCTATATGCAAGATATATGAGCAGTGCAGCATATCAAAATATATTCAATTTGATTCTGTAAAGTGAACAAGCCAGCCAGGGCGGCTTTAGAAGTAGAAAGATATATACATAGAGGTAGGCTTACGGCTCTTGCTGTGCTTGGTCTGTGCAGTCGCCAGCTCAGTCTTGGCTCTGGTAATCCCTGCGGATGGGATGTGCTTGATTCACATCCTTTAGTTCCGGGGGCCCCTCACTCATTGATCACTTTTGTGGTGCAGAATCTGGGGTGTCCAGTGCCTTGCAGGATGTGAAGGAATTTCTCCAGGGAGGGGTCTCCAACTAATTATAGACTGCTCGCGTTAGATAGTTTTCTCTGTCTATTTGTGTACAGATAGAACATGTTACCTGTCAGAAGCTCCAGACAGTCAAGGCCGTGTTGGGCCAAAAAGTAACAGATATTGCAAAAGAGAAATCTGGTACATAATGGCACATTCCTGTAATACCACACACACAGCGAAGCTGAGTGTACAGCTCAATCGGCTTGCTAAAAAAAAGCCCCAGCGGCTAAGAAACACATATCCTTCCGTTATTACATCAGTAGCCAAGCACACATATTATTAGTTCACTCGTATTTTGTTTTTCACATTTTCAATCTCTTTTCCCGTGTCTTAAATGATATAGGGCAAATGGTCTGGATGCTTCCCTATTAGCACATTGGTTAGAGTAACCATGTTATTATACAAACACCTCATTCTAACAAACAAACATGCAATAACATGCAATAAATGCAGATAATATAACAAATATGACAAAGCACAGAAATACCCATAATATTGGATTTAAGGCTAAATTCATCAGCTTGCTCGCTCTAGGGGGCCAATTCAGGAAATGATCATACTAGTTATGTTCGTGAGTGTTTTAATATGCTCACCTGTCCATAAGAGATGGTCTTTGTTAATTTACAATAATATGGAATCTGTTACAGCAGTATCATCAGCTTGCCTGAATTGTGGCCGCATGTCTTGTGCATAACCTCTCCCTTCTTGTATTCTAGGAGTTCAGCGGCCATATGCCAAGGCCCATTGGTTACATTGGATATATGTTTGTGTGCCTCAGCATTTCTCCATTGGGTTTGCGTGTACAGCATTTTAGTGGCTATATCCAATATGGAGCCATTTTTTTTTATACAATAGACTTTTGGTTTATAAGTCATTTCATAGCCATTTAGCAATAAGGGACAATTCGTTATAACATATGCTTTAGTTTGATCAATCTAATAGGTGTTTGTCCCATTGATATTATCCCCTGACTCTGATTTTCCTAGGTATCACAATGGGTCGACTGGGGGTCACTGGTAGCACGGTCTTCCGTCCTTTGTTCCAGTAAGAGGTGCCCAGGGGTTGCAGGTTTGAGGATTCTTCCGGTCAGGTGCAACTGCAAGTTGCAATCCCTGTTGGTGAAGAAATGCAGATTCCAACAATGCAGACGTCTTCAAGGCACTTCACAGGATAGGGGAAGGCGAGTTCCAGCGACGATCATTATTTGCAGGCAATAGCAGGCCTCCTTCCAGTTGTGGTCACACAAGCTGCTCCAGGACAGGTTCCCTTGAAGATAGGAAGCTGTAATTCGGGGAGAAGGTGACTTGTGGCACAAGCTGGTGACCACCAAAGATCTGGGCCTTAACGGCGACTGGCGACGGTTCTAGCGAGGTAACCCACGAGGGAGCTGGACAGTTCACTGTGCAGTCCAGGGACACTTCCAAAGGCTCTGAAAGGCTGGATCCTCGAGAAAGGCATCAAGACTAGTTGGTCCTACAAGCCCAAAGGCTGGAGCAATGACGAGGGTCTTCAGAGGTCAGGCAGATGAGCAGGGCTTTTCCGGCCGGTCACTGGAGAGGTTGCTGATCGACTGCAGAAGTCATCCTGGGTCAACAGGCTGCTCTTCTTCAAGGGATTCTTGGCTCCAATGCTCTCCAGCTCTCCGCTCATCTAGCTCCAACCTTCTGCGAGTGAGCCGGTTCTCCAGCAGAGATTTGGAGGGAGATCCTTATCCTCAGCAGGTGCCTGCCACTGGAATAGCCTCCCTGCCACCCTGCATCTTGAGCCTGAGCTTCTTAAGTACCAGAAACTCCTCAATACCATCCTCTTCTCTTCCATTCACACTCCCTCTACCCTGCTAACCTAGCCTTCTGCTCTCTCCATCTCCCCTCCTCTTCCTTACAGCTTGTTGATTGGCTGCCTGGTGTACCTCAGAGTCTCACCAGTCTTGGGTACCCCCTCCAGTCCTCTCACACTTACCTCATGGCCCTACTCCCACCCACCTTCAGTGCACTCAGAATAACACTAGAGAATGGCTCTCTTGCACTTACCCCATTCTCCACCAACCGGGTGCACTTGGACCTCTCCTGCCCCGTGACCCTTTATGCACTTACACAACCCAAATGCAATGTGCCTGATGATCGTCTGTCTGTTCTCCCTTCTCTACCCCCTGAATTGCACTTGCAAAACTGCGGAATCGATGTTAGGCCTATTTGTTGTGTCTCAATTTGTTAATTGTATTTAAGCACTTACTTTGCCTGTACAGACTATTATCGTCTCCGAATTTCAAGGACCCTGAGCGACTGTTGTATTTCCTCTTGTTCCCACCATCCTTGGGCGCTTTGAAACACTTTCATGTGTATAGGCACTATATAAATAAAGAATACAATACAATACAGTGTAGATCGAAAGAATGGTTGCAGGAGTCCTCCTCTTATCCAAATTCCGATCTGGAAGTAAGTCCAAGCCCCACCAGTGGTAAGGATTTGCACCATTCTAACAAACACTACAACATGGCCAAAGAACAAGTGAAAATCTTGTGGCGCAGTCATTTTTGGGTACTAGCCACGTGTGGTAGCCATACAGGGTAAACACGGATGTGCACACCACAAATAATGCAGAGAATTGTGAAAATTGACTGCTGCATCCTGATTGTCTTTAGGCACATATAAAAGCAACCAGAAATCACATGTGTAAAAAGCTAGGGTAATACAAAAGTATCCCCATTGCACTGCACTGTAAGGTGCTATGTGCAATGTAAAAATACAAGGATTCAAAAGATTTTCTGAAGGACTGATCTGTTTCCCAACAACAAATGAGACAAAAGCAAGGGAAGTGAAGCTGAAGGCTTTACCCTCCTTCAAAAAGTCAGAACAGGATCAAAAACAGAGCAAGAAAAATGGGGCTCCATAGGAAACTATGGAAGGAAAGTTTGAAAAAAAAATCTTTCCTAACAATTGACAAAACACCATTTCACCCGGATGCATGCAAAATAGAAATGCCAACTAATTGTATTATATGTTCCAAACTAAGGTGATTAATTACACAAAAACATACTGCCAACATGCGATTCACATGTGAGGGCTGTTCAGAAAGAACAAGAATAACAAGTAGTACGAATATTTATAGAATAAGTATATGTCACAATTGTATATAAAAAAAGAGCTAATCTACATTTCAAAGTCATATGCATTATTAGGATGTTGATCCAATGACGCAACAAAACAAAATGCCAGGCCCTGGGAGACTTCATCACTCTACAATTACATCAATACACCTAACCGTACCATTTACATATTTCTAATTTACATGATTTAAATAATACTAAGTATTACTGCCACTTATCTTTAAGGTTCTACATTGATTCTTTAATTTCAAAACAATATTTTGTGTGTATTCTTTTCTCTAAGTTTATTTGTTGACATTTCTGAAATAGGATTTCTGTAAGAAGCAGCTGTGTTTGTTTCTGCTAACCGTAATTGTTCCATATTGTTCTAAGGCTTTTACACCATCCTTGGTAGTACTTTTTCTCTTTTTTGAATGTAAATCATTAGCACTTTAAACATTTGTAGTGGTAATTAATCTACAGAATATATAGAATGGAAAATATAAAGAACTCGAAAAACCTTTTGGGCTCTCAGTGGGTATTTTAAGTGCTGCATTTAAATCAAAACTATTGTCCTGGGAAGCGAAGATCAGAGAAAGATTTGTACTGTGAGGTGGGACAAAGCCTGCGTGTTGTTTGCTTTTTACCCAGCCATTGAACACACAGAGTCATTATAGCCCCTAAGGCGATTTCCACCCATTACCTGCTACTCTCAACGTAAAACTAATTCCCTTGAGATCTGTCTTAGGTGGCTTTGTGCTTTCTGAGCAACCTTTTGGATTTTCCATTGACTAAAAGGTGAATCAAACTTTGGAATGAGGCGTGTAAGCTCTGTGATCCTGTCGTAGTTGAGGCACTTGATTTAGCACTTTTCTACATTTTCCAATGATTTGTTTAGCGTGTTACAGTCTAGGTCCATGAGAATGAAAATAGAATTACTTTCTTAACTAGCGGCCATCTTAGTGTGATTGGAACAATAATATAAACACGGACTGTAATATTTACTTAAATACAATGATCTATTTCACATATCATCAAGAATAGATTGTATTTTATAATTAGTGCATGTCAGTTCTAAGTTTATCATTTGGCAAGGACATTTAAGTTCGAGTTTTTTCCACACTTTCCAAACGGTTTGTGTAACGTGCTGTTAGCTTATGTGAGTGGGCATGGAGGTAAGACTTCTGCCTGTAAACTAACAGCCATCTTGGTACGATGTACCAGCATACTAATAGCAATAGAACCCTTGTCGGGGACATTACTGATCTGGTAATGCCCGCAGGGCTAGGTTAAAGCCCTTGCTGTGCTCGGGCTGGTAACTATCACCCCTGGGGTAGACCAGTAATGCCCCCCTTCCTCATGTTCTATTGCTTTAGTACGTCTTTTCAGCAGACAGGGAGCAACACCTGGCAGGATTCCAACCTTGCCTCTCAGAAACACAAGTGCAGAGTTGCTGAGCGGAAGAGGCAGGCCTCGAACACATCCTCTGACAGACTGGCCTGCCGCCTGCTTCTAAGTCAATACAGACTCTCCATCCGCTCGAAGAAGAAAGCCTATATCCAAGACTGTATATCTGTGGCCGCTAACATCTCGGCTATACTGTTCAAAGTCTGCAAAGAACTTGGCAATCATTCTGCAGTCTCCACTTCTCCTCTGCCATCCCAGACCCTCTGGACTGCACTGGCCTCTCACTTCATAACCACAACTCAGGACATCCTATCCTCACTCTCTTCTTCACCTCTCGCTTCTCCCTCACCTGCTCTGAAGCCTCCCTTGACCCCACTCTCCCCTTCCCTCCTACTCTCCTCTTTCTCTGCTATACCACCGGATGAGATCTCTAGACAAGTCCACTCTTTGAAAATCTCCTCCAAACTGGTGCTCCCCTGTCCTCCAGAACTATCAAGGACAACATTTCACCCCTTGCTCCAGCCGTGGCTGATTTCTACAATCACTCCTTTGCCACTGGCTCCTTCCTGCTACCCCTCAAGCACTCCCTTGTGTACCCTCTCCTCAAAAAGCCTTCTGCCGACCACTCCTGCCCGGCTATCTAGTGCCCTATCTCCATTACCCCTTCCTGGGCAAACTCTTGAAGAAGCTGGTCATCTCCCATCTGATCCACCACACTGAATCTGTTGGTTGTCTCCACGACCATCAGTCTGGCTTCAGAGCAGCCAGAGGCACGGAAACTGCCCTCCTGAACACCCGTGAAGACTTGCTCTTCAATCTCGATTCCAACTCTCCTTCCATTCTCATCCTTCTTGACCTTAACTCTGCCTTTGATACGGTCAATCATGCCACCCTTATAAATAGGCTCCATGATACCCTTGGTACCACAGACCGGGCACTGGATTGGTTGAACTCCTTCCTCTCTGACCGACCTTCCCAGGTTCAACTGGGCCCTTTTCTCTACGCCATCACACTCTCCACCTGCAGTGTCCCTCAGGGCTCTATCCTCTCGCTGTGGCTTTTCAACATCTACCTTAACCCACTAGCCCATTTGATCTCCACCTTCGAATGGATTGTGTCCTCCCACGTATTCCTCATCTTTGATATACTCCGATATCCTGCTTGCAGCTCAGAAACCTTTTTCAGCAGAGGGCGCTGTGCGTCATCGACCTCGTCTCCCTTGAGAAGCTCCATCATCCTCGAGTATGATGTTGATGCTGATATATATGGCACGCACCGCACCTATTGCCTCCGATTTGCCCCACAGCTGCTCGAAATGGTTCTTCGCCACAGCGTGTTATTAACTGCGTAGTTACGAGTTTGTTACTAATAGGTTTCCATCCACAGAGAGAACAACACAACAGCAACACCACAAGACAAAGACCTTCACCGTAAAGTTAAAGTCTGCTCGTGCAACACAAGAGGACATTCGCATTTAACTGTACCAGGAGACGTCAACATTGGAAAATATGACATTATATGTCTCCAGGAGACTTGGCTAACAAGCCCCCCAACAATAGAGGGATACCAAATTGCACTAGGCCCAGCAGCTAAGGGCCATCTGGGATGCCCGATGTCAGGGCTCATGATCGCCTGCCGCACCGGATGTGGACTCTCCATTGGACATACTCTGATCGCAAACCTGTCCATCCTGGTAGTAAGTGTCACTTGGAAAAAAAAAACAACACCAAAGACACAGAAAATACGATAGTCATTGCCAATGTATACTGGAAACCATACGCAATTAGTGAAGAAAGATTCATAACAATGTGCGAACATGTAATTGACGATACAATGGCCAAGTTGTTGGTGACCTCCCTAATGATATGCAGCGATTTAAATGTGGTCTGCAAACCCCAGATGAGAACTCGAGAAAAAAAACAGCCCTCAGCGGTGAACAGAGGGGCAGAGCATGGCTCGATCTAACTCAATCTCGTGAACTGCATAATCTTGATGCCGCCTTTCCACAATTGAACAGAATATCCACTTGGGAATGAGCAGATTCGGAGGAGACAATTGATTACATATTTGTCTCCAAACCACTGCTAAGCACCACCATCTCTTTCAACGTGCGACACACAACTGCCAGTGACCACAATCTCTTGGAGACCTGCTGGTTAATTCCAAATACACAGAATCTTCTTGCAGGCATGGATATCGAGAACAATGTCCAGGGAACATGGCTTAAACTAAGTGCTGCAGCGATGAAAGATCTAACGCACAGATAAAAAGGAGACGCCCAGAAGGCAGAAAGCAGTTGATTACCAACCACTGCTATTGACATACACACGTCCAAAAGCAACCTTGAAGACCACAGGTGTCATCAAAAAACACAATTACAACAAAGACCTGGTCGTGAGAAGACGTGGGTACAGAAGAGTCACAAGGGGCCTCATTACAACCCTGGCGTTGGACCATGGTGCTATTAGCACCATGGTCCATGCCAGATTCCGCCATGGTGGATGGCGGATTTACCGCCTCATTCCAAGGTTGGCGGGGGGGTAAATCCCCATTCACCATGGCCCCTTCCCCATTCCCATTTTTGGCCCATAGGGCTCAATGGGAATGGGGAAGGCGCTAATTACGGCACCGTAAATTACGGTGCCGTAATTAGCACCAAGGTTCCTTAGCGGGTTGGACTTTAACGCCTGCAAAAAGCAGGCGTTAAAGTGTGAATCGGGCATTAAGGGTTCAATGGCGCCGACACCTTTTATGGCGCCGTTAAACCATTAACGCCAGGGTTGTAATGACCCCCAAGGACCTTATAAAAATGCCATCCAACTGCAGACGGCAACGCCAGACTGAAAGTCCTGAAATCAGCATACAAAGCTTGGGTACGAACCCATCGAAGCAAACTATATCAGATGGACGCAGAAAACATCGCCAAAGCGCTAATAACGAACTCCACCAGAGATTTTTGGTCCTTACTGAGAGCAATAGAATCCCCAGTAAAAAACCTGATAACAAACAATATCTCTCAGCTCACCTGGGAAACACATTTCGCTGAAGTATTCAAATCCGTCACACCTGAAAATACAGGGGAGCGCCAGCACAATAATGCAAAATGGATCAATCTTGAAGACAAAGAAGACATCCTAGGAGTCATCAAAATAATAAAAAACTCACGAGCACCCGGACCGGGCGGGATAACCAACTTTGAATTAAAAGTGCACCCAAAAGAATGGCCTACCCTGATCAGCAAAATCTTTCGCCGCTGTGCAGAGTCGAGGTCAGTGCCCAAATCATGGACCACAGCAACGATAATTCCCATTTACAAAAAGGGAGACATAAAGGACCCTCCTACCGTTCGGCCGATATCGCTACTCGACTGTATAGGTAAAGTCTACGGGTCCTTACTCTTAAGGAAATTTCAAACTTGGGCCGCGTCAGCTATTTGCAATGGCCATCTGCAAGCAGGCTTTAAAAAAAACGCTGGGACAGCAGGCAACATACTAATATTCAGTATACTGAAAAGGAAAGCCCTACAACTTGGCCAACATCTATTCATCGTGTTCGTCGATTTCATGCAAGCCTTCGACCGCATTGAGAGACACCGCCTTTGGACGAAATTGAGAGACTGGAACTGTCCGGAAGATATATTGGCTCCCATACAAGCCTTGCATCACAACACCTCGATGAGGGTGCGTCTAAGTCGCGAAGGAGATCTATCTGACAAAATCCCGATCACACGGGGAGTCAAGCAGGGTTGCCCACTAGCTTCAGCTCTATTCTTAGGCTACATAGGCGACACGCAAGAAAGCACAACTACCACGCATGTCTTCCCGCCTAAAATTGGAAACACCATGATAGAACGACTACTTTACAGTGACGACCTCACATTATTTGACCAGACTCCAGTTGGCCTGCAACGGCAACCTAACGGTCTCCAACAGTATGCAAGTGAAAACTTTTTGGAAATCAATAGAGATAAAACCAAGGCCTTGATCCTCCAGAATAAGAAAAAGAAAATCGAAAACCTAAAATGGTTTCTTGGAGATTCAAAAATTTAAACCGTTCAGAACTTCAAGTACCTGGGGCTACAACTTGATAGCACGAAAAGCGAAATTACCATGCAAACAGAACTGTTCAAAAAGATTAAAAAACTAGCTGCCCACGCCAAGACAATTGATCGTAAATTTGGGAAATTCTCACTACAACCAACAATCAACTTCTACAAAATGAAAGTGGTACCTGCTGTAACATACGGCGCTGAGGCCACGCCGACCATCCCAAAGAAGATCTGGCCCAAATTTGAAGCCTCATTCTGGAAATCAGTGCTCAAGCTCCCGAATTCTACTTCGGGAGTGGCAATAAAACGTGAGCTGAGCCTCCAGTCCTTGGAGTGCACGTTGAGCTGCAACACACTAATGCTCTACAGAAAGTGCAGAATGGTCGACTGCAACGAAATCTACAAAAAGATCAAGCGCGAGATGGATGCAGGTAAATCTGCGATGTTAACAACCTGGCAAAAGGAAAACATCATGCTCCTGGATGCCATCGCCTCAAAAGAAGAAGAGCTCATCCACAATCCATGCCGAATCCTCCGCAAACTGAAGGAGGCAGTCTGGGCAAAGACGACCGAAGCAGCTGCGAAATAAAAGCTCACCTCTCATCTCCCTGCCAACACAAAAAAATTGAATGAGTTGCAAAATTTCATGAAGTTTTTTCCAAACAAACGTGCACGCAATCTGATACTAACAGCACACCTAAATCTTTTACCAACGAATGAAATACTGTTCATAAGAGGTCGGTCCTCAACAGCCAATTGTCAGTTCTGTCAAGACATTGTGCCTCCACCACAAGAAACAATTCGACATCTCTTGATGACCTGTCTCGCGACGCGCCCAATAAGGCAACGGTACATCCCTCATGCATCAAGAGATGATCCACTGATGGAAGAACAAACGTCGTGGTGTAGGCTCATAGGAGGTGACAGAACCAGTTGGCAAATAGCCACGGCAAAAATACTAGAATACATTGCGACCAATCTACTAAAAGACAAGTAATGACTCGATGGACCCACTGTCGCATAACTACCACAGTCACCATGCCCAATCGACACGAACCTAAGTCAGCTAACGATTGGGACAAGTCTTGAGACACACGAAGAGACATTCATGTTGTAAAAATCTTATTTTTGATTAAACAATAAAAAATAAACTAAAAAAATAAGTTTCAAGAAATGTACTGAGTGTTCGGCTAAGATGTCCTTAACTGATCCCCATTGACCATGGCTTTGGTGCCTGCGGGTGGGCCTCATCGTTGAAGATTGTGGTTCGTGCCAGGCTATGACAGGAAAAGCATTAAAGCGTTAAAGGAGAGGACGTTTAAACTTGCTTTGGGCAAGTTTGAAGCGTTTCGAGATCTTGGCAGTCCTCTTTGCCATCTTTGAGGAGGTCAAAGAAAATGAGTCAAGAGAAACGAGTAAGATTTCCTAAAAAGGGGGCTTGTCAAGTGGAACTGGAAAAGTTCTGATGGCAGATGTTAAAGGTGTTTGAGAAGGCGGCAAAGCCAGCCCCTTCGTTGAAGTCGTTTGAGACTCCCAACCCCATTTGTGAAAAGCCCACAGGGTGTCATCTGTGAAAACCACTGACCACACACCCGAGGGCCCGGACAGTAGGTCGAAGCCTTCGAAGGATTTGAAGGCCCAAAGGCATCTAGTGCGCTTCTCATGGCTCGACACCTTGAAGGGATCCTCCTTCTCCAAACCATTCATCGACTTCGAAGGTGTCGAAGTCGAGTCTATCGATGCCGAAACAGTCAGGGTCGAAGCCCTTGAAGACTTCTGATAGACCATCTAGGGTTTTTAAACTTCAGGGAAAAAGATAATTTTTTAAGTCCAAGGCCTCTATTTATGAGGAAGAGGGGGCAGAAGAAAGTCCTATTTACAGTTTTGGTAGCGAATATGGCACTCTTGGTGTTCCAGAGGAGCTGATATCCTAGGAATCCAAAATTAGAGACCCTGTCGACACCCTACAGGACGCCAGTGGCTTAGACACCTCTCCAGAGGTTGATTTTGGCACTTCCAAAGGTTTAGGACATGCTGATGGCATTTTATAGATCAGTAATGGCAAAGGGTATTGAATACCTTGGATGGGGTAGATCATTTGTTAAATAGGAACAGGATGACCGTACAGATATTTTAGACAGGGGACCTCCTAAGGACCCAGTCCTTCCCTTCCATACAGCAGTCATGAATAGAGTTCTAGAGAACTGGAAAAATCCAGATACCATCCCTGTGGATCACAAGGGTTTCACTAAAAAATACAGACCCTCATCACTGAATGTAGAGTTTCTTTCGAAACATTTGAGTCCACAAAGCCTTGTTGTGCAAGCAGCTACTGCTGCATCTAAGGGAGCAGCCTATCCCACAGTCCCTCCTGACAGGGAGGATAAAAGGCTCAATTCCAAGTTTTCTCTGCAGGTAGTATGGCACTGAAAGCAACAAATGCAACTTGTGCTATAGCATAATTCACCTACACTTTGTGGGAGGTGATAGCCATGGCATGTGAACACATCCCAGAGGGTGAAGAAAGGGATAGTTTTATGAGCATTATTCAGGACGTTAAAGATGCTATGTGCCAATCATTGCAGTCAGGGCTAGACACTGCAGATTGTATTAGCCGTTCTATGGCTGCTGGTACAATGCTTAGACGATTTACCTGGCTTCGTGAATCAGGGTTTGCTTCTGAAGTGCAATCCAGATTATTGCATATGCCGTTTGAAGGGTCTTACTTGTTTGGATCTAAAGCAGACAAGTAAGATCTGTTTGGATCTAAAGCAGACAAAAGTCTTGAAAAGTTGCAGTCGTCTAAGCAGCTGCAAAATCTTTGAGCCACCACAACAGGGTCGAACAGCTCTATCTTCTGCTTCAGGATGGAGAACTCATTCACTACAAACAGTCGCCTATGTTTACTGCCTCTCTTTTCTAAGGAGACCACCAGGCTGTCCCCCACGAAGCCAATCCTTGAAAGTACCAGATCCGCTCCTCCAACAGGAAGTTCAGACACTGGTGGAGAAGGGTGCAATCGAACAGGTTCCTGCAGTAGAAAGAATTCAAGGCTGGTACTCTCCTTATTTTCTGATCCCAAAAAAGGACGGAGGGTTGCGACCCATCTTGGACTTGAGATGCTTGAACAAGTTCCTCAGGAAGGACACGTTCAAGAGGGTCACTCTGTCACAGATCCTCTAGGCCCTTCAGCTCCAGGATTGGATGGTGTCATTGAATCTTCAGGATGCTTATTTTCATGTGCCAATTCCTCTCAAGAACAGGAAATACCTCAGATTCACCTTTGGCAGTTCTCACTATCAGTTTCAAGTTCTGCCATTCGGGCTGACCACTGCACCAAGGGTTTTCACCAAGCTGATGGCAGTGGTGGCAATAGATCTACAGAGGGGGGGAATCACATCTATCCCTACCTGGACGGTTGGCTGATCAGAGCCTGTTCACCCAAACAGGCTCTGGAACATCTGAACAGCACATGTCATTCTCTCCACAAGCTGGGCTTCTCACTCAACTTCAAGAAGGCCCACATGACACCTTCCCAGAATCTGCAATTCATTGGTGCAGTCCTGGACTCTTCCTTAGGAAAAGCTTCGCCACCCGAGTTGAGGGCTACCCACATAGCGCAGATGGTAAACAAATCTCAAATTGTCTTCCGGCCTTTGATTTTCTGAGGTTGCTTTGTCTCAAGGCATCCTGCATTTTTCTGGTGCCAGAGGCCCGTCTGAGAATGAGGTATCTTCAGTGGGCCCTCAGGACTCACTGGTCTCAGTTCTCCGGCAGGATGACGGATCTGGTACGCTCAGGATCTCCTGCGGTGTGCCGTCAAGGAGAATGTGTTGAAGGGGGAACCCTTTTGGCAACCATGGCCGGATATTACTGTGGTTACAGATGCCTCACTATCGGCTTAGGGAGGTCTAACAATCAGCAGGCACTGGTCTCTGTCGGAGTCCAAACTGCATATCAACCTTTTGGAGCTGAGGGCAATCAGGCTAGTGCTGATGGCCTTTCTGCCCTCTGTACGAGGAAAAAGTGTCCTGATAATGACGGACAAAACAGTGGCTATGCAGTACCTCAACAAGAGAGGAGGTGTGGGGTCACTACTTCTGTGCAGAGAGGCAATGCAGCCCTGGTTTTGGGCACTGCAAGAAGGAATCTCTCTGTCGGCTGTTCATCTGGCCGGAGAAGAGAACACAGTGGTGGACACTCTGAGCAGGCAGAGCACAGTCTCTCACAAGTGGGAGTTATCTCAGGAAGTCCTTTGGATGACTAAAAACCACCTCCTCCTAAACCCCACTAAAACCGAAATCATGGTGAGCGGCAACACTGAGCTTCTCCCCTGCCCTCTACCTTGGTCCCTATCCATGGGCCAGCCACCCAACCCGCTCCCACAGTAAAAAACCTTGGATGCACTCTGGACTCTGACCTAACCCTCTGTCATGGTCATGAAGTCAGGGGCACAGGCATGCAGAGGCTGCATGCACAAGAGACCTGGGTGGACACTGTCCTGGCGCCTTTGTCACCAGGCTCATGAACAAAAGTAAACAAGAACATCCATTTAACACCAAAAAGCTTTTATTATGGACATAGCACTTCAGATGCATTGATCTTGAACATTCCATCCATTAAGCAGGATGCATTAACCTTGAACATTCCATCCATTAAGCAGCCCCAAGTGTATTCTTTGGTGTGGCTGCTAATGGATTGCCTTTGCATGTGCTCACTCTATAGGAGTGGCAGGGTGTGGCTGTTAAGCCGGCCCTAATGGGCGTGCCCACGAACTCAGCTATATAAGCTGCCCCGATCCTCAAGACAGACGCTTCGCGTTATTCTGCACTTGCAAGCAGCGTAATGCTCACCGTTGCCTGAGGTCAGACTTACCTTTGAAGGTCCTGCTTCCTGGACATCCTGCTTCCTGCCAGCATACTTACCAACTGGGGGAAGCTGTTCCTTACTGTATATCTCTTCGGCGAACCAAGTAGTCATCTTTACACTTTCCAGAACGCCGATATCTTCATCTTGGCACCGCAGCACAACATGCTCCATCGTCGGCAGCAGCGCCTGCAAGGAAAAACAGAAGACAGGTTAGACATCGAAAAGACAGTCAGTTTAAGGTTGCGCTTCGCCATACTTCGTGCTTTCCTTAAACCATCACTTACCTGCTGTCGAACATTGCGGTAGCATCCATCTTCCATCCGGCCGTGTCTCGCGTCTCCCAGCTGCATTGACACCGCATTTTCATCTAAGGGAAGAAAACAGAAGAGAGAAATTATTGCAGGCATAAATAGGAGCAACATATAAAGACATTAAACAGAACAAACAGCATCACAAGAGCTCAAGAAAGACTTACCAATCATAAGGAGAAGCATAGTCGCAGCTGGACTGGACTAATACTTATCAGGGATCAGTGAAGGAACTAGATCCCATTCGACGCACCCCTGCCAGAAGTAGCAGGACGGAGAACTTATCTTCCATATTTCACAGGTCAGCTTTATAGGCCGGCTTTGAGGGAAGGGTTCGCGAGGTAGAACAATCAAAGATTGGCACACTCACACACTCTTATCTCCACGCAGGAGCAGTATCACCACATACCACCGCTCACAGCTTTTCTACTGAGGGAGAGGCCTGAAGGGGGTGATTCAAGTTCAGGGAGGGCTGCAACCGTGCCCCAACGCCTCTGCAGAGACCAGGTGAGCGTTACACCCTCTCTCGTCAAATCATTGTCATTACCATCTCAAAATTCTCAGATGTATTTTTCCCTACCTCTCCTTTCCTAATAGACTTGCCGCCGTCAAGTCTATTGTAATGTCAAGACTGGACTATGCCAACTCCCATTACCTCGGTGTCCTGGCATACCACCTTTTTAAATTGCAAAGAGTGCAAAACGCTGCCGCCAAAATGCTACTAGCACTGGGCCCAAGAGACCACACCTCTCCAGCTCTCAGAATGCTACACTGCCTTCCAGTTGGACGATGGGCCACTTTCAAGACCCTATGCATCACTCACCGTGCAGTGCACAAGTCCGGCCCTCTATACCTGCAAGACAAGCTAAAACCTTACCTCCCACAGCAGACCCTAAGATTAAGCTACGCCCGCCTTTTAGTGATCCCAACCACCAACTCGGTCAGGATCGGAGGATCCTCGTTCTCAGCCTTGGTCCCCACTCTATGAAACTGGCTTCCACCTCACATCCGACACACCGAAGACTATTTGTCATTCCGCAAATTACTAAAAACATGTCTCTTCCCTTAAAATGTGTCTGAATCCCCCAACAACCCAATAACAAAACACTCAGTGAGACTATTCTACCTGGTGTTCAAAACCTGCGATGCTACCCACAAGATAGGATGGAATGGACAGAGTGGATGGAGTGGATGGAATGGATGGAATGAAAGGAGTAAGTAAGTGGATGGGGTGGATAGGATGGATGAAGTGTACGGAATGATACAGTCAATGGAGTGGAGGGAATAAACAAGTAATTGGAGTGGATGGAGCATAGAGAACAGGATGAGTGAATATAATGGGATGGTGTGGAAGGAATATATGGTGTGGACGGAGTTAGATGGAGTGTAAGGAATATATGGAGTGGATCGAATGAATGGATGGAAGTGCGTAGAGTGAATGGAATCGGATAGAGTGGATGGAGTTGGCTTGAATCGGATTGAATGCATGGAGTGTGTAGAATGGGTCGAATGGAATGAGTGGAATGACTGGAATGACTGGAAAGAGTGGAATGTCTCGAATGAGTGGAATGAGGTGCATGGAGTACAAGGAGTAGGTGAGCAGATGAAGCCATGGAGCGGATAGAGTGCATGGAGCGGATTAGAACAGATGTACTGAGTGGAGTGGATGGAGTGGATGGAGTGGATAAAATCAACAGGAATCTAGATTTAGCGATGGGAATTGGATGAAGTGGATAGACTGGATGGAATTGATGGAACAAATAGGTTAGATGTAACGCTAAGAGTGGTTGGAATGTACAGAGTGGATAAAACAGATAGGACGGATGGAATAAATTGAACGAATCGAAGGAATAGTACAGATGGATCAGATAGAACGAATATAACAGATAAGAGCAGAAGGAGCAATCAGAATGGATGGAGCAAATAAAGGTGATAGAACTGATAGAGTTGACAGAACGGACAGAGTGGAAGTTACCAAAAGACTAGATGAAAGGACATAGCGGATGGAGCAGATGGATAGCGGATAGAGTGGCTGGAACAGACCCAGTGGATAGGACGGACAAAATGGAGGAAACAGACAGAGTTGATGGAATCGAACTGAATGGATAGAACAAATAGAATTTATGGAACAGATAGAGTGGATGGAACAGATAGAGTGGATGGAACGGATAGAGTAATAGGAACAGACAGAATGTATGGAATCGATAGAGTGGATGGAACAGATAGAGAGGATGGAACGGACAGAGTGGATGGAACGGATAGAGTGGATGGAACGGATAGCGCGGATGGAACGGATAGAGCGAATGGAACAGACAGAGTGGATGAAACGGAAAGAGTGGATGGAACGGATAGAGTGGATGGAACAGATGGAGTGGATGGAAGGGATAGAGTGGATGGAATGGATAGAGGGGATGGAAGGGATAGAGGGGATGGAAGGGATACAGGGGATGGAAGGGCTAGAGTGGCTGGAACGGATAGAGCAGATGGAACGGATAGAGTGGTTGGAACGCATATAGTGGATGAAAAGCATAGAGTGGATGAAACAGATGGAGCGGACAAAAAGGATTGAGTGGACGAAATTGATGGCGTGGACAGAAATTATGGAATGGTCGAAAAAGAAGGAGTGGACGAAACGGCTGGAGTGGACGAAATGGCTGGAGTGGACGGAACGGATGGAGCGAATAGGACAGATGGAGCGAATAGATTGGATGGAGCGAATAGAACGGATAGAGTGATAGAACGGAAGGAGTGGATGGAATGGATGGAGTGGATGGAACCGATGAAACGGAGGGAGTGGATGAAACGGATGGAGTGGATGAAATGAATGGAGTGGTTGAAACAGACAGAGTGGACAAAACTGACAGAGTGGATGAAACTGACAAAGTGCATGAAACCGACAAAGTGGACGAAATGAACGGAGTGGACGAAATGGATGGAGTGGATGAAACGGATGGAGTGGACGAAAGGGATGGAGTAGACAAAACAGATGGAGTGTACAAAACAGATGGAGTGGACAAAATGGATGGAGTGGACGAAACGGATGGAGTGGTCGGAAATGATGGAATGATCGAAACGGAACGAGTGGACGAAATGGCTGGAGTAGA
This sequence comes from Ambystoma mexicanum, assembly GCF_040938575.1. NCBI lineage: Eukaryota > Metazoa > Chordata > Amphibia > Caudata > Ambystomatidae > Ambystoma > Ambystoma mexicanum. The sequence goes on from NC_090924.1 coordinate 899,270,132, forward strand.
CGAAACGGAGGGAGTAGACTAAACGGATGGAGTGGATGGAACAGATGGAGTGGAGGAACGGATGGAGTGGATGGAACTGATGGAGTGGATGGAACCGATGAAGTGGATAGAATGGATGAAGTGGATGGAACTGATGTAGTGGATAGAAGGGCTGAAGTGGATGGAACTGATGAAGTGGATGGAACGGATGGAGCAGATGGAACGGATGGTTTGAATGGAACTGATGGAGTGGACGGAACGGAAGGAGTGGACAGAACAAATAGAGTGGATGAAACGGATGGAGTGGATGAAACGGATAGAGTGGATGGAACAGATGGAGTGGATGGAACGGATGGGGTGGATGAAGGTCTAACATCTAAGGCGCTTTTACAGTTAACCACCATAACACATCAATATGCTTACTCTCTACTATACACCATCATTCAACTAGAACACAGCTATACCCCTGATAATTCCCCCTAGCTGTTCACATACAAATACAACCCCATGAACACCTCATCACCCTAATAAAACGCAACTAGCGGAGCACATTCCAGCTAACTGTTCTCATAGGCGTTCCTCAGGCCTAACGGAGCCAGAACCCAGTCTGGGTATCCACCCACCAGACTGCACACATCCAACTGATATCCTCAGCACCACACCTATCGCTAGGAAGCAGCTATCATCCAACAACTACACCAGCTGCACACATATCCGCATATCCGGTGCACCCACGCACCATACAACACTATCTCTCTCTACTAACTTGAACTACGGTTCCCGAGGGTGGTTAACCTACCAGCGCTGTGAGGTCATACCAATGATATATAAAGTGCTATATAAATGACAAGTAACATAACATAACAAGAGATATTCACCCTTTGGGGAACCCCACAAGTGGATCTGTTTGCGGCCAGTGTCAACCTGAAGTACGAACAGTTCTGCTCCAGGGAATTTCCCCTGAGAGGAGCTCTAGCGGACGCGTTCATAGTGGACTTGGAATTTCCACTTCTGAACTTGTTTCCGCCGGTCCCTGTCATTCCTCATGTTCTCAGGAGGCTAAGAACATTCCGGAAATCCATGATCCTGATTGCCCCGGACTGGGCCGGGAGTATATATAGTGATCCACTTTCTGTAAGGGTTGACCAACCGGTTATTTTTATTGTTCCGCAACCTAGTTTTCAGCTTCCTGATGGGTTCTTAATTTGAACCATTACATTCTTGTCCACTTAGGATGTTGTCATTAACAATTGTATTCTTAACAGCCATTACGTCTGCCCGCAGAGTGAGTGAACTTCAGGCCTTGTGTTCAAAACGACCCTCCACAGTCTTTCATAAGGACAAGGTAGTCTTGGGGGGAGTCCCTCTTTTCTGACATAGTGTCAGAATTTCATCAGACTCAAACAATTGTACACCTGGCCTCCCCATAGCACTCGCCCAGTCCAGGGGCCCTCCCACCACACCCCCCCAACACTAGGGTGCTTTTCACTCTTCCCTTCCCATCTTAGCATTACCGCATTCCGCTCTGACTTGATATCCCCCCCCCACCCGCTGCACTTCTTGTTACTGCACTTGCACGATCCGTATGACACAAGGCCTAGTTGGACCATTTTTTGTTCTTCATCCCTGCCCCCAACCCTCTTTTTGTCTTGTGGTGCCTTGACACACCCTTTGCTGTACAAGTGCATTATAAATACCCAATAAATAATATAAAATAAATGAAATCACACATCGACAGGGCAAAGCGAGCCCCAATGACAAACGCACTGTCAAGGAGAATACAATCATTGTCACGCCTATTCAGGGGTAACTAGCCAATAATGCCAACACCTCTGTCTCTATCAACAGCCTCATTGTTGATGAACACAGTTTTCTCATGGTATACACAAGCTCTGAGATACATCTGCATCCTTGTTGATGAGAAGCTCAGCAATTAACTGGAAATAAAGACAATGGTCTGAGGAGCCATTAAAGCCTAATAAGGCATCTGCCATGTTGCCACCAAAGGCTTCTAATGTGCTTCATGAGGAGTGTGTTGAGATCTTGGGCTGCCAAATAGAGACTTTGAGGCATTGCAAGATTATCTTTCTGAAGATAACCAATTATAGCCGTAGGTTTGCGCATGTGGAAGAGTTCAGGTCCCTTTAGGATGTCGAATCACTTATTAGTAGTTCTGACTCATAATGGATGCCTACAACTTTGCCAGAGCTTATGGTGGAATATGAAAGTCCACCTCGATCTCGCCATATCTGGCATTATTTTATTTTCAACAAGTGCGTGCAATGCGCACCGACGCCGTGCATACCCCTACCCAGCTCAGCAAGGCTGCTCGAATCCTCAGCTGAGCCTCATCCATTTCGTGCACCCTGTTTGGATGCACAAGGTGACCATTCCATGATGGCCTCCTAGCCCCCTTTGTCTCCACTTCCTGGCTTCCTCAGCCGGCCCGGCCACAGACTTCATCCATTGGCCTGCACTGCCTACAAAGGATCCAATCGGGAGCCGGGAGGCGTGAGCCGGCCTCTGGAACGAAGGCCAACAGGAACAAAGGCTGCTTCCTGTCTCAGCCTGTCTTTGCCTGCCCTTGCCTCTTGCAAGGGACCCTGCATCGCCGAATCCGAAACAAGGGCATAGACCCAAGGTACTGTTGTATTGCGTAACCTTTACTTATTACTATTACTTTACTTATTACTATTACTTTACTTATTACGTTACTTATTAACAAAGCCTTTATCAGTGACAATACCTCCTGGCTGCCATACCGATTATACGTCGCTGCCGACATATAATACACAACATAAGGACATTGTCGCATCCTCTTGTTTGCTGCTGCATATTTAAAATTGCACCAGGTTCGCTGCATTGTCCCTACATGATACCGCATTCAGCCGCATGACATTATTCTACCTAATGCTAACATGTACACTGCATTTATCGCTCTGCCTGTTTACTCAATGAACGACTTGCATATTGCTTGTTCGACGCTCAGTCTCCCCTACCTGCTCTTTGCTCTGGGTCATGCCGCCAACTGTTACCTATGCCCTACTTGCTTAAGCTAGACCAAATATCCACAGGTCAATCAGACTGATACTCCTCTTTTATTGCCCATAGCAAATAAAACCGAAGTTATCTGTTTAGCTCCATACCCCTGCCTTGCTCGGCTGCTAGTAGCCTCTGCACTGTGCACACTAGCCAACCATTTACTGACCTCCAGCCTACTAACGCACTGTACGACCCTATTAACTCAGTCGCCTTCTGCCTTATACTGCCATCTGAAAATGTATTCAGCCTATTGCATAAGGCCAACCATTGACTACACCTCGATTGATAGTTGCATATAGCATAATGGTCATTGCTAATTGAGAATGGTATTCAAACCTGACTCCCGAATCCAGCATATTTGACTCTGCTACCTAAAACTGCATCTAGTCTGATATGATATTTACTTATTTATATCGCGCTCATACACAGGTGTTTCAGAGCCTGTTAACTGCATCTAGCCTGTCTGCACTCCGACATCTGAAACTGCATTTTACCTGATAGCTGTATCTAGCCTATCTGCATTCTGATATCTGAAACTATATTTAGCCCGATAGCTGCATCTAGCCTGTCTGCATTCTGACATCTGAAACTGTACCTAGCTTGAGAGCTGCATCTTGCCTGTCAGCATTCTGACATCTGAAATTGTACCTAGCCTGATAGTTGCATCTAGCCTGTCTGCATTCTGACATCTGAAATTGTACCTAGCCTGATAGTTGCATCTAGCCTGCCTGTACTCTGCCACCAGCATGTACACGCTAGGTCTAGGTAAACGCATTATAGGTGCCCTTTACAGACAGCTTGGTTACTATTCTACATTGCCTCTTCCATCATACTAGCAGTACAAACCTACATCTTGGCCACCAAAACTAGCACCTTGATCCTCTGCACCATGTCCTCTACGATCTATTTCACCTACCATACTATGCCTGACACACAACAACATAATACAGGACTTAAAATGAACCAGCATCCAGAATATTCAACTGCACAAATGCCATGTAATATTGCAGACAGAAATCTAAGCTTACGCGCTCGCCTGTCTAAACTACATGAGTTCCCAGCCAAGAAAACTGAACGACTAATTCACCTAAAAAAACACTTACCCTTGAAGGTAACTGCAGAGCCCACTATGAAATACTCCAATCACAAAAGACCCATACTGAACCGCACTAAACTGACCCCCAAAGATAGACCTAGTACCACTCACCTCAACCGAGAATGCCACAAACCTAATCTCAAAGGAGCGCTCATAAACGCCAGGTCTCTAGTCGCACATGCAACAGAGATATCAGATATTATACTAACAGACAACCTAGACTTCCTGGCCATCTCAGAATCCTGGTTACATGACGCGGCAGGCCCTGCCTTATCGCTAGCAGTTCCCAATAACTACACGATCCTGCGAGCTGACAGACACACCTCTCGAGGTGGTGGACTAGCAATTATAGCTAAGATTAGCCTAGACATGAGAATTATCACAACTTCTTCTAAGAAATCTTGTGATTTCTCACGGTCAAAATCGCCACCGCTAACTCCCAAACACTAAACATCTTTCTTATCTATAGACCACCAGTTCCCATTGGAACCTTCGCTGAGGATATCTCTACGACCTTGTCCAATGACCTAAAAAATACTTCCCAAACAATAGTGCTAGGTGACTTTAATTTAGGCTATAATGACCCTAAGGATATCCAATCAACGGCTACTGCTTTGACTTTGAAAGAGTTGGGATTCTCCCAGAAAAATAACTTACCAGCGCACAACAAAGGTTGAATCCTCGATTGGATAGCAGAACATAACTGCAAAGTAAATATCACAGATACTGTACCTCAGATTTGGACTGACCACCACCTGCTATTATTTACATTGACAACTAACCTTGCCACTGCCCAGTCCTCGCTTGCCCTACCTGTGCTCACGAGGAACAAAAAACTCATGACAGCTGAAAAATTGATGCCCGTCATAATACCTAAACTTAACTCAGTCCCAGACAATAACAGTACAACGAAGCTATGAACGTAGCCCTCGACCACATAGCTCTGCTAAAATTAAGGAATAGCAAACCGAAAAAACATCTCAACTCATGGTTTACTCCTCACTTAAAAAACCTTAGGCTGATTAAAAGAAAACTTGAAACTGCTTGGAGACTCTCTCCATCAGCCGAAAACAAACTCAACCTATCTAAGGCCTCATCCCAATACAAGAAAGACATTCTACTAGCCAAACAGGAAACCTACAATACTAGAATATCTCAATCTAAATCTAGTGTCAAAGAATTGTTCAGCATTCTGAAAGAATTGGAAACACCTATTGTACCACAAGAAAACTGTACCAAGGACAAAAAGTGGTGCTCCAGTATACAACATGCCTTAACGAATAAAGTCGCTAACCTACAAACTAAAATTGCCCTCAAGAAAGCCTCCCTAACGCCTCACATCCCCCAGAGTACAGCGCCACCTCCACAGCCCAAACAAGAATCACGCTTCTGCTTCTCTAAAGTATCGACCATTGAGGTGGAAAAGGTCATATTGGGACTTAAACCGTCCAACTGCAAAGGCGATCAATGCCCAGCACAACTTATTAAGGATGCTGCGAGAGAATTATCGCCATTTATAACCAAACTCATCAACTCCTCCTTCACCACAGGCACTGTACCGAACAATCTAAAAGAGTCTTGGGTACTGTCACTATTAAAGAAGCAAACCCTTGACCCGGCCATTCCCACAAACTTCAGGCCTATCACGACTGTGCCTTTTCTTCTAAATATGTTAGATAAAGTGGCCTATATTCAAATATAAAACTTCCTAGAATCCAACCATCTACTCGGATCCTGCCAATCTGGGTTCTGCCCGCAACACGGGACTTAGACAGCTTTAATTGATCTTAAGGCCCAAATAGATGAGTGTAGAGACAATGGCCAAGCAGCTCTCCTCTTCCTTCTGGACCTTTCGTCTGCATTCGACTTAGTCGACCATACAGTCTTATGCAGCCACCTAGACTCTGCAGCCCATTTCTCTAAAGAGGCTATAACGTGGATCATGTCCTCCCTGAGTAACCGGACCATGAGAGTCTTCTCTCCATCAGCCTCAGCAGACCCAATCTCTATAACCTGTGGTGTACCACAAGAATCCTGTGTGTCACCTACACTTTACAATGTATTCACTAAGCCCCTCTTCGACGAAATGGATCATCTGGGTATCGCCTACACTAACTATGCAGACGATACCAAGATCCTCCTTCTGCTTTCAGGAGATTACGCCAGGGATCTGGCTCTAGTGAATAGAATCTACAGCATCGTTCAGGCATGGATGGCCACTCATGGCTTATGCCTGAACGATGACAAAACTGTGCTCATTATCTTAGGCACTCCAACTTACATGTCCAAACTCAGCCCTGACTATGCCAACTTCATTATCGACGGTAATAACATAAAAGTAGCTAAAGAAGTGAAGAACCTAGGCTTTTACCTAGACGCCACCATGAACTTTTCTAAACAAGTCAACTCAATATCCTCTAATACTGCATACACATACAAACTTATCAGAGCTAGTAAACAATTCCTTTCCACAGACAGTTGCATTACGCTCGCCAGGGCCCTCATACTTTCCAAATTGGATTACTGTAATGGACACTACATTGGAGCGAACAAACATACCATCCATAAAATTCAGGTTCTCCAGAACAATGCCTTGGGAGCAGCTCTTAAGATCAACAGAAATTAGCATATATCCTCTGTAAGAAGAGAATACAAATGGCTATCCACTTTTGATAAAATTCAATTTAAGATTGCCTCGCTTACTCACAAGTGTCTCAACAATAAAGCACTGCCTTACCTCACGGACAGGTTATGTAAAAGGACCTTGTCAAGACCAACAAGAACAGCCAACACAAACTGCCTCCAAGTTCCGCGATTCAAACTCTCAACTATAGGAGGACATAGCTTCCCAGTCAAGGCTGCGCAGCTGTGGAACTCCCTACCCCCTGGCATTAGAGAACCTCAGCCCTTCTCTAAATTCAGACAGAATTTGACCAAGTGGCTAAGAGTAAATGATATCTAATCACCCTGACCATCATCTCTCTCTTGACGCCTACCCCTCAGCTCCTGGAATTCGTTTATTATGTGCTTGAACTACATCCCGGATGTACTGCGCGCACCCCATTACTATGCTATTTGACCTTGTTTTTTTGCAATGTAATGATCTTGGTGCCACTCGACCTTTTAAGTCACACTGTATATAACTGTATATTGTAATCCTATGATTATCTTGCACACATGCAACCTGTAATTATGCTACTCTACCATTGATTCTGCTTTGTATATACCTGTTTATTGTAGTATTTCTGATGTCCCGGTACATTCCTTATATACCATGTACCTGTAAATAAGCTGAACATATTCCTATCTTTCGCGCCCTGATGCCGCAGTGTCTGGTGCGCACTATAAATAATAAACTAAACTTAACTAAACCTGCACTGTTTCAGCCTCGAGATCAACTTCACCCCTCCATGGGATCCCAAATCCTTCTCACAGTGTGTGTTTGTCCTACCTGCAAAGAGGGATGTGGAAAACATTTTTCTTGGTGGCGTAATTTTGCAAAGTTCCCGACTTTTCCCTTTTTTTCCTGGTTACATCATCAGCAACCTGCTTTGCCAGCACTATTCATTTAGCAGATAAAACCTCCTGTGAGTCCTTGTTGCTGCTAAAAGTCATCATATGTGCTTGAAAAAATACAGTTTTGCTGAAGGACTGAGATGCATAACTCCACTTTGTGAACTTTATTACTTTTTAAAGTACATTTAGTGAAAAATAAAATATGCATTACCACATTTGCAAAATGTATCGCTGGTGAAAGTACATTCAGCACATGTATTAACCCTTTGTAGTCTGATGCTGAAGTTTACGAACAGGCACACATGATTCTAAGATCAGCCTGACTACTCCTACTCTTGTCCACTGTCCCAGTCCATAGTTTGGAATTTCTTTATTGGAAGACGGCCTCTAGGAGCTCTCGCAGCAATAGGTTTAGCGAGAAACAAGTGGGACAATACAGGCCGCGTGTATTGGGAGAGTATGCCCTATCCAAATTATAGATGGCCTGTGGGAGAAGGTGGACAAAGATGGAGAAAACTTGTGTGCAACATATCCCAAAATAGGCCGGCCATCACTTGCATGATATGTTGCACCGTGAGCCAGACCTGAATGCAAGCCTTGGTCTGCAATAGGACCACAAGGCAGGTGTAAGTGAAAGCAAGTAGATTGGGTAATCTATATGTCATTGAAATCTTTACTTTTATAAATTTCATGAAACTCTAAACTAAACTACACTACATGTTTACTAAATACTAAACTATATTAAATATAGTAAATTAGTACATTTGTAAATATAGTTATAGTACATTTTCTCGTTTTCAGTTAGAAAGCATGGGCCACAGCCGTGATCCTCCAGTGACGCAGAGAAGTCATTTCAGCAAGCAAAGTTTTCATGAGTTCAGGAATTATATGTGAGAAGACAGATGTCTGAAGTCACCTCTCAAGAAAGAGAAAGAGGACGTCACCTGGCACTACCAATCCATGAGGCACACCATCATAGGTTTCAGGCATTTGTGTAAAAAATATGAAAAAACTGCATGGGACGTTCTAGGCAATTCAGACCCACGTGGACCGTATGGGGGCCATGGTGGGCCGATTTGAGGAGAGACTAGGCCAGGCCTTCTTTAGGGGTTACATGTTTTTATAATTAACCAAACAAAATTAAACTGGCCTCATATTAAGTGCTCCTGGGTAATTATCTTCCTGTATACTCTTTGTAGAAAGTCAATGATGACTATAATTCCAGTTCCTATGTTATTCAAATGTTTCATGAATCAGCAGTCCATCAAATAAGCTAGCATGTACCTTGTTAGGTTATTCTTCACCTGTCTCAAAGCTAATATTTCTATACTGTAGTCCTCTTCACTTCGTTTCATCTGATTATTCTGTACTTCTTTTGAGGGTTTTCATTCTGTCGTTGTTGGCGTTTCTCAGATCTTACTGGCTTTCATAGTGCTCTAGGGACTATAACTACAAGTAATCAAATATTATGTTCAAGACAGTAAGGAATAACCTAATGAGGTACATATGCGAGTTTAGCTGATGGACTCTCTCCATTGTCATCCTCGATGCAAAAGTCCCAGAAACTGCCAAACAAGAAGAGCAAGTGCCAATGTTCAGTTCTATTATAGGGGGTTATTCTGGTTCTTAATGTGTTTCTAAGTATTTCACATCTCATAGAGGTACTATGATACTAAATGATTTTCCAAAGATAACACAGTAATGCGTAGGGCCAAACGTTATGACGTGGTTGCCCTAATTGTATGGTAAACGTACTCATCGTTATAGCACATTTACTCAAGAGTACCCAATTCAGCCCATATCATGTCCGGTTTTGTCTGTGCACTACAGGACATCTAGTCCTGGATTTAAAATTGGATAATCAAAATTCCTAGTCTCGGAATGAAAAGAAAAACATAGAAATGGATGAAGGTTGATTGCACAGGGCTCAGTCTTACAAATTCTAGCTGAGTGTTGAGTTACCTCTCACCCAACACTAATGCATCTAAAAAAGAAATACATAAGCACATCAAAAAGAGTTCTGAGATAGGCACAGTGCATATTGGGACTTGTTGTCTCATGCAACCACTACACTGGGTTACGCAAAAAGCATGGTGGACATGCATTTCCATTATAGCTTCTGGGAAATGTGCTCCTGTGGGGCCTTTGCAGTCAGCAAACTGGAATTGGTGACAGATCCTCATCATTTGTGTCTGCTCCTACATTCAAGCTTGATTCAAGGTATACCATTCTCCAGGACTCCAACCATCCTAACTGTACCAGGTTTTCAAAAACAATACCTTAGCGTTTGCAGTGGCAGTGACAGTGTTTGGTTTATCGAAAATGCTCAGATTCTCACTGTGAGGAATTGCCTCTAACTAGGCTACAGAAGCCCTGACTTTTTAAAATTTGAATTAATAAAATGATGCAGGTAATTCCATTTCAGAAAGGGTTGCCTGCTAACCAAATCCCCCTTTCATAAGCCCCATGCCAAAAGCATAACATACACCTGGGCCTTGCTGCATTATTTATTCTATTTATTTATTTATTTATTTCAAGTTATTATGAAGCGCTTTTTGCCCATAGGCCTTAAAGCGCTACAAAAACATTGTTCACAAATATACAACATACAAACAGCAACATTCAATACAAAAGCAGAAGGCACAATAGAATATACCAGACTGTACCCATCAACCCAGGGTTTGAATAATATAAGTCTGGCCCAAACTACAAGTCCGAGGTTAGAAGAGCCCTTGGGCAGGCCTTACATTGTCTCAGGTAAAGGGACAGGGTACTGACGCCACACAAAACCAATATACAATCCCTGTTGCCCTGGGCGCACCAGTCATCCAGTTCTATCCTGTGCATGAACACGAGCCATGTGAGAACTGTATTGAGAGGTCGTCTTTCGGTTCTCTCTCAACAGATTTCATGACATTTATAATGATGAAATTGCGGTGATCCAAAACTAAAGTTTTGATAAAGTCATCTTTAGGAATTGACATGTTAGATTTTCTTGAGCGCCGACTCCGTAGATTAGACGATTTAGGATTTATGAATTCACTGGGACCATTCTGAGGAACTTTCTCAGGGGCAGCGAAGCAATGATTCTGTAGTTGCTTATTACCTGCTTGTAGGGGCTGAGAAGATACTTCCTTCGTGTGTAACATGGTCTCGGCGGTGGGACCAAAGCCATCAACCCCAGGAGGGTTTATATGAAAATCAACTTCGTTCAACAGCAAGACAGGGGACTCACAGATGGAGCCTGGACTGTATGAGAACTTCTTTCAAGGGCAGGATAGTTATATTTCTTGGCAGAAATGTCTAGGGATACAAGCCAAGCATCAAAGTCCACAGCAGTAGCACAATTGTTCAGCTCATTTCTAAGGGTGACCTTCCAGTCCCTCGAGGGCTTGGAAGTGATGTTACTCTCAGTCTCTATCAGGGGGCTTCTTAGGGGAATCATAATTGAATTTTGCCACCCCATCCAACCGTAGGGGGGTTGCCATAGGGGAAAACGTCAGTAACCCCTCTCTGCTAACAGGGTTAAAAGAGGGAACATTACTAGGTTTTGCGCCATCCTCTACCCTGCAGGAGCTTGCCAGGGACATGGGAGTCAACAACTCCACACAGTGTGAGGCCAAATGAGCTGTGGGACATTTTTTTTTTTTTTTTTGTATTCATTTATTTACAAGTATATACAAAAAAACAACATCAAAGTACAGAAGAATAATAAGCAAAAAAACGGATCAAACAAAGTCATTGAACATATTCCATATCTTTTCATATGAAGACAACTTACATTTCAATTTGTATATCAATTTTTCTGTTCTCAACAGACCATGCATTTCCAGAACTCATTCCTCAAATGACGGAGGAATCCGACTTTTCCATCCTCGAAGGATCAACCTTTTCGCAACAATGGTTGCTCTAAAAAGCCATTTCTTGAGGGGAGAGCTGACATCAGCTAGCTCAGAATCATCCCCCAGGATCATTGTCTTAAAGTCCAGGACACACCCTTCACCCAAAATTCTGACACATACATCACAAATGTCGATCCAGAAATCCCTGACCCGCACACAGCTCCATAGCATGTGTTCCAATGATCCAACTTCCTGAGTACAACCCCAACAATCAGCATTGTCAGCCATGCCCCTTTTATGTAATGTTTCCGGACACCAATACACACGGTTCAGAATCTTAATTTGTCTAGACCTTTCGCCCAGATTCAGTGAACATAAGGAGACATTTCTGCCAGGCCTCAAGATCAATATCAGACCCAATCCTCTCGCTCCACACTTCCCGTAAATTGTCATTGCTCCGAAAATACGACACAAAAAGTTTGTATAACCTACTGGCTAAACCACCTCCCTGTCTATTAGAATCCGTCAGAAAAATAGTTATGTCAAAAGAGTCAGACCAGTCCACCTCACCGACAGACCTCTTGAGTCGTCTATAAGCCGAGTCCGACAAATCCTCAAAACTCCATCTCTCTCTCAGCTCAGCAGCAGTCAGCCACCGAACATCATTCCCCAAATCAGAAACCCTTTTAACATTCATTAGGAACCATTCGGGCCAAAAAACCGTCCTGGAGTTATCTCTAATCCTAGGATTCAGCCAGATAGAGGCATTCTTACACTTAAACGCATCCCTACCTAGCAATGACAAGACCTCAATCCAAGAGTAGCGCAAAAAGGACGTGGTTAACAAACTACCTCCCGGAATCTTTGTGTTAGTGGTCAACAGTGCTTCCGGGCCCAGCGGCCCATATGCATTCGACTCCGCTACAGCCCATCTGTCCAGTTTACCATCCAAAAACGGAACAAAAGAATGAGCAGAAAATGCTAAATGGTAGGCCTTAAAATTCGGAACTCCTAGACCACCCAAATAAATCGGACGCTGCAATTTCCACAGACTAAGTCTGGGCGGTTTTCTGTCCCATAAAAAATCCTGAACAAGGCGGTCTAGATCTTTCCAATAACCACACTTTACTCTCAGAGGAAGCATGCTAGTTATAAAGTTAATCCTGGGAGCCAAATTCATTTTCAGGGCATTGACTTTACCCCATAGTGAAAGATTAAGCAATGACCACCTTTCCAAAACCAATTTGCAATCCCGTACAACCACACTCATGTTTTCATCAACCATACGGGAGACCGGAAATGTCAACCATACCCCCAAGTAGCGTAAGCGCCGATCACACCAAGTGAACCCTAGCCCCTCAACCAAAGGTTTATCGCATCTGTTGGACAGAGGCAATACTTCTGACTTCAGGCGGTTAACCTTATATCCTGAACAATCGTGAAAATTTGATAAAATCCTCATCAGACATGGTAGGGACATATCCAAATTCTGCAACACCAACAAGAGGTCATCAGCATAAAGCCAAGCTTTTTGCACCACACCCAACATTCCACGCCTTGTAAATTTGATTCATTCTTTATGTAGATAGCAAGGGGTTCAATCGCTAAAATGAATAACAGAGGAGAAAAAGGACAACCCTGTCTCGTGCCCCGCTTCAAACAAAAAGGTTCCGACACCACTCCATTAGTCTTAACGGCAGCCGTTGGACTGGCATATAAAAGAGCAACCCAGGAAATAAAATCCTCCCCCAGATTCATCTTCCTCAGCACCGAGTATAAATAATCCCAACTGACTCTGTCGAAAGCTTTTTCCGCATCTAAGGATAGGACAGCTGCATCACAGTCCAATCTGTCTGCCATTTCCATAGTTAACAACAATTTCCTGATATTACTGGACGTACGCCGATTCTTCATGAAACCAGATTGTTCCTTCCCAATCAAAACCGGCATGAACTGTCCTAAGCGCATAGCCAGAACCTTGGCTAAGATCTTATTATCAGTATTGACAAGGCTGATTGGACGATAACTAGCTGGCTGATTGCAATCCTTATCCTTTTTTAAAAAGACTGAAATCGACGCATGGTTAGTACTCTTAGGTAACGACCCCACCAGTTTGCTCGAGACAAACATATCTCTCATGAGTTCCAAAGCTGAGTTCGGGAGGACCCTGTAAAATTCACATGGAAGGCCATCCGGCCCCGGTGATTTACCCACATTCAGCCCTGAAATTGCGCCTTTAATCTCATCAATTGTTATCATGTCACCCAGAAGATCACGCTCAGTATCCTGAATCCTAGGCAAGTTCAAATTACCAAAAAAGTCCTCACCCCTACCTGTAATACCTGCCTCATTGTCATACAGATTCCCATAAAAGTCACAAAAGATTGAGTTAATTTTAATGGGATCAAATGTAATTCTACCCGCCGTGTCAATCATAGAAGCAATTGTCGACTCTGAGATCCTTTTCCTCAACCGGTATGCCAGTCATCTGTCACAACGCTCCTCTTTCTCAAAATATGCACACCTAGAATAAAACAAACTACGCTCTGACCTCAGCGACAAAAAATCTTCCATTTCTTTTTTGAGTTTTTTGAATGCAGCCAGTTTCACCGAGTCTGTTGGATCGAGCATCAGATCCCGAGAAATTTCACCAATACCTAAATCAAGCTCACGCCTCCTACCCTCTTCTCTCTTCCGTTTACCACTAGACAGCCCTAAACACACACCACGCATACAGCATTTAAAGGCCTCCCATGTATTTGCCACACTGATCTCTTCTGAGCGATTCTCCCTAACAAAATAATCAGCTTCAGAAACAATCCGGTTCAAAATATCAACATCCAATAGAATAGAGGTATTCATTTTCCATGAGAATCTTCTTTTACACTGAAATTTAAGTCTCAATTGTAACCCAACAGGGGCATGATCACTCAATACAATATTACCAATATCAGTAGAGACCACACTATCTGACACAGTCCCACCAGTGAAAAACATGTCCAGTCTAGAAAAAACTACATGTGCACTGGAATAAAAGCTGTATTGCCTTTTGTCTGGATTCTCCAGACGCCAGATGTCTTTCAAACTATGTTCCTCTAAGAGTGATCTAAGCGCCCGATGATGATAATCGCAACGAAGCACACAGCAGTTCTGACTTTTATCCATTTTCGGATCAACCACTGTATTAAAGTCACCTCCAAGCAAAACATTAGTATTATTCAACTCTAAAAGAGTCTGTGCCACCATTCTGAAAAAGGATCCATCATCCACCGTAGGAGCGTACATATTGCAGAGAGTTAACAATTCCCCTTGAATCTCAATCAATATCGCAATCATTCGACCGTCTCTATCTGTAATCTTGCGTAAAACTTTCACAGGTAATTTCTTCCTAAACAAAATGACCACCCCCCCTTGATCTGGATGAAAAGGAAGAGCCAACAGCTACACTAACACATTCCCTTTCCAACCCAGAAATTTCATCCTCCAATATGTGAGTCTCTTGTAAGAAACAGATGTCTGCATGCATGTCCTGCAACATTTGAAACACTTTCTTTTTCTTGAGCAGGTTATTGATCCCGTTCACATTCCAGGAAATAATACGTAGGTCATCAGAAGTCCCACCTGAGTGGGAAGTCATCATTACACTCTGAATATCAAAAATATCAAAAGTAAAAAGAACACAAAAAAAAATAAAAACAATAAGCAAAAAATAAAAAGAACGAACAAGACAGTGAAGTCTATTCAGCCCAAAAAGAAAATTGAACAACATTGAGAACCATCCCCAGGACCCCTCCCTATGATACAATAAAAGTCATCTATGTGTTCATCAAGAAAACCCTTCCAAGAAAAGATAACAATATTAGTAATGAATGAAAAACCTAAGACCCCCAGTCAGCCCCCCCAAATAAAACCCACCATCGAGAAACACACAGAAAATCACAGAATAGGTACCCCAAACAATCGCTACTTTAAAACAGTTAAACCCCACCCCCACACTCAACAATTTCCAGAAATAGAAGATAAATAGCCATTTTGCGCCTATTCACAACATCGAAAGAACCGTGCAAAATACAATAAGGCTAGAAAAGGTAACTTCAAATGTATATATATATACTATGTAAAAGCACTGTGGTCATACCATTCATAAATATCTAGACAGTGTCATGGAACATCAATATCAGTAGCAATATCAGGAACCACAGCACTATAGTGCAAACATGGAAACATCTGAGGCGGCTAAGAACACGTCAATGGCACCATTTCAATAAAAGTTAACAGTGAATAAGAAAGAAAGGTAATGGGTAAAGGAACATTTGGTTATTCACATAAGACACGTGTAGGATAGCACAGAAAAGGCAGTGTTTCCCGGTAGTTCATCTTAGCCAAAGTTACGATCACATGTACTAAAATCAACCACAATTGACTAGAAGTCTGTTCCATAGCTCCCTTTGTGAACAAGTTTCCTTGGAGGTCATAAGGCTAGGAAAGGAAACGTTGACAGTGCAAAGACAAAGACTGCCGGAATTTCACTGACATTCCTCACAAGGAACTGAATAGGGCTCGGGCCCAATGTTTAAGCCATAGTTACATATGAGGCGGATGCTCACGGCTGGATTAGCAGTGAAGATGTGCCGGTGTGTCCACAGCGGCGCAAAAGGAAGAACTGCATCTTGGACAGTTCCTCCCCAATGCACCGCCGTTGCCCATGGTTCAGAAGTCTTCCGGGCATTGCCATGTGAGTGGACACAACACCGCTGCAGTCTCAGCCTTGAAGTATATTTATCACATCATACATTAAGTGAGGAGCGGGTGCCGGCTTGCAGAGGGCAAGATGACTGTATTCATGGGTGGCACAGCACAGATGCATCGGCTCTGAATCAAAGAAAAGACCGGGCAGGCAATATGGCAGTCTAACTATCCCACCAGAGTTCTTCAGATGTAAGCAGTCTTCCGAAAAGGCCCTTTGCTTGCTATCAATGGCTAGTGTTTACCATTTGCCCCTTCTCTCTACAGCAATGAAGGTCGTATGTACACTTGCAATGTCACTTTGTGCACATTGTCCCCCTTTGGATGGCTGTGTGGCCACAGGATTGTTTACTTGGCCAACACTGGTGCACCCAGTTATGGCCTACGGTTTTGCCCACAGCACGCTGGTTGATAACATTATGTTATGTCTTACCTCTGTGGAGACCTCCAGTTTATGCAAGGCCTTCATCTGGTGTGACAGCCTGTCTTAGATGACAATCCAATACTCACACTGAAGTCGCCGCATGTCTTGAGACGACGCTTCGCCACAGTCCGGTTCCTGGATGTAACGCGAACGGCATTTCCGGATTCAACGGCCGTGATGACGTATACACGTACACGTCTCACGCAATTGCTGTAAGGTCCTTTCCTCACGCCATACTCCGTCGGGATCCAAAGGCACGCAATTCAATTCCATCGAATGACACGGTGGGGGGTTCCATAATAATTTCAAATAACGCGAACTGCCATAATCCAGCGGCGCCATTTTAAGAAGCGAATATTAAAAAAAGAACATAGTAAAAAAAAAAAGTTAAAAAAAACACAGCCATGGTGGGGGGGGGGGCACTAACAATGTCACTCACTGTTCACTGTTCATGGGTGGTGCTGGAAGGCCCCTCTTGTATGTTTCTAGCCAATCTAAGGCTAATGCAGGATCAGATGTGTTTCTGTCCCCATCAGGAAACACAGCAGTAAGAACATTATTTCTGCTAAGAAAGGCTTTTAAAGTGAGTTGACTAGCCAGTTCTTTAGCACTCCGGAAAGATCTTCTTCTATGTAGGATCTCCTTAGGATAATCAGGATAGACATAAACAGATCTACCTTTGAATAGGGCATTCCCAACCTGTCTGGCAGCTTTCATTAAACGCTCCTTAGATCTTATATGTAAAAAGGTAACCAAAACATGCCGAGCTCTGTTCCCCAGATGTTTACCAATCCAAGAAATATTATCTATGTCCTCAATCCTGATTGCAGAGCACTGGAAACTGTCTTTAAAAATCTGCAAGACCAGGGATGGCAGGTCCTCCTCATCTCCATCTGATTCCTCTACACCAACCAGTCTGATGTTTCTTGCTCTGATTCTCCTCTCCAAATCCAAGCGTTGTTCCCTTTCAGTCTTCAAGTCAGATTGTAGGTTCTTGTATGCCTGGAAGCTGCCAGCAATCTCAGAGCTCATAGTTGAAGAGGATTTTTCTATTTCTGTGACTCTGCCATCCAGCTGACCAGTTTTCAGATTGAGTTCAGCCATTGTCAGTTTAATATCACTGACATCCTGGGCCACCTGAAGAATGCTTTTGTAGACATCTCCAAGGCTAGGGGTTTCTTCCATCTCAGGAACTTGTTTAGATTTCTTGGAGGCTGGGTTTTCTGCTTCCCCAATCTTTTTCTTGGAGCTCATTATAATTTCAATATAAATAGCTTCAGGGAGAGGTCCAGAGCAGTTGAGTTAAGCTGCTTCTCCACCGCCAGCCATTCTAGACCCGTCGTGGGACGTTTTTGTTTTTTCTTGGGCCTTGATAACTGAACTTGTTTGAGATTGACCCAGCTCTTGATCTTTAATGGGTGTTGCCAGGAGCTTGGAAAGCGACCCCGAGGGATCAGAAGATATCTCAGTGTGCCTAGCATAAATACGCTGCCTCCTGCGTACAGTAAAGGCTAACGTTTCTGACACTCGATCCCTTGTAGAAGGCGAGGATGTAGCCAGGGACACAAGTAGAGATTGAGTCAAGGTGGGAGGTATTGCTAGTGCTCAACGTTGCTTTGGGCAAAGCAGAACGATAAGGGAACAATAAAGGCAGCTCTTAGCAAACAGCACCGCAAAAGATGTGAGATGAGGGAAAAAGTAAAACTCCACGTGGGTGGTACACCAAGCAAGGCGAGAGCGTACCCGCAAATCCGTATCCGTGTCCTCTATACCCAGGCTTGGTCGGGGCTAAGGTGCGACTGACACCGGCACCTATTCCGATGGCTGTAGCGGCCAGGGCAACACAGCAGGGCCACAAATGAAACACTGTTCCAGGAGGCAGCGCTGTGGCTGCACACAACACGGCACAGCGCAGGCGCTGTGATCAGTCTCCTGATTTGCTGTTCCTGCTCTACAGTTGCAACAGAACAGATTTAGAGGTTACAGGTGCCCTGTTTGACAGCTGCTGTGACAGGCATGTCACTGCAGTGCATAGGTTGCATTAAAATGTGAACCTCTGTTCCACTTCTACATTCCATATGATTCAGATAAGCCCCCAATGCCCTTTGTGGTATGATAGTGGAGGGTTTACATAACAAAGAGCCACATCTCATTTAGATCACATTTGTGTCAGTCCTGTCAGACCAGCTAAGCTGTGGAAGGGTTATGTGTATTTTGGTCAGACAGCTTGTCCTTGCCAGCCTGACACAACCAGAGTCTGAATGGCGATGTGAAGTGGTGGGTTTCGTTATGTTACACCCCATGCCATAGTCAGCAGGTATGTTTGATAGGTAAGTTTATTCCAAGTATGTTACTTGGTACAGAGACACTGGCACATCCCATCCAGCCAGCTTCCAGTTCTTAACTGGCACACCTGGAACCCTCAGAGCCACTCACACATCAATACACCAACATGACATAGGTGCATTCCACACACCTTGCTGTCCACAATATCAAGACCCATAACTCATTTTACAACACAATGCCTCTCCTTTCATCCTTTGTGAGGTTGTGCAACACATCTGTCCAGCCTAGGAAGTCTTCAGCAGAGGTTGGCCTGGGAAACGAATCAAAGGACACATCCCAAAACAAAGGGACTAGCCTACATCAGAGTTTTGCATACCAAAAGTTGGTTCTATGGTTGTGAGAAGAGTGCAAATTTTGTGGTGACAGAGGGAGCTCAGCATATTTGGAGGAGCGTTCAACCATCTTGTTTCTCTTTGTACCTCACTCTGCTTCCTGTCCCCTCCATTTAAGTTAGCACAAAGCACTTTGGGTATGATGTCAAACGGCAAAAACCACTTGTCCCAAGGACAGGGACTGGACTTCTTAAAGGAGGCTTGCGTGCAGAATTTTTACTATAAAGGAGTGGGCCTCCTGCTCCTTCTTTGGATTCATATCTGGACTTCAACCCTTTAAGAGTAATTTGTTGGGCCCTGCTGGGAGAGCACTCCTTTCCAAAGTCCTTGAGTTGTGAGACGTGAAAGCTGGTGATGCAAGGCAGAGGAAAGCTCTGCACCTTAACCATCTCCAGGATACATTGGGGTTGACCTGCTGCTGAGCAGGACCTGCCTCTTTGCACACTATACCGTTACCCAGGACCTCACTGGAGGTGAAGAGCCCATGCAGGTGTTTGCCAGCCTCCTCCATATTTGGAAAAACAACAGGGACTCATAGTTACTGAAGAAGACAAGCAGCTAGTCTCCCGTATTTCTACTGCTTTCAAACGCATTCACACCAATGTAACCTGTGACACTGCCTTTGCCATTTCTTCAAATTCTTCGAACCCATGTTGCTGCATCCTCAAAATAGTTTGCCACTGCGTTGCACCAGCTGAGTGTGTGTCGTTGCCTCGGCTAAAATCAGAAGCTTACTGCTGCAGAAGAATTTGAATTGCTGTCTGCCTCACTTCGAACCCAACTCAATGTCTGCTCCCCATCTAGATCGATGTGACTTGCTGCATTCAAACCAGATTTGAACTACTCACACAGAGCCAAGAAACCTGGTTCGACGCTGTTGAACCACATGAATGGCGGAAAGGTCTTATTGACTGGTAAGTGCCTTCAATGTCCATCGTTGGTCCCTAGAGACTTGTTAGGTCACCATTAATCCCTTTACTTGCACAAGAACATATATTTTTGCAAACATTGTGGTTATTGAATGCCTCTCGCATTATCTGTAGAAATGATTGAAAAAAAGACCTTATGGGATATTTGTTCAAATTTCGGCTGTATGAAAATTTCGTAAAGCTGAACATTTCAAACAAATACACCATACAGTGCCATTATAGTGAACAGGGGGAGCGAGGGTTGTGGGGGTGACCTCTGCACCCTTGTTTGCTATAATGGCATCAGGGGTTGCGGTGGTGTCCCCTGCTTCCTATACAATAACGTTTTTTTTTAAAAAGGACCCTGCTGTGCCGTTTCCCGACTACGTAAGTGAAGGGAACTGGCATCACAGGTACACAGGGGAGTCAGTGGCACACAACGAGGTGTGCTGCCAACAGGTAAGTAGGGCGTGGGTGGGGGAGCGGGTAAGGGATGGGGACGAAATCATCTAAATGATGCTCTGAATTGTTTTGAGACAGTAACAAACGTGTGAATCTCATACATGTTCCTTAGACCATACTCAAAGACCTCTTGAGGCTTATAAAATACCAGAAATTGCAACTGCAAAAGCAGTGCTGGGAGCAAACATTTAAAGATTGCTCCTCTAAAAATAAGCTCTAATGGCTCTTGCATGATAACATGTTAATCATTAACATGACGCTTCCAGAAATGCTTGAAAAAGCTTTGCAGGAATATGTATACACTGTGAAATGAGTCCTCTACAGATGTAAACAAGAATGTTTCGGAATGGGGAATGGAAGAAGGGAGACACGTGACGGGAAGGGAAGGGAAGGGAGTGAGGTCTGTCAGGAGGGATTCTGTGTTTAGTCCTTATTTAATGTGTGATGTTTTTACTTTATGTTAGCAGTATGATCAGGTAAACTGTATTGCTGTTTATGTACATAAAACAGCCATTGTTATCATTAAAACTGCACACTACCCTGGCATCTGTCTTCCTCGTCACAGTCCTTACTCATGTGTCACGCAGTTCCCAAGAAAACTCACCATAGTGCCACAGAAATTCTTGAAGAAGCTAGAGTATCTAGATTTGTAGAAGACCATTGCTAGGCAACATTCTTATTGTTCGAATTGCCGACCTTTTTCTATGCACAGGAATGGTGCTGGCAGCAGTCCACAGAGAGCACTCTGAATAGCGCAAACACTTGGAAATAGGGAGTTAGGTTCCTCCATGTGGAGCACAGCCTCCTCCTTCAATGCCTCCTCCTATACCTTCCCTTTCTCCTCAACCTTCCAACTATGATACCCATAAAGGATGACAGTTTCCAGAAGTGTATTGCCATAGCTATAGCAGAAGCATTCAAGAGGATCTTATCTCAGGGGCTGCTGAAGGCCTGGCAAATGCAGAGGGCGGAACTACCACAACACAGGGACAGGCATTGCTGGGGTGAAAAGCTTGCAGCCATTTTGGAGCACATGGGGGATGCTGCATCCATCATAGACCACACATCAAGAACAGAAGAGGGACAATATAATACATCAAAACCAGAGGGATTACCCATCCACAAAGCAGTCCAAAATATTCTGTTGAAGGAATGGACAGATCTGTCTTCCCTACGTTTGTGGCACGCAGTTACCTTTTGAAAGAGTAAGAGGTACAATTTACACCAGTGGTGAAAGTGCATTCTTTATCCTGCAATGTGTCACGTATGACCACAGTACCACCAGAGAATGCCTACCCTGTTGACCCAATGAACAGAAAAATAGATGTGGAAATAAAAACAAAGTTAGCCTTTCTGCTTTTAAGTTTTTGATCTGAACAGGAATTTATGTGGCATATATTGCTCAAACATTGCCAAGGGACTTTAAACAGCTTCAGAATCAGGTACATCCTCCAGCCTTTTAGAATTTGGAGCCAACACCTTTTTGTCCCCAAATTGAGGGCTTAATAAAGAATTCTACACATGTTAGAAAGACAGAAAGAACATTTCATTCCAGGAGACCTGGTTGGGGGGCATCCCAGAATGGTTAGGGGACATTTTCCTTTCGAGGCAGGGTCATCATCTTTGGCCACTTTCGCAGACAAACCCCCACCCTTTGCAGCGCCCTCCAACCCCACACAGTCCCAACGTCAGCAAAGGTCTTGACTATACCTTTGGAGACAGGGGGTTCAACTAAGGTTCTGTGGGATATCGACTGAAACATGTTCATCCCTGCTGGCAGGTGGCTGTCAGTGATCAGTGGCCACCGAGGTCATATCATATTGATACTCAATAGAGTTGGCAACAATCTCTCCTTCTGTTGGGACCATACCCACTCTGAGATCTCACAATCCGTCCAAGCCGAGAGAATGATGGAGGAGATTAACACCTGCCTGCGGAATAAGAGCATTTCTCAGCTTCCCCCTTTGGGGTGTAATCAAAGGCCCCAAACCAATGGAACAGAAGGGCCCACTGAAATAAATGAGTTGCCAGCCTTTATAACAAAACCTTCACACTGAAAATGGGCCTATTAAGGTAGACAGTGGTGTTTCTGCAAGTAACACTAGGAGGTGCCATGTGAGAAAGGCCTACCTGTCATTACAAAAGGAAAAGCAGCATGTTAATTCACAGTGGCATAAGAAATGCAAAGGCCCTTTCACGTTTATTGTTGTATTGTTTGCATTGTGGAAAGCAGTATTTTCAACGCTTACACCAAAATGACTTTGCATGGGTGTTTGCAGTTTAAAGTAAGACATGAGAAAAATGTGCACTCCTAACATAAAGATGTCAGGGAAAAGACATGGGGTGTGCTGATAAAAAGTAATGTATATTATGCTTTAGATGCAAAATACTGGCAAACATTTGAAAAGAAAAGCCCACTTTGTTTCCATGGGTCAGATGAAAAGTTCCTGAAGGCCCCTGGCAGAACCCTTTTGCTTGTTGTGGGGCAACAATTCACAAACGACTCGCCCCACTGAAAGCCTGGCTTCCATCCCAGCTGTTTACAATTGCAATACAATGTGGCCTGTATGAAGGGTGTTGAAAACCTAGATTCCCTAGACCTGCTGTTTCTGAAGGCAGTTGGCGCAGGCCAAATGTTCTAGCCTTTGCTTGACTGGAACATGTGGAGGGGGATCTCTGTGTTGCCTCGGCCTCCCAAGTGTTTACGATCGGCAGCTACCATCTTCAAACAACAAATAGGCTAATATACAAAAAAATTCTGGTCTCAGGTTGGCCAAGGGTGGCAAATGGCCTAGAGGAAGGGAAGCTCCTATTTGCACATATGAAGATTCCTCCTTTGTTTAAATGGACTTTCAAAATTGTTGCATTTTCTCAGAAACCACAAGCCACACTGCATATATTTATGTTTCATTTTTTAGATAATTGAAAGGCTATTTGTTGAAATAAAACTCATCCACCTGCAAATTAGGGAATTGTAATGACCAGCTAAAAGGTGTTCCTAGCTGCTCTGAACATGTTTCAAATGTGAGAGTTGACGAACTGATGGAGGATAAAATTAGGAAAGTGGGGACTAAACTGTTCCTAGCGATTATGCTTTTTGTAAAAATGGCGGAAAATTGTGCCCACAGGACCAAATGGTGCGGACTCGGGTGTTGGTTTATTTAAATCCCCAGGTTTAGCTGAATTGAAAAAATAATATATTATGGCAGTTACTAGTACATTTTTTAATTTTGCCACATAACACATTTTTGGCAAAATATTGACTTGAAAACAAAAGGGGATTTCAAATGAGGGTTGCCATATGTCTGTTACAGGTTCCTAAACCAATACACAGAGAAACGCTGGACTTGGGAGGAGAGAGAAGGGTAACTGTCGAATCCTCGTTGTGAGAATTATTGTAGGATACTGCCCAATATTGAGAGCTTGATGGTGTCATCACTGGTATATAAAGTGGATGCACTGTGAGAAAAGGGGGAGAGCTGCTAAAAATGACCATCTGGCAGCTGCAATGTAGCCCAACAGGTAATATGGCTGAAATTGCATCTGGGTGGAGCTGTCTATTGCTGGGAAGGCCTGACATTTGACTGGGTCCTATGGTGAAGAGCTGGGGATCATCCTTGAGTGTGGAGTGACTGACCCCTGCCCTGTCCTCCAAGAGGGTCCCGAAAAGCAGCTGGCTTTCCTGAACTTTAAACAGAGACTTTCATCATGAGTAGAAGTAAGCCAATTGAAACCAAAGGTGGGGGAATCTGCTTGCTTTAAATCATTTCCCCTCATGGAGGGCAGGAAGAGCACTGAGGCAAAACTGTGTAGCTCCTTATTCTATTTACCTAAAAATATTAATTTAATTAATTCCCCTTGGCAGAACACCATAGTTGGTTTTTGTTAAATTTTGAAATTAACAAGGCTCATTCCCAGTGTGCGCTGAAAACTATCAACTGTAATTTAATTGGGTAATCCTATTACTATTTTTGTGCTTTCCCAGCACAGACCTTTAAGTGGAGGGGAGGTGGGTGGGGCTGAAAATCCTAAATTCTTAAATCATCCCAATTTTTACTGTCCAACTTCGCCTAACACAGGCCGTTAAGTGGAGGGCACTGAAAAGCCAAACTTCTTAAATTATCCCAATTTCTACTGTACTCAGGCGTTTAAGTGAAGGGGGGCTGAAAATCCAAAATTCTTAAATCATCCCAATTTTTGACTGTCCAACATCCCCTAACAGGTATTTAAGTGGAGGGGGGGGCATGAAAATCCCAACTTATTAAATCATCCCAATTTTTATTGTCCATCTTCCCCAACACAGGCCTTTAAATGGAGGGGGGTGGGCTGAACATCCAACATATCTAGAATTCTCAAATCATCCCAATTTTTACTGTCCCAACTTCCCCAACACAGGCATTTAAGTGAGGGGGGGGTCTGAAAACAAACCACTAAATCACCCTGTTCTTATTTTAAAGCAAATGTCTGGGTGAAATCATAATTGCCGTATGCATTTGTACCAACCTGTGAACCAAACTGCTAGCCTTTTAAGCACGCAGGAAAACCGAAATTGCACAGCACTGCATATGTAAATTGCTATTGTTCATTGAACAGTGTTGATTATTTCTGAAGCAAAATCTGTAGAAAGTAAAGTATTGTGAATTGTGTTTTTTCCAACCAACTTGTGCGATTTATTCGTCTAACAAGAGGTTTAATTGTAAGACACAAAGAAAGTGGCGTGTGTCGTTTTAGTGTGATCTCTATTACCTATATTCCAAATAAATACAAATATATTTCCAATACCCTGGTTCTTGACTCGCTGTAGGCACAAGGGGGCAGGGGAATTTGTGGGACTCTATATGAGTCTTCAGTAAGGCCAGCGCTAAAAAATTGAAGCAAGTATTGCCGGACTCTTGAAGGCACTCCCCAGGTTAAGGGTGGTCTCAATATAAAGAAACACCCTGAATGAAACAGGTCAGGGGGTTGGGGGGTGTATACATTATTTCTGATCCAGAAACCTTCTAAGAATTATAAACCTGCCCTGGACCGCAATTGGGTCAGTTGTTATATGACATATTCCAAGTTGAAGAGGATATCATTGCAGGCCATCATTTGCCTGATGCATCTGCGGGAATGTCTGTTGTCCATAGACCACAGAGACCCCTCCCTTCAAGTAGCAATCAAGGCTCCTCATCAGCAGCTTTTGCTGCAAGGACAAACACCTTAGTTCTCCATTTTCCTTTTTGGCCTCTCATCTACCCTGAAGGCATTCACAAAAATTGTTGGCTCCACATTCCTGTTGCCTTTGGAGGGTGTCAGGGCCTTTCCATACCTGAATGTCTGGCTAATCATAGTTCCTTCTTTTTTAAGGCTACAAAAGAGGTCACAAAGGTTTGGGGTCTAATCCAGTCCCATGGATTTCTCACCAGGTGGGAGGAGTGCAGCTGATTCCCTCCCAATCTCAGACATTCATCGGGACGCAAATCTTGGCATCAGAATTCAGACTAGTCCTCAGGGAGGACAGGGCTGCCAGGTTACAGAAAAATGTGCTGTCACGTTTGGAAAAAGAACTCCCATCAGCTAGGGAATGGCTCAGGGTTAAAAGGAATATGGCAGCTGCAACACAAGTTGGTCCTGTGGGCACAATCACATCTAAAACCCATGGTATACCACCTACTGGGTCACTGGGTCAGCATGCCTACAGTACGAGATGAGGGTTTCTTGATCACTTGCCATCAGGGAAAGCCTACAGTGGTGACTGTCCCTAGTCCACCCCCCCGAGGGTCTCTCTACTCCTACTTACAAATGCAAGCCAAATGGGTGGGGCAGTGGAGGGTCCCGATTTAGTGAAAGCAAGATAGTCCAACTGCTGTTTTCTTTGGTGCCATCCCCAGAACCCTTCTCAATTAAACTCCCCAGCTAACGCATCTGGCAGTCTCAGTCAGGATAGACAACCAGGAGGCAAAGTCCTGTGTCAGTCACCAAGGAGGTAGGAGATGCAGCTATGATAGCTCAGGAGATTTGTCAATGGGTGGAGCAGAGTCTGCAGTCTCTGACAGAACCTTATCTTCTGGAGAGGAATAATATGCCTACCAATCAACTAAGCTAGAATGCCTCTGCCAAGTACATTGTTATCTGTTCTTCCCTGCTCCAACACTTGTGTCGTCTCTACAGACACCCCTAGTGGACCTATTCACCTTGGAGCAGGATCACTTGTGGTGAATGCTCCATCTTCTGGAGCATGACAGCTGCCCTGCTATATGCCTTCCCTCGGTTCCTCAAATTCCTAGTGCTTTACAGAAAATTGTGATGGAAGTGGCGCAGGTCCTGGCAGTCATTACCTTGGTTTCTCGCTTTCAGCATTAGTGCATGGAAATTTTACAGTCCTGCCTCTTCTTCCATCTCCCCTGCACTCCCTTTAATTGCACTTCACTGCATCCCCCAACCTCCATCTTTTGGCTTGCACTCAGGAGGCAAGAAAACCCTCCATATTGCAGATATTTCAGTTCCATTGATGCAGCTCCTCAACCTGGTGCACAGAGAATGGGTTGTGCCTACAGAGGTGGATCTCTTTTTGATACTGAATTTTTAAAGGGATGGATTTGGCAACTTTCACCCTGAGGTGCCAATGGGTGGCAGCCAGAGATCTTTGGGACAAATAGGGCCCTTAGTAGCACGATTATTCTATGGTTTGGACTCATCTGTGTAGTTACACACTAAGTGGTACTTCCTTGGGATTTGTCTTTGGTTCTCAGCGCTCTCCAATGCCACCCCTTCAAGCCTTAGACCAGATGCCTCTCAACCTCTTCTCAGTCAAGGTGGCGTTTCTGAAAGCTATAACCCGAGGTCGCAAAATGTGGGTGATCAGCACACTGATGTTCCATTAACCCAATCTTCAAATCGGAAAAGAGACGATGGTGCGGCATCTCCCGTTCTCCTTTCATCCAAAGGTGATGTAGCCCTTCCACCTCAAGCAGGACATTGTACTCCCAGTTCGAAGCGAACAGGGTCCTGGTGGGGAGCAGAAGGCCCCCACATGCACTCACTAGATGTCGCAAGAGCTCTTACTATGTATTTGCAACATACCACATAATTCAGACAGTCAGACTCCCTCTTCATCAGAATTTGAACTGCCAAGAGAGGCCATAAGCCCACCCCTTCCACCCTTAGTAGATGCATTAAGTTTGCCATCACAAAAGCTTACGGAGTGTCGGTCATTCCCTTGCCCATAGTCATTCAGGGTAGGTCCACACGAAAGTGTGGCTGCATCCTGTGCATAGTTTGGTGCACCCTCACTTGATGACATTTGCAGGGCAGCTACGTGAGCCACCCCCACAACAGGTATGCACCATTGCAAACTGCTGGTGGGGGAGCTCAACGTTTTCAGACGTTGGAACACCTGTTTTGGCTTCCGTGGCAAATTGTGTTGCAACATTAAAGCACAGTGTGTTCAGTGAAGATCATGTGTGACACTTTCTCTACTTACTGGGATACTGCTAGGTTACGTCTCGCATAATGAATGACCGTGATGAGGAAGATGGACAAGTGGGTAATGGACTGATTACTTGGGGGTTCTCTTCATTACAAAGAGTTCTGGACTCCCTCATACCAGACTTAGTAGGGAGAGTCTCTTTTGTGAGACTGTGCCTCATGTAAATAGGAACTGTGATGAGTAAGACCAGAAGTCTGTGTAATGATGTTTAACCGGTAAGTAATTAGGCAAGTTTTTAATGAATTATACATGTATGTCAAATCTCCCAACATTGATCTAATAATACATTTTTTCACTTGATTTCATTCTGAAATGTAACCAATATTGTCCTGTGTCATTTAATGTTTAAAATAAACATATCCTTTTTTTATAACCAAAAATAGAAAATGGCTGAAGAGAGAAAAAGAATGAATGCTCAAATTGAGAAGCTGCATAAAGTTGCTGAAGAACAGAGGGTGTTTATAGAAAGGTATCTTGTATAGTACACATATATAAACTCTTTCAAATCAACACATGATTCTATTGTTTTATAGTATACCTTCTTTTTTGCATTTTAGACTACAGAAGCAGCTCGAACAAAATATCAAAGCCTCTGATAAGAAAATAGGAATTATTAAGCAAAGGTATGGACATTCGATATGGTAGGGCGAGCTAAAGCAATGAGGCAAGCTATTATTTCCCTGTTGGTGCTATGAAGCAGAATGTAAATATGTAAATAATAATATTTTTGCTAGCTTTACCCAGTGATTAATACGCCGATCTAACTTTGTGAACAATCTCTCTTTCACATTCTCTCGCTCTCTCTTTCACTCTGCCCTCCTTTCTCTTTCTCCGTACTTCTCTCTTCCTCACTCTATGTCTATGAGCCTTCCTATATGGTTGAGAGTCAAGTTGTCAGGTGTGCGTTTGCTATGACCTGTTAAATAGCACCATAAAATCAATGAACATTTTTTGGAACATAATGGACAAAGATCCTGATATCTGGAAAGTGAATCTGTGATAAATGTCTGTCTGCTTTAATCACAAAATATATAATGATTTTAGTGCTATTTTGTGACAGCACTCCCCCTAAAATTAAAATGTTGGTAACCATGAACCATATATCTTGATTTGGGAAGCCGTATAGAGTAGGTGTGAGGATAAGGTTGGATTCTCATCTGTGTTTTCTCTCTGTATACGAACCCCCTGCTTCTATTTGGGTTTTACCCGCCTGTCCGTTTGTGTATTGTGAATGTTTCGTTTCGAAGCGCCCTTAAGCCCTAGGGTACCCAGTGCGCTATATAAATGGTAAACATAAAACATAAACATAAAACATAAAACGGTCACTCTATTGATGTTCAGGATGTCCTGCTCATACCTTCCGGAGAGAATGTTACCTTACCCAGCTCAGACATTTGGAAACGGAACGGCTGAGAGGGGAGTGTCTCAGGATAAAGATGACTATGCACATGCTCAGTGAACAAAGTACTTCTCCAGCACAGGGTCTGGCATCGGTTCACATGCTCATGCATATTCCCCATTGTCAGCCTGGGAATCCTTAGGAAAAGAAAAAACAGTTTAATTTTAGCTTTAAAACTGTATTTTTCCTCTAAACCAATCACTGTCCTCTGGGTCATACTGTCCCCATCCAATGACAGTCCTCTCCCTAAGCGCAAACCATGGTGGCCATCAAAAGACTTTTAGCACATGCTTCAGTTCTGGGCATCCTCTTGTTGCTCCCCGAGCTATTTCTTCATATTTTGACAAATTATGAGTACATTTGGACCAATTTATGTCTCATCGTTCGACCAGACGTCGACTACCGACAGCGGGTATCTGCTATCGGTGGAGATCATACTACATCGCAGATCTTTCATCTAGATTCAAGAAGGCCCGGGCTTGGGCCTACTTTGCGCCTTTTCACCATGACAGAAGAAAAGAGGTGCCTCTTTAAACTATGCGCGAAGAGTGGATTGAGGAATGTATTTTTTGAAGATCGACACCATAAGTGCCTGGATTTTATGCATCCGGACCATGATGAGGAGAGATGCGAGGTCTGTCGGGGATTTTTTAAAAAGGCAAAGAAAGACCGCTTCAGCAGGCTGCCAGCTTGGTTGAAGTAGAGTAAGGCTTCTGACTCCTCTTCAGGACACTGTCATGCTTCACCCAGGACCGGCAGGTACCAAGAACAAACGCCACCAGAAAAGAGGTTGAGGTCCTTTGAGGATGCCCAACTCCCGGGGGTCGAAACGAAGGCCAGGCTGCATGACGTTGCTTCCACTGGTTTTGCTACATTTGTGGGTCTCAGAGCGGGAAGGACAAGGGCGCCGTCACCAACTATTTCTACTGCAAGCCTACCAGTGAGGGCTGCTCCCTCTAAGAGAAAGTCCTTGACTCAGTCAAAACTCTGCTTACCATCGGCTGATAAAACATCGGGGTGGATGTCTTATCTGCCAATAGTTCCAAAGATCGAAAGATGGCCCTTCTCTACCACCACCGGCCACGCCATCATCATCGGCAGTTCAGCCATCAAGAACAACTTTGCCACCGGCGACCACAGCCACGTCGATGAGGCTCCAACCACCCTGTCGATGATCTCATCGACGGCCATCACCCCTTCGCCGAAAGCGGGGCTGGACACGACAGTGGTGTCCACGGTCACGACCACAGCTACTCCTAGAGTGTCACTGCTACCAAGACGTGAGTCAGCTTCTGCGGCTCCTGTGAAGGACCCCGGAAGGGAGGCAGCTCCCCTGGCCGCTCCTCCCCAAAAGTCTCTGGAGAGGGGAAGGGGTAAGGCTCCTTCTGATCTTAAGAAGGGTACAGGCTTGTGGGCTGCCCCAGAGAATCCGGTGCAGATTTATACCAGCTCAGATGAGGGTGAGGATGATCTGCCTGAAGATTATTATTCAGACCTAGAAGGCGTTCTGGGACCTGTTAGGCAGAATTATATGCAGTACCCTTGGGGAACACCACACACAATTAAGACTACAAGTGACAGCACAAATTCACCTTTGGTACAAGCCTTTACTACACAGTAAAGTGGTAGTGATGGCTGAGCAGACATACTTTTCTCAAGAGCAAGTGAGCAGTATCAATAGTTACACAAAGGACAGCAATTACTATGATTCAAACAAACACTGACTCAAGGTTTCTGAGTAAAAGAATATACATTTATGTATACGTCAGTTGTAAAACATTTCACTAAAGTAAAGCAGTTGAAAAGTCACACTCTTATTATACCACACCACTCCCAATAGATTCTAGACAAGTTAGACTCAAAATGAAGTATGAGCGAAATGGCACTCCAGTAATTTAAAAAAAAGGGAGGGAAAGACAAAGTTAGGTAGGAATTGAGCAGCACCACAGGTAAGTAAGCAGGGCAATCTAGAAAGAGGAACTGCAGTGAGGGAATCAAATCTAAAAGGCTTAGGGCCAAAATCAAGATCACACAATTCAGGGTAGTTCGCGGTTAAGTCGTTGCCAAGAGTTCTGGACAAAGTTGGTCGGCAGAAAAGTTAGTTTAAAGAGTAGCGAAGGACAAGCCCTCGGATTGGCGAAAGGTTTCACACACCACCGCGGCTGGACGAAACTAACAACCGGATTTGCACAGTACCTTTAAATGGAGAAGAAGCTGTAGCTGAGGCGGACGTTCCTGGCAGTTCCTGCAGGCTCACGGTTCCTGAAGCGACTGTCGGACTGACATGAAGTAGGAAGACTGGAGGGTCCTGCACTGCCCAGGGAAGAAACCAGCAGCAGAGCAAAGCAACGAATAAAAGGTGTGCTCTTTAAAACCCAGGCAGAGTCTGACTTTCCCGGCTATCCGGTTCACTGTAGCTCTGTACAGCAAATTCGACCAGAGGAGGGAGTCCTGCCTTGCAGTTTGGGTGAACTGGTTGGTCCCACCAGCTCAGGGAAAGAGGATTCCTGGTAGATCTTCTCTGTCGTTGGAGCTTGAAGATTCGGACCTGAGGCAGGGCTTCACTGGGCGGGTCAGTCATTGTAGGGGTCCTCTTCTGTCAGCTCCTCGTCGGTTCTTTCGTTCCAGTGGCGACTCTGCCTTTCCAGACCCAGAGACCTGCTTTTTATGCAGTTTTCCCCCATTCACACAGCCTGGCTGTCAATCACACAGCAGGGTGGCTGTCCTGGCAGGACAGTCACCTAGCCAATCAAACAGGAGTACGACTTGGGTTATCAAGGGAACCCATGGCAGGGGTCCTAAAACCCCTCCCTCACACCCTGCTACCCAGACATTTAGGCGCCCAAGGAAGGCTTCTGTGTAGAAGCCTGCGAAAAGACGTTGAACAAAGGAACCAAACCTAGTTTGGCGCGCGTAGTAAAACACGAGAAAGACATTGTCAAAAAGAAATGGCGAATAAGCCCAGCCGGAACCGTATACAAACGTATATGGTCTAGTGGGTTTAAGTTGGAGGCTACCAAGATAGCCTAAAACAATACCAAGGTTATTTAAGATAACTGCAGTAGGAAAAATAGATTAGTTACCACTGCCACCAGCCAAGTCTTGATGAAAAGGGAGCGAAACAATTCTCCAAGAGAGGCAAACAAAAAGGGATAAGTATTAACCCTTTCCAGTACACTATGGGCCTCATTACGAGGTTTGCCCGTAAGGCAAAATGATGCTGGTATGGTAATACCGGCATCGTTTACTGTCCCATCGCATTCCGACCTGCAAACCCGGTATTAGCGGCACCCTAAATAACGGTGCTGCTAATAGCGGCATAGGCGCATACACGCGCCCCTTCAGGGAGCAAATACCGGCATGCCGGTAATAGGGGGTAATTCCAACCCAAGCATACATGCAAATACCGGCATCGTGAAGCCGGTAATCGCGGGCTGCACGATGCCGGTCATAACAACCCGCAAACAGCAAGCAGGATACAAGGCAGCTGCCACAGGTGCACACAATCCCCACAGGTGGAGTCAATGGAGGCTGTGCCAGTATAAACTGAGCACACCCACACACCACAACCCCCCCCCCACAGGTGTAGGCAATGTTGAGTGGCCCAGTACAAAAGGAGCACACCTACACACCACCCCCCCTTCCTACACCAAAATGCTACCACTAGCAGTTGCAATCATGGCGCTGGAGGACATGCCTATACTGCTACAACTACAGCAACAACAGCAACAACAGCAACAGCAACTACAGCAGCAACAACAGGCAGCACAGATAAGACGCAGGAGGAGAAGGAGGGTGAGACAGGCCCAGCAATTACCACCAGCGCAGCCACCAGTGCCTCGTAGGCAGCCAACAATCCCTCGCACCAGACCCAGCCCATTCAACCTAACCCCTGAGCAGATCCACACCCTGTACCGGTTGGACCGTGACACCATCACCACCATAGTGGACATGATACAGAACGACATTGCCAGCCACATAGAAATACGCACTGCCATCCCCCCACTACTAAAGGTGCTGTCTGTGCTACACTTCCTGGCCACAGGCACCTACCAACACACAGTGGGCCAGCTGCATGGCATTTCACAACCACTATTCTCACGCATGCTGGACCAAGTGCCTGGCTGCTCGGTGACTTGCACAACAGGCCCATGGCCATGCTGTGGGGTACTGATGTGTGCAGATGCAGACAGGGGGGGGCCTACTGTGCCCGGGTGGGAAAGGGGGGGATAGTGCACCTGGGTGGCAATAGGCAGTGATTGGGGAATGCATGCAGATCTAAACACACCTCACCTGAACCAGCCAAACAGAACATGACACATTACTGGGCCACATATTACAAATAATGCATATGGATGACAACAAGTAAGTGGCACAACCAGGGCACCATGGTGATGGAAAGCAATGCATGACTGAAAAGGATGGCAACTGTGGCAATGCGGTTAGTGTGACCATGCATAGTAAAGAATATACAGCATGAATTGGAGGCTAAACATTGTTGCACTACCACAGCACATCTGCCTCAGCATGCATGATTACACCCTCCATCATCTATTGAACCCCATCCAGTGTACAGCACCTCTTTACAGTATACATTGCATATAGGTGACTATTTTGTACACGTACTGGGACATGTGCATGCCCTCACCAAATAGCTGCTGCCATGACTGTGCTCCCTGAAGGTGGCAGTTCAGAGTGACACACACCTATTTGTATCTGCTTGCAGGTGATGGAGGATATCCCTTGAGGCTGTGGCTACTTACCCCTGTGCGGAACCCGCAGAACAGCCATGAAGAGAAGTACAATCGTGTGCACACTCATACCCGTGTTGTGAATGAGCAGACCTTTGGCCTGTTGAAGGCGCGGTTCCGCTGCCTAAGCAGGTCTGGTGGGGTACTCCTATATAGGCCTGAAAAGGTGGCAAAGATCACCATGGCCTGTGTCATGCTGCACAACATGTGCGTCCAAAGGAATGTACCACTGCCACCTGACATTGACATGCATGGGCCGAGTGAGGATGAATGGGATGGAGACGGAGGCGAAGGAGCCCCTCTGCCAGTACGTGATGCATGGGATGAGGATGCTGTATGCCAAGCACTAATTGACGAATACTTTTGAAATGCAGGGACCATGAAAGTAATGTGCCTGTGACACACTGGCTGCATGTGGACATGCACACTTGTTTTGTCAGAAGTGCCCCACTGTACACCATCACACATCAAATGTACATGCACAAAAAGAAATATGTCCAGCCAATGATTTTCTTGCACACAACGGGTGTATTTTCCAGACACGTGATAATGTGAACATAATCCCCTCACAACCCCCAGTAAACTCCCTCACCCACCCTACAAACCCCAAAAATACCCAAGTAAACTCCCTCACCCGCCCTAAAAACCCCAAATGTCCCCATATGTACAACAAACACTGGTCCCTTGACCAACGTACATTTTCCAAATGTCATTGTCTGCCCACTCTATTTCTTTGCTATTTTGGGATCTGGGGGTGCCATGGTCAAGCGCTGTGCACTCCTCCGCGGCAACCGCACCCGGCTCGATTGGGCCAAGGTAGAAGGGGTTGTGGCAGTGGAAGTGTCGATGGTCAGTCCCATGCCTGCCCCAAGGTGTGGGCGCTGCATATGAGGCAGGTTTGCAAGCAGGGCCTGCGTAAGTGCCCCCAGACACTCCCTCATGGCACTTGTGGATGCCTCAACAGCAGCAGTGTTGGCTGCGATGGCTGTGGCAATGGCCCTCATGGAGTCATTTCCATCTGATATTTGTTGCCGCATCAGTTGGAGCATCGACTCCTGTCGTGCCTCAACCCTTGACAGGCAAGCCTCGAAGGAGTTGTTGGCTGCAGGAGTGCTGGTGACCGGGATGGTGGTAGGCAGGGTGCTGGTAGGCAGGGTGCTGGTAGGCAGGGTGGTGGTCAGCAGGGTGGTGGTCGGCAGGTTGGTGGTCGGCAGGGTGGTGGATGGCAGGGTGGTGGATGGCACCTGTGTGGGGCCCACGACCAGGGCACAGTCCTCCTCAAAGAGGCCTATGTCTGAGTCTCCAAGGTCCGAGTTGTGGAGGCAGGGATCGTCAATGCTCTCTGCCTCTGTAGGGGGGGGGAGTAGGCTGGTAATGGGGCTTGGGGTGGGTGTGCCGGACATGATGTCACCCTCATTCTCCACCTCTGTATCCACAACGTCCGCGGTGGCTAGCAGAGCGGGAATGGAAACGCCTCCCACGGTTGTGGGTGGCTGCTGCTGGACTGTGGCTGCAGGTGTTTCCTGCAGGGTTACTGCCCGGTTTGGCACACTGCCTGTTGCTCTGGGCAGTTTCTTGGGCCCGGGGGTGGCGGTGGCCCTGGTCCCTTGCTGTGCAGTGGATGAACTTGCACCCCTGTCCTGCATTCCATCTTCCTCATCGGTGCCTGGGGGATAGAAGAGATGCAGGTCATCAGTGATAGTGTCACATGGCAGCTATAACGTATTGCGCTGTGATATGTTCATATATTCATGCATCAATTTATTCCAGGGGTGTGGCATTTGGTGTTCTGACGGGGCATGTAGGCAATCAATGCATGGCTGGTGGCATGGCATTGGTATGGTGCCTGTGTGGTGAGTTCCATGGGCAGGGTTGGGTCATGTTGCACTTGTGTTGGTATTGGGATTGGCACTCAGCATGCGTGTGTTGCAGGGTGTGGCACACATTCTTGACTGGATATGTTGATGTGGGCCTGGGACATGCATTGCCTTGCCCAGTCTCACTTCCACATCACTTGTGCCACATCATGGTTTGGCCTACATGGATGTGATGGGTCACTCACCTTCTTCTATGGATGATGCGGCGCCCACCTCCTGGTCTCCGATTCCCTCTATGGATTCAGGATCTATAAAGGTACTGGCGGTCTCCTCCCATGCTGTCAACTTCACTGGGTAGTGTGGACCACCGCCTGTCGCCATTGCAGCCCTCCTGTTTTCCACCAGGATCTTCCTCACCCTGAGGCGGAGGTCATCCCACCGCTTCCGACAGTCGCGCACACTCCTTGAGGTGGTTCCCACTGCCGACACTCTCTGTGCGACCTCCTGCCAGACTTCTTTTTTCTTGGTTTGGGCCGCATGCTTCATGTCGGTGCTCCTGATCGTGTCCGCATGCTGGGCCAGGGTGTCTGCGAGCATACTTAGCTCAGCGTCTGAAAAACGCTGTTTTCGCTTCCTGGGGGTCGCCTTCCTGGTAGCCTTGGACATCCTGCTTCTAATCTGCCACAGAACAACACAAAAGAACTGGTGGTTGTGGAGGATGGCAATGGATTGTGTTTTTAAAGATGGCCGCCGGCCCATTTCCCGTTCCTGCGAGATGACGTAATTTCCGGGTCTGTTTTTTGCAAGCACAGTAATACCGTGCCGGTATTTTGGGGTTGGTATGAGGCTGTAACGCTATGGGCGGGCCACGCAATGCCGGTATAGGGGGGTTGGTGGCCCTTTACCGGCATGGCGGTATTGCCACTACCGGCAGGAGGGAACGCGCCTGCTCGCGCACTCGTAATCACCCACTGTTAGCAGGTTCATACGAGCACGGACCCGCTCATTCCGGCATGCCGGTAATGAACCCGCTTTTACCGGGCAACTCGTAATGAGGGCCTATGTAAGATAGTTTGTACTGGGTCTGTGGTTTTAAAGGACTAATAACGTCAATGGCAAATTTACATGTTCTGGGAGACAGTAGTCAGTCCCAGAAAATGGAGTCTGAGTTGGGAAATCTGAAAGACAACCCTGTGTCACTGCTCTGAGGGTGCTGTGTAACACACAGTAAAGAGATGATGCCTATGGAGTAGATGAGGCTCCACAGTCTATGAACACAAAAAAAGTTAAACACACACTGCAAAACACATGTAAGAGTGGGAAAAAAGGCTCACACTCTTACCAGGTGAAAAAAATAAATCCTAGAAATCCAGCAAAGCTGCTGAGGGACTCAGTAGGTAAGGGAAATTAGCCACTCTGGAGAATTCTCCCTAACACTCGCCCCTCCAGACTAAGGGACAGGAGGATTTAATCCACCCCGGGATGAATCTCTACCTCTAGTCGGTTAAAAACATCCTAGAGAGACCCTCAGCATTTTGGTGGTGACATCCTGCTCTGCTCAATGGTAAAATCAAACCCTTGCAGGCAGATTGACCATCTCAGACATTTTGGGTTTTCCCCTTTCATTTGCATTAACCATCCAGAGGGTTGGTGGTCTCTCTGAATCACAAAAGTAGATCCGTACAAATATGGTCTAAACTTCTTCAGAGACTACACAATGGCAAAACATTCACGCTCTATGGTTGCCCACCTTGTTTCTGGTCCTTCAGTTACCTACTGATGAAGCAAATGGGGTCCTCCCTACATTTCTCATCCAGTTGACTAAGGACTGCACCTATA
The DNA here is from genome assembly GCF_040938575.1 of Ambystoma mexicanum. NCBI lineage: Eukaryota > Metazoa > Chordata > Amphibia > Caudata > Ambystomatidae > Ambystoma > Ambystoma mexicanum. The sequence continues at coordinate 899,308,102 of NC_090924.1, forward strand.
ACTGTATTGGAGGCATCTGTCTGCACCACAATTAAGGTTTGGTGATAATCAGGAGCTCTTAGGACTGGAGCTTCACAAAGGGCTTTCTTTAGGTTTTCAAAGGCTTGAGTGCACTCCTCATTCCATTTAACCTTTTTATGGAATTTTGGAGAGGAGATCACATTGAAGGGAGAAGCTATGGTCCCAGAGTTCTCTATGAAATTCCTGTAGTACCCAGTGAGACCTAGGAAAGTTCTCACTTGGGTTTGAGTAGTAGGGGTGGCCCAGTTTTGCACAGCTTGTACTTTGCTGGGCAATGGCCTTATTTCACCTCCTCCTACCTCATGACCAAGGTAGATCACTTTGCTCTGACCAATTTGACATTTGCTTGCCTTTATGGTCAGATGGGCGTGCTCAAGAGCCTGCAAAACATATCCCAAGTGATCAATATGTTCTTTCCATGTAGGGCTGAGCACTGCAATGTCATCCAAGTATGCCATGCAGAAGTCCTCCATTCCATTTAGAACTTGATTGACCATCGTTTGGAATGTAACAGGTGCATTCTTTAATCCAAAATGCATAAACTTGAACTGGTAAGGCCTGCTGGGGTGGAGAATGCAGTTTTCTCCTTGGCATGGTCTGTCGGTTCCATGTCATTTCATCGCCTGTAATTTCATCCCCTGTCATTTTAACGTGCACGTTCCATTGAAAATGGTCACCATTTTTTTGGGGGGGGTTCCCAACCCAAGCTCCCTACCATACTTATTTTTGGCTATTGCCTACCCGCCCAAACACTTATCTGCCCTTTCCCAGCCCCCCTAAAATATTCGGTGAGCATTTTCAATGGAATGGGTATGTTAAAATTCCAGGGGATGAAAATGCAGGCGATGAAAGGACGCCGTACCGGCCTGTCAGGGCTATTTGCCAATAGCCTGACGTTAGATCAAATGTACTGAGGTATTTGGCTGAACCAAGTCTATCCACCAGTTCATCTGTCCATGGCAAAGGATGGGCCCGAAGGGGTCAAGCCTGGTGATAGTGAAAGCAGGAAGGCAAACTGATTTAACAGAACTTTGCACTCCTCCTCTATTGCTCAGAAGTCAGTTGAGGTCTGCCCAAGTCCACCAAAGAGTTCACCTCTCCAAGTTTGCCCACAACCTTGAAGGGTCCTATCCATTTGTCCTGCAAAGCCCTCTGCCTTGTTGGCACCATAACTAATACAAGCTGGTCTTGAGTAAACTCAACCATGCTGGCCTTCTGGTCATGCCAATGTTTGACCAGAGCCTGACCTGGTTTTAAGTTATCACTAGCTTCTGCTATCATGTGTGACATTCTCCTCCGGAGACCTATCAAATAGTCAGTCACTCTGAGTGGATGGGGGAAGGAGCACTCTCCAACCCCTCCTTATCAGGGCCAATGGACCTCTGACTGGATGGCCATAGAGACGTTCAAAGGGACGTTTCCAACTCCCTCCTCAGGGACTTCTCTATAAGCAAAGAAAAGGCATGGCAGTAGAAGGTCCCACTTTTTTTAAGGGGTTCTTCTAAAGCACCTATCATGCTCTTCATAGTAAAATTAAACCTCTCTACCTGTCCATTTATCTGTGAATGGTATGCTGTAGAGAACTTGTAAGGGACAACACAGTTTTTCCACATGGCTTGCATGTAGTAGGACACAAAATTGGATCCCCTGTTGGATATCACTTCCTTAGGAAACCCTACTCTGGTAAACAATACCAACTAGAGCCTTAGCCACAGCCTGAGCCGTAACAGCTTTCATAGGTATGTCTTCTGGGTATCTTGTAGCGTGGTCTACTACAACCAGGATAAACCTGTTCCCTGAAGATGTGAGAAGGTCAAGGGGACCAACAATGTTTATGCCCACCCTCTCAAATGGAGCTCCCGCCACTAGGAGAGGCACCAGGGGTGCCACATTCTTGGCTCCACTCTTGCCAGAGGTTTGACAAGTGTGAGAGCTCCTACAGAATTTGTAAACTTCTGAACACATTTGTGGCCAGTAGAAGTATAAGGAGAGCCTTTCCTTGGTCTTTTTGAAACTCAAATGACTAGCCAAAGGTATCTCATGGGCCAACTGTAGGAACTGGACTCTGTTGGCAACGGGCACTATAATTCTTTTGCAGTCCCCTGGGATAGACTCAGTCGGTTCACTGTAGAAGAGGCCATCTTCCCAGCTTAACCTATGCTTTCCAACTTCTTGCCCATCAAGTTGGTTAAAAGCCTATTGTCGAAGACCTTCGAGAGTAGGACACTCTCTTTGTCCTCTGCTGAAGTCTGCCCTGTTGGGTCCACCTTCTGCCAGTAAAGACTGCAGCTCAGGATGGTCAACAGGGTCAAGATCTCCAACTGAAACAGTGTCTTCTTCCAGATCTGATTCTTCAGAAACTGGCTCAACCACACAGGGTTGTACCTCAGACTCTGCCTCAGCAGGTGGAGGGATCGCAGGTGTGATCTTCGACAATCTTGGGGATGTCCTTGTTGGTAGCACAGGAGTGCTGCCTGACTTTTTCTTTGAGGTCTTGGGTTTCACCTGTGCTTCTGTCTTTCTAGAAATAGCAGTGAGCAACTCCTGTGGAGTGGCAGTGATAGTTTCTTCTATCAACTCCTCGGGAGAGCCTCTTAAGGTCCTCTCCCTTGCAGGCCTAGTGAGCAACTGTCTCCTTTTATTTGGAGGCCTGGGGGTACTTGACAAAACTCCAAGAGTTTTTAGGTCATTACCCAACAGAACTCTCCCAGGCATTTCACGCTGCACACTAACAGGTATCTTGACAGTCATATTATTACACTGGATGAGAGCTGGTAACTGGGGAAGCATTTGCACAGGGCCTCCAGCTAACTTGGTGAGGTGTTTGGGTGCCTTAGCAACATCCTCCACCTTGAAAAATGAGTCATGCACCACAGTTATACTGGCTCCAGTGTCTCTGATGGCAGGGGTCTCCTGCCATTTACAAGAACACTATCTTATGTTGTTCCCACAAGCCCAGGGACACTAAAGAAACACTAGCTGGACTCTCATGGGTTGCTCGGCTAGTAGGTGAATGTTTCCACTTGCCATAGGTACTTCTTCCTCTGGGGAGAAGGCTAAGGAGACAGTGTGGACCTCTGAAGGTTTACCCTTACAGCTGGAATCCCCTTTCACATGGTCAGTTGATCCACAAACATAACATCTCCCAAATGTTTTGATGAATGGGGGTTTGTTCTGACCTCCATCTGGTTTGGGTCCAGATGGTGCACTAGCCTGATTCGGTTTCCCTTGTGGTTTACCCTTATGTTGCTGTTTGTGGCCCTCTTTTGGATTGGAGGTATTAGAATTCTCCTTGTTATCTTTCTTTGGCTGCTTTCCCTCATCCTTCTTCTGAGTTGCCCCAGATTCCTTGTGAGTAGCCCTGTTGGCAACCCACAAGTCAGCAGCCTTAGCTAATTTCTTTGGATCTATCTCCTTAGAATCAGCCAAGTGCTGTCTGAGCTCAGGAGAGCAGGCATCATAAATTGACTCCAACATAACAAGATTCCTCATACGTTCATAAATGTTCACTCTGTAACCCTTAACCCAATCATTTACGTTTTTCAAACATTCACATACCCAGGTAGCCCAAGGCGTACCATCATGCTTTTTGAGGGTTCTAAACCTCTTAAGGTACTGGGAAGGGGTCTTCCCAAATCTAGCAATTAAAGCTAGCTTTGCACACTCATAATCCATCCTATCCACCTCCCCCAACTCCATTACAACATCAGATGCAACATTGGGTAGCCTGGGAAGCAACTGATTCCCTGTAAGACCTTGAATCCCATGGTTATATTCAAACATTGCCAACCAATCCAAAATATTAAGCTTAACCTCATACCTACCCACAATTTCTTTAGGCATACAGGGTCTCTTAGGACTGGAAGACCTAGAAGATTCTGGGAGAGAAACATTTTCAAGAGATAACTTTTTCATTTCGAGTTCATGATTCAACTTCATTTCTCTGAGCTTAAGTTCTTGGTGCTGTTGTTCAGTTTGAGCATTTAAACATTTGTATTCCAGTTCAAGCCTCATCTCTTCTAGAGCAATTAATTCAGGACTGAGTGTAGGACCTGATGGGTCCCAGTGGACAAGGCTTGAGGTTGTTGAGCAGGTGAGGGAGCAGTGAGGCCTACATTAGGAGACACATCTACTTCCTCTAACTCATCAATAACAGACACATTATCATCCTCATTATTTTCCACATTTGCTGGAGAGTCAGGCATTTCAGACCTACTCCCCAGACGTTGGTTCTTTAACAACTTGTCAATCAATTCAGACTTTTTGCCTTTGGCAGAGAGGTTCCTTTCTCTACACAGATGTTTTAAATAATCCACAGTGTAACTAAGGAGGGTCTCCTGACTGTAGCTTTCCATATCAGACATGATTAATATTGCTTTTTAGTGATGTTTAGCCTTGTGGTAAATTGATCCAAGGTAATAGCAGCACCCTAAGTGTAATTACTATACTTGATCCTCACCGCTGTACACCAGTGTTAGGCAGAATTATATGCAGTACCCTTGGGGAACACCACCCACAATTAAAACTAAACTACAAGTAACAGTACAAATTCACCTTTGGTACAAGCCTGTACTACACAGTAAAGTGGTAGCGATGGCTGAGCAGCCAGACTTATCTCAAGAGCAAATGAGCAGTTTCAATAGTTACACAAAGGAAGGCAATTACTATGATTCAAACAAACACTGACTCAAGGTTTCTGAGTAAAAGAATATACATTTATTTACATGTCAGTTGTAAAACATTTCACTAAAGTAAAGCAGTTGAAAAATCACACTCTTAACACAGCACACCACTCCCAATAGATCCTGGACAAGTTAGACTCAAAGGGAAGTATGAGCGAAATGGCACTCCAGTAATTTAAAAAAAAAGGGAGACAAAGACAAAGTTAGGTAGGAATTGAGCAGCACCAACAGGTAAGTAAGCAGGGCAATCTAGAAAGAGGACCTACAGTGAGGGAATCAAATCAAAAAGGCTTAGGGCCAAAGTCAATAGTACAAAAGTCTTTTGCTCAAGATCCCACAGTTCAGGGTAGTTCGCGGTTATGTCTTTGCCAAGAGTCCCAGACAAAGTTGGTCGGCATAAAAGTTACTTTAAAGAGTAGAGAAGGACAAGCCCTCGGATTGGCGAAAGGTTTCACACACCTTCACCGCGGCTGGACGAAATGAACAACCGGATTTGCACAGTACCTTTAAATGGAGAAGAAGCTGTAGCTGAGGCAGACGTTCCTGGCAGTTCCTGCAGGCTCATGGTACCTGAAGTGACTGTTGGACTGACATGAAGTAGGAAGACTGGAGGGTCCTGCACTGCCCAGGGAAGAAACCAGCAGCAGAGCTCCCACGCGTTGGCGAGCAAACACACGATGAGGACCTTTCGTCTGCTGACGGATCTGGGATTTCCATAAATTATCCGAAGTCCTGCTTGAAGCCATCACAGAACTCTCTGTTGCTGGGCGCCCGACTCAACACAGTAACGTGTCTGGCATCACCCTCAGAAGTGAGGGTGGTAGCCATCCTGGGAAAGATACAGCACCTGTCGGTGGCGTACTCAGTGATGGTGCGAGCAGTCAAGTCGCTGCAGATGAAACCTCTCCAGGAGTTTCTGGATGCAAGGGGGCTGCAGGTCTCAGCATCGTGGATGGGCAAGATCACCTTCAACAAGGAGTTCAATCAGGCGATACAGTGGTTGGGCATGTGCCCGCACCTCTCAGACAGGGTTTAGTTTCAAGTTCCACCGTACCAGGAGACAGTCACCATGGATGCTTCACTGGAAGGTTAGGGAGCCCACACCGGACAGTTGCACGCCAGAGGCCTCCTGCTGCCAGAAGAGAAGGCTCCTCATATCAACATCCTGGAGCTTTGAGCCATCTTCTGGGCCCTCAAGTCCTTCCTGCCTTACTGAAGGGCAAGGTGGTGAGGAACTTCACGGACAACACCACCACCATGTTCTACATCCGGAAGCAGGACGGGGCGCACTCTTCGGCTCTCTGCAAGGAGGCCCAGGAGCTGTGACGCTGGGCTGTTCGTCAGGAGATGTTTCCCGTCCCTTTCCATCTAGCAGGTCCCAAGAACACCATTGCAGACTCACTCATCAGGGAGCTATGTTCTTGCCGCAAGTGGGAGCTTCACCAGGACCAAGTGGATATTCTATTCCGTGAATGGGGTCAGCCCCAGATCGACCTCTTTGCGACGGCTACAAACTCCAAGTGTCAGAGGTTCGTCAGCAGGTTCCCGCAGCCGAAAAGTATGGGGGATGTTTTCTCATTCCCATGGGAGGGACTCTTCCGTTACACCTAGCCTCCATTCCCACTCCTGCTATGAGTGATCAACACACTCAGATAGTGTCACTGCAGGATGATACTTGTCACTCTTGCGTGGCCGAGACAGATATACAGCTGGTCAAGTGGCACAGCGAGTAGAGCGCTTGCTTTGACATCCATGCAGAGCCTGCTAACACAGGTTCGAATCCCGGCGGGGCCAAACTCAGCCTTACATCCTTCCGAGGTCGATAAATGAGCACCACACACCGTGGGTAATAATAAGCAGCGCTCAGTTAACTGAGGGTTTGTAGCGCTATATAAGTGCCAAATTATTATTTATATGGTATCCAGACCTGCTATGCCTGTCGAAGGTGCCACCCATCTGGCTGCAGCAACTTCTCGATCTTCTCGCCAGAGAAGGGGGAGCGATTCTACATCACGACCCAGCATCGCTGAACCTCAAGGCCTGGCTCCTGTCGCCGTAGAATTTGGACATTATTCTTTGCCAACGGAATGTAAGGACATCCTGGCCATAGCAGGGCCTTGTAAACGTTAAAGGTCTACAGCCATAAATGGAAGCGATACTCTGTATGGTGCCAGGTGCAGAAAATCACTCACCTGCAGCTCTTGCCATACCTACTTTTCTTGGCCAAGGCTGGACTGGCTCACGCTTCTAGCAAGGTGCACTTTGCCGCCATATCCCATTACACCAGAACACTGGGTAGGTCTTCTCTGTGGTCTCACAGACTTGTCAAGGAGTTCATCGGGAGCCTCTTCAGAACCTTTCCGCCGGTGAAGGCTCCGGCTTCAACTTGGGAACTCAATGTGGTAGTGACTAAACTCATGGGGGCACCATTTGAACCAATGCATCAGGTTCTTCCTCTTGTGGAACACGGCTTTTCTTGTGGCGATCCCCATGTGACCAAGCATTACACGTGCCAATCTAACCATCAGCATTCCAGTGCTCAATAAATCAAGACTTGAAACATATCCAGGTGTATTTAACCTTTTCAACCATTTATTACCAACAAGATGTGAATGTACTCCTGCGCCAATACAAAAAGTGTTTCCAAACCAACTTGTATAGCGGGATGAGACCAATCTCGTGTCTCACTACCTGTATCAGGGTTCCCTGGGGGAGCTTCAAAACTCTTCTCCAGAAGAGACCCTCCAACATAGGCTATTTGGTATATGGAGTTGAAAAACAAATTCTGCGCCATATGTCAATATGGCGACCACCTTCATCTTGTGGAAGGTCATCACTGTTGGTATGCAGTGATGTTATCAAATAGATAACAAAGAATTCAATTTTAGACAAACCCAAAACATGGAAACAAAAAATAACGAATTTTAGAAGACTAATTAAATGTGGTTGGGAATGTGAATATTACTTTTAGGGTTGGGGGAAAAGTATTTATTGTTAAATTATTAATCGTTATTCTTTTTAGATAGTTAAAAATTGATTCTTTGTTTTCTCATTCGAGAAAATCACATGTAACCACCACTGGTATCAGTGAGGATCGGCAAAAGCGTCTCAATAAAATTAAGCCCTGAGAGGCTACATTTTTAGCTTTCGCCCTTAAATGGACCACCCTTGGGATATCGTTCTGGCTGATATTTAATAACATACCCAAATAGGTAAAGGACTCCACTTTAGTAATTTCTTCTTGATTGAGACTCCGGGTCATGGTTTTAGCTCTTCTACCAAGTGGGCTACTATACATTTTGTTTTATCATGTTGATTCTTAGTTTGTTACTTTCAACATATAGCTGTAAAGCATTCAGTTGGTGATGTAGCCCAATTGATATCTGGTCAATGAGGGCTACATTGTCTGCGTAAAGGAGATGCCCCACAGGCTTGCCACTCGATCTCAGGGGAAATGTTTTAAACACTCCCAAAGTATTCTCCAAATCAGATATGAATAAAATAAAAAGGGCTGGGACTAGGCGGCATCCCTTTTTCAGACCTCTCCTGGTTGCTATAGATCTTGATAGGTGTCCGGGACTGTCGAATCATACTCTCAGCAAAGTATCTGTGTAAAGTGCTGTATCATTAATTTGGGCAATAAAAAGGTCCCTGTCTACTGAGTCAAACACCTGTTCGAGATCAACAAAAGCAAAATATGCTTTCCTTTATTCATAATGGATTGAGTCTTCAATATATTTAACAGGAAAACATTTAAGCTCATATCAACCGCTTTTACAAAACCTGATTGATATAAATCATATCGGCCAGAACTCAACACCCAGTTGGACAGCCTCTCTAGAAGCATGGAAGCTAACATCTTACCCACCACATCAAGAATGTTGATAGGGCAGGAGCCCTCGAGTTACTAACCCTTTTTATCAAGGCAATCAAATCTTCTTTATCAAGGCAAAATTACCAATCAGCCATACCACTGTCTCCCGGTGGCTCATAGTTCTCATTCCGATATACCAAACAAGGTTGAGAAATGTTTTATCAAAGCCTCTCCAGAGACTGCGTTTAGTTGTATAGTTTGTTGGGGTGTTCCAGTGGAGTTAATCAGTTGTCAAATTTCACCCAGATTCTTATCGCAAATTTTCAACAAAATGCTATCTGCATCTTCGTGTACGATTTTATGCTTGTGGGCCCTGACCCAATTATTATATATGTGTGTCTCCTTTTTAAGAGGCCTAACATCTCAGGTCCTAAAGCTAATTTTATCTTCCTCAGATCCGCTATAAGTGCCCCTTTTGCCATGTTTATAGGAACATTCTTTCCTGTTATCCATACCCACAGAAACGGTAAAGTCCACCAAGAACAGTTCATATTCAATGTAGGACAGTGAAATAACATTCTTTTGGTCGTTTAAACCTGCCAACAATTTATGGTGCAAGGAGGCTATGTTGTGTGAGTTCATCCTTAAGCGGTTATGCCCTCGGGTAACCTCAATCTACGCTGCGTAAACCAATCTAGCGACCACATTCCTCGTGGACCAGGTGATTTTTAGAATGTTGGGATCACTGCTATTTGAGTGTTGGACTTAAAATCTAGTTACTAGTGGTAAAAAGTTCCTACTTACGAAAATGAAGTTGATTATTGCACTCTGGGCTCCTCGCTTCCAAGTCGCACATACCGGTATGTCTCCTTCAACTAACCCATTTAGCATGTGCACATTTCTGCTGCCCACTTCACCCAACCACAGAGCCCTCCTTTTGTCAGCTTGGGTTGATATAATGTCATTCTCCCCCTTTACCTCATTTTGACCCATCAAGCATGACATATTTAGATCCTAAAAATTACAATATTATGGTCATACAATGGCTCACAATATTCATTTAGAGTGTCCACAAATGTTTCCATGAATTCTTGATTGGTGATACCGTTAGGGTTCCAATACTAATTGCATATTACGTACCAGGCACACTCATTAGGTACCCTTGAGTTTCTCCAATCACCAGTATCTGAATGATAGGGTTCTGATGGTGTATTGAAAGTACCTCCATTTCTAATCCCCACTTCAAAGCCATTAATAGATCACAACACGGCCAGCTCTTCAACCCTTTGATAGCAGGGTTCAGGAAGACGGAGTACCTGTCGAGAGACGGCAGTGCAAATAGCCAGGTCTCCTGAAAACACAAGAACTTCAAGTGAAACTCTCCACAAGCAAAAAGATACTTAAAGCCTATATTCCAATTGGCCCAGCTCACTATCTCTTGCTCAGGTAAGGCCTTCAGCTAATCTTTTTTTTGTTCAAGACCAAGGCCTGTGGTAGCCATGCCCATGACTCTTCAACTTTGAATTCGCATTGTTCTTCATCCCCCCACACCACCATTCTTTGGGCGCCTTCGTGCCCACCCACTGTTATTGTAAACAGTAGTCTTTGATTAGATGTGTCCGCATTTTTTATGTTCCCAGTCAGATCCGTATCCCCTGATGTTACAATTATGGGAACTCTGTCTTTACCTAAACAGTCTAGGGTTCTGTCCCACATCTTTTTCTGATCGTCATAACTCCCCTTCGTATCCAAAAGCCGATACAATTCTGTGCTTACCTCCATTAAATCAAAATCAACAGGGAGTAAACCTCCTGCCTCCTCTAAAAGCATTTTTTTCACCAGGTTAGAGGACAAAATTAGCAACACCCTATCCAAATGATTACCATTAGGAAATTCCACTAGCTCTATATCCATTGGACCTATTGATCTTAATTCAGGTACATGGTGAAAAAGCCTCAAGACATTTCCCCGATTCAATACTAAGGCATCATCAACATTGAACAGTCTTTCTAGCCAAACACAACAACATAGAGAGTTATACGATTTAGGTCTTGATATTTGTTGGACACTTGACTCTTTTGTGGTGCTAACACTTATTGAATTTCTTTACATTTGAGCACTCAATGTTTTTGTTATGGCCAGACGTTTTTGTTCTAATGTTTGAAATACCAAATTGGAATTGGCTATTATATCTTTTTCTTCCTTTAAGGCACTCAAAGTTTTTGTAACAACCAGTCGTTTTTGTTCCAATGTTTGGAATAGCATGTTAGAATCAGATGTTGCAACCTCTGATGTACTATCTTTTGACTGGTTATGTCCTTTAATTATTGGTCCCACCAGCTGGTCACAAGGATTGGCCGATACAACTTGTGACTCAGGCTCTTTCAAGACCACTGTTGATCCATCGTCAATTGAGTACGTTGATAAGTTCATTAAAGCTTTCATTGAAGCCGTTGGCAAAAGGACCGGCCTGTTCTCACTCCTAATATTAGGGGATAGGGTGTCCTCTTTGACCAACAAAGCCAGGCACTCAGCACCCTGAATCATTTTAGACATTTTCTCTTTACTCGTTGTTGGTTCATTTGTGCTTAAAGCAATCTATACATTTCTTTAAAATGTCCTTGAGTCGTTTGATTTACATTTTGTACCAAGACCCACATTTTTAGTTTTTGTGACTTGTTGTTGAGGTTGTTTCAACCCTTGTTTTATTTTCTTTTTCCTCACAAAAATGGGATAATATCTAGCTATGGATGTGGTGCTGTCATGATCCCTGCCCCTCATGTCCCCAGCCCTCCATGATGTCAGGCTGGAGCCAGACCACGATCACCTACATGGCCCTCAAGGGCCTCTCCATCCCTCCAAAGACCCACTTGGAGTCAGACTTGGCGCTTGTGGCACCAGACTCACTCACTCACATAGGATAACATTGGGGATTGGACTTGTAGTGCATTGATGGGGACAAGATGGATGCCCCCACATATTTCGGTTCCCAGAACTGCATGTGCGGTCTAGTCTTTTGGGTGTGGTTCAGCCCAGAGGCACCTGGGATACCCAGAGACTATTTGAGCCACACCCAGGCTGAGAAACATGCTTTGCGTTTTCTGCACCTGCAGCGTGACACTCACTGTGTTCGGATCAGTCTCCAGTAGGCCTGCATCTTTCTTCTGCGCTCAGCTCCTGCAAGAACAAGAACACCGTTAGGAACAGCCTTACCTTGCGGCGCTTCTGCCCATCAGTCATCGCTCCTTCTATTCTGCCGGCATCTTCGGTGGTGTCATTCCCATCCCGGCACGCCGCTTCCTAAGGAAAAGGGAAACAAACAGAACAAAAGCATTAGTAAGCATTCTGCAAATCTTCGCTTATTTTTAAATACTGTACGAATTTCAAACGCTTACTGGAATCCCAGCCACTCTGGGGGAACTCTGTTTCCGGAACTTCTCATCCATCTGCAAGAGGGAAAAGACACTCCAGGTTAGTGTGGAAACATCTAGAGGCACCGCATACAGCGCTTACCCGCCGTATTGGTTCTTCATAACCGGCATCCACGCTGAAAACGTTGCGGCACCTAAAAGACACAGAAAAATAACTCAGTTCAATGCAAATACGAAAGGGGTGCATCGCGCATCGTGCTCTCACTCACCTTCAGCGCTACTCATCTCAGCAGCACGCCGCCATCCCCGGACGCCCGCCATCATCTAAGGAAGGAAAGGAACAAAGTTAGAGAACTGTTCAAAAGACTCATTATACTTACCTGTCGGACTCTTGCCAGTGAAGTAACTAGGCAGCAACGAGCCCGCATCAATCAACGCGCCACTGCACTGAAGGCAGGACGGAGAGCACACTATCCAAGAAAACAAGGTGAGCTGCGGATCAAAGGGAAGGGTTGGACCCCGGGGAAGAAGGGGTTCAAGCACACATAGACAATAGGGAGTTAAAATCTACAAATCCAGGCCCAGTCTCCAGTCGAATAGCCTCCAGGGAAGGGTTCAAGGTCGTAAGAGGTCAAAACATGTTGAGTGACTTCCCCGTGGATACCAGGTGAGCGTTACAGGTGCTAGGCGAATCAATCATGATTAATTGATCCATTTCCTGGATTGATACATCACAAAAGGGGAGTTCTTGAAGTGTATGAATGGTTGGGACAGTCGGTACCCCTGTTGTTGCATCCAAGGCCCACCCAGAGTCTGTGGAATTTCTGTTATCCCTATTGTAAGATTGTTGTCTCTTTTGATCAACTTCCCATAAGTTGGTTGAGGTCTCACAATTAGTCACAGTTTTTAATACAGTACATTCAGCCAGTTTAGACTCCTCAGAGTGCAGTCTAAATTCTTTTCGATCATTATGCTCATGGATTCTTGTCTGAAGGGTTCTTTGAAACATGTGCAGGGTCTGTTCTGAATTTTGATCCAGATCTCCCTGCACTGCTGAAACAAAACCTTCTATGAAAATCACCTTAGTGTGGAGCATGGCCAGTATAGTGGAATGATCCTTCAAACTCTAATTCAATGATTCATACAGTTTAAGAAAGGGAGCCAATGTAATATTCAATGCTGACATAGTGCCTGCATCAAAACCTCCTCTAAAATTATCCGTCGTCTGGTGATCGACTGTTCTATGGGGGCACCTCAGTCTTAATTTCCTTCTTGTCTGTGACGATAGCCACCCAGGGTAAGAGTCAGAGGTTGTGGAACTATCCGATGATCTCCTCGCTCCGTTGGATCTACCTAAAGTGGGGTTACCGCTCAGCCTTGTTCGTTATTCGTCATTTCTTATTAAGGTATCAGGGTACTCAGTCCTTATTGTTGGTTTCAGTTCTATACTTATATTACCTCACAGTTGCTGAGAAACACCTTTAGATACATGTGCCTTGAACGCTAACTACTTTCTGCAAGATTCATCAGGAGACTCCTTAAGTGGAACGCATGGCTCTTTACCCTCACCCAAACAGGTTCTGTTGTTAAAAACTCACATTGGGCTTGGGTGTACCTCTATTATTTCTGTGATCCTAGCAATTTCTTCAATTAGTGAGGGTGTTAGTACACAATTGCCTGTTTTCCGCAAGTCATTAGCAGCCCTCCTCATTCATCCTGCAATCTTGTGGGGAGAGTTTGTTTTTGGATTTTCAGATAATGTTTTTTTGTGGTGAAATTGTGGATACCAATACCTTCGTCACAGAAGATGTTTCTAGCGGTTGCATACTTTCCTCTAGAACGGAATCTGATATTTCCCCTGCTATTGCAAATCCCGTTATGCACCTCATCTGCGATTCCATAGGGGTTACATTGTTAATTTTCATGTTAGTTCCTTTGTAGAAAAAACTTTTTAAAAGTGGCTCCTTTATTTTCTTGATCAGTGGTACATTTTGTTGTTGCAAATCAGCTGGCGTAGAAACACCCCCACAGTTGCTGTAATTAAATTCATGCACTTCCTTGTCAGCCTACTCCTCAAGTTCAAGAGGGTTAGTTGCAGTGTTAAGCATCACCAAAACCAGTGCAATTGAGCTGCTTATTGGATCCGCTGCCGTGTCAGTAATATGCTGGTAGTTAATGGCTGCCTCCTGTTCTTTAACACGGGGGTCTATCACACATGGCAGGAGCTTCAACAATGTCCCTTTTTGGTACAGCGTTAGTCATTTCCCCTTTCACTCTCATGATCGAGTCAGTATCAATATCAATATCGATTTGTTCCCCTGAAGCAATGTTGCCCGTGACACTGAAGTCATCATGGAAAGCGCCAGGACCCCGCAACGCTGAATCAATATTAGCCGTGTTACAAAACCAGCTTGTGTCAGGCTCAATTAATATTTCATTAGGTGTCACGCCAAGTTTACGGTTGCAGTTCGTTGAGAGGCAGCGAATCAAAGGCTCTACATCCCACTCTGTCGACTCCGTGCTGCACAACGATTGCTAGGATTTAATTTCTTTGAGAGAACTGTCAACAGAGTGCTGGAATCGGAATCAGAGGTAGCTGATGCTCAGTGCGCCTTGATTCCGTGAGTGCTACGTTCTGAGCGCGAGACGAGCGTATGCTGGGTGCTTTCCTCTAACCGCTTTTCCGGAGAGATGCGACAAGCTGCTACATTGTCAGCAGCGTTCTCAGTGTTCTCAGCGTTTTGGAGCATTCAGGGCCTTTTCCCCATTTGGGGTTATTGGATTATTCTTTTGGAGCAGCTTCTCGGGGCGGCAAGTGGGGCGGCAGATAGTTCACTAGGTTTCCAGACTTCCAGGTGGCTTCCGAGCGGCTTCCGAGTGCTGCAAGTGCCGTGAGTGACGGTGACGGTGCTGCGGTGATGGTGCTGTGCTGCGGTGTCGGTGCTGTGCCGCGGTGAAGGCCTTGGTGACAGGCTGGTCGAGCACAGCACTTGATCGGGGAGTGGGAACCCAAGAGCCAACTAACAAAGGTAATTCCATGTCCTGTCCCAAGCTTGGCCCAAGTTTGGCCCCTTCAATTAAGCATATCGCTTTCACCGCCTTGTTATTTATAGCAGTGTAAAACGCGATTGATGGTGATTGACGGTGTTGATTGGGAACACGCACTTTATTGACAGCACTAATGGGGTGCATGTATCTATTCTAGTTGGAAATCTGCCCCGGAAAAGTGCTTGGAAGAACTAAGGGCGGCAATGCTAGGCGGGAGACTGCAGAGCTTTGACTCTTTGATCCCGCATAGGTGGTGACTCGGTGATACACGATATACACGGGGCACAAGGGGAAAACAACTGTCCCGCAAGCTCTCCCCCTCCTTCTCCCTTTGGTATGTCTAAAACACAGTTGGTAGAAACATACAAGGTACAAAAAGGAAAATAGTTAAATATAAGATAACGCAGGGCTGTGCGGTAACTAGCAGCTCGATATTTAAAATGCAACTTTAAGAGTTCAAAAGAAAACAGGAAAAAGGAGTTGGCGGGGCACGCACTGGGAGAGAGGGAGAGGAGAGGGAACTGTGAGTATTAATTGATTCATTGGGAACCCCCCTAAATAAAAAAATAAAAAAACGAAAATACAGAGTACAGCACACCTGGACCTGATTAAGGCGCCAGAGTGGGATGGCTCCTATTTAGAACCAGTGGCACAATCCACTACAATGGGGTCTCCTTTAATGAGAGGCAAACTGGAAAACATACCAGCTTTCAATTGTGGCTCAGATCCACAATGTAAATCAAACACTGGAGGTAATGGATAAAGATAAAGAAATCCAGACAGACCGGATAAACCATTGGAAACGAGGATTAGAATATACAGTTACTACCAAAAATATTAAAAAAAAAAGATCAAAGAATATTTTGAGAAAAGAAGGAGTAGAAGTTTGGACGAATTAGTTGAACAATCAGTCACGAACTGGACAAATTCGCTAGAAAAAGATGGAAGGAGGGAAAATAATCAGAACGAAGCACAGCAGTTACAGGAAACTGTAATAGGTGAAATCGAAACCCAGGGAGATCGGGGAAGAACCAAGAGAGTCAGAAAGGAGAAATACCTCAACAGAAGACATTTACAACGGAAGTCAAGAGGAAGGGAAAAATGGAAAAACCCCGAGTGATGCAACATTGAGTGCTCTCAATTACGTCTTGAATTCACTGGTATCAGTTTTTGAGTTATTAAAGGATGAGGTCCTGTCCCAAGCAGGAATAGTTTTGGAACTAACAAATGAAGTGGCGAAATGTGAAGCCTCTATGGTTGGCCTTAGTAATGTGATCAACACCATAGTGATTTCATCAATAGAGGAAGCTAAAAAAGAATCTATAAGTGACAGAAAACAAATAGCCCTTCTTCAAACTCTCCTGATTGAATATGGGAAAGTAGAGGAGACCAGAAGGGACCAGATTCAGGAGATGCTACGAAACTGGAGGGGAAAAACACCATTAAAAGCTGTGGCGTGTCAGGCCGGAGAGTACAAACTGAAAGAGCCTGAAGATACACCCCTATCAGAATTGACTATAGAAGAACTGCTAAAGACAGCTCAAGCAGTAGAAGAGCAAGATGCCCTGGAAAAAGAGGATGGAAGTATAACAGAGTTAGAAACTGGAGACACTATAAGTGACTTAAATGTAAGCTGGACAGAAGCAAGTGATCAAAACTACAGGAGAAGAAGAAAGTCAAAGAAGAGACGAAAAGGGAGAAAAGATGAGCATGAAGTTATTCCTCACCTGACCAAGAAACAGGAAAAAAAAAAAACATTCAGAAAATGGAAATTGCAAATGGAAAAAAGTCAGGGCCGCAGGAAAACGAAAAAGCAGAACGAAAATTATACCAGAGATAAAGAGGTAGAAGAGGAACAAGAAAGGACAGAAGAAAGTTCAGAGATTCGGACTCGAAACCAGAAGGCTGTGAAAAAAGCAAATCAAGAAGATCAAACAAATACATAAAAAATTGTGGGAGTGAGTATTGGCCTGCAAACTGAAATGTCAACTAAGGCCATTGAAACACAGAAAATCAACAGTAGTAAACATCTGAAAATAGCCCCGATCTTCATTAAAATGAGCAAAAATGAACAGGAATTGGGGAATTCAAAAATAAAAGTTGCCCCAATATTTGAAAAGATGAAGAAAAATGAACGGACATTGCAGAATATTAGTCAGCAAGATCCCCCAATCCAGGTGACTGTGAATCTAGGTAATGGAAAATGTCAAACCATCCCGGAAACTGAAATAAAAGAGACCAGTCCAAGAAAAACGGGTCCTCAGGACTTCAAATCTGGGGTGGAAGGGGAGAGACAAAACAATGATCCAGAGAATCATGGGGCAATCTTTAATGGCTTTGAAATTCCAAAATTATGGATGAAGAAGTCCGCAAAAAAATCAAAAATTAAATCTCTCAGCAGAACGACGATACTATCCATATTTTTAAAAAGCAGATGTCTCTACCTATTTTCCTCAGAGGATATGGAGTACGTAAAATTCCCAGATCGGAACAATTTATTCTTGGTGGAAATTGGTTTAACCTCAAAAAGAGCACACACTGCAATTTTAAAAGCAAGTAAAGAACTTGAACAAGAAGGTTTAACAGTGTACACTTCTCCCCCTGCCCCCCTCAAGCCCAATTAAACCAACAGGAATGGCATAAGGAAAAAGACCAATGGAATGGAAGGGCTCCCCGGGGTATAGGAACGGAAGTGATCAAAACAACTACCCAAGAAGCATCATTGCAGGAAAAAACACTGGCAGCTCTACGGGACATACTGACACACGTTTTGAGGAGTATGGGCCTGGGCTCTCAGAGCCTTTAGTGGGAAGGGACTAAATATAGTCAGCTGGAACACAAAAGGCTCCAGCACATTTAGGGCAAAAGAAACAAAAGACTATCTTTTTGGGAAGATGGATATCCTGGCATTCCAAGAAACCTGGCTGGTAAACCCAATAGAGATAGAAGGTTTTACAACACTCTGTCTACCAGCTAGTCAAAAAGCAAAAGGAAGGCCAGCGGGGGGATTAATTATCTCGATTAGAAATTGCCACAGTAGCACATCACCCAAATCTGGAAAGATGAAATTGGAATATTGGCTTGCAAAATTTGTTTCACCAATGAATAAAAATAGAATATCCTAATTGTGATAAATGTTTATTGGAATCCCGCATCTTCCGCAATTCAGATTTTTTGTGGAAAACTATCAAAACTGTTGGGCAAGATCAGGTCAGAATGGCAAAGAGCAGATATTCTGCTGGCATTAGATTTAAATATGGAATGTGTGCATTACAAAAGAGGCCCTAAGGGGGGCGAGAAATGTACACCATCTAATTAAGGAAGGGCCTGGTTAGATTTTACAATGACTTGGGATTTGAAAATGCTAAATAGCAACAATCAAGAGGTGGAAGAACCTTGCATGACCTGGCACAGAGCCAAATCATCCTCAGTGCTAGATTATATCTTTGTCAGCGAGTGATTATTCTCCCGGAAATCGGAATTAGAAATAAAACGAGAAGGCAGCAGTGATCATTCGAGATTAGAACTATCCTTCTTAGATGGCCCTGAATCACCCAAGTTATGCCATAAACAAGGGATAAAAGGGAAAATAAGTTTGTTGAAATACAACCAAGAAGGAAAAGATTTAAACAAAAAAGCTAAAAGAAATCTCGGAAGAGATGACTCAAGAGCTATCGCAGCCAAGAAAATTTGTGAATATGATATGGTCACTAGCTGCGCCTAAAACTCCATCAAATAATGCAAAGCAAACACATCTTCACAGCTTTGACGAAGAAGTCAGAGAAAGAAAGAGAAACTTGAGAAGAAATATTAGAAGAACTAAGATCCAAAAACTGGATCAAGAATCCTATTCTCATAAAATAAAAATAATTAAGCAGAACTATAAGTCTTGGATAAAGAATCATAAAGCCCTCCTTCATCAAAGAGACGGGGAGCATATGTTAAAACTAGTCTCTGACACAACCTCAAGAAGCTTTTGGTCGGCAATACGAGAGCTCGATTCCCAGGCTAATAGTACACTATGCAATCTGGTGCCTGAGAAAAGATGGGTAGAACATGTTACAAACAGCTTTAGGAAAAAATCAAAAAAAATAGATTGCGAGCCATTAGACAAAGGATGGAAACTGCGAGTAGAAGAGAATGAGATCATGGAAGTAATATCTAGGGCCTCAACATCAAGAACCGCAGGCCCCTGGCCTTACTTACCATGTTCTCAGAAAAAACCCAACACTTTGGGCAAAAATATTGAAAAGTCTCTTCTCTGAGATCTTACAGCAAAAGAGCTTACCCCCGTCCGGGAAAACAGCAGTGATAATACCATTCTTTAAGGAGGGGGATAGACTAAACCCTTTGAACTACCGTCCTATCACCCACATTGATATCAAGAGTAAAATATTCATGAGGCTTCTGTTAAATGAACTCTCGATATGGGTAGAAAAAGAGGAGGTATTGTCCCGAAACCAAACTGGGTTTAGAAAGGGCCTATCAACGGCATTGAATGGGATTATGTTAAACTTACTGAGTGAAAAATCAATGGACAAGGGAGGGTCACCATTATTCGGGGCCTGGATTGATTTGTCCAAAGCTTTTGACCAAATTGATAGATCCAGGCTTTGGCACAAATTGAGGAAAAAAGGGATCCCAGAAACACTCCTGTCAATGATAATGGAACTTCACAGGGGAACCAGTGTAAGGGTACGCCTGGACAATAAGGGTCATTTATCAGATCCAGTCTCAGTAGAAAGAGGGTAAGACAGGGTTGTTTAGGGGCACCTAAATTCTTTAATCTATTCCTAGCCGATGCAGGGGAGTATTTGAAGCCGGCTGTGTTGGCCAGTCCAGAAGTTGGAGGTGAAAAAGTATTCTGGCTGGCCTACGCAGACGACATTGTTCTGCTCGATAGAACTGCTATTGGCTTGCAGAGATTGTTGAACTGCTTGAGTAAATATGCAGAGGAAAATGGGCTAACAATAAACCCCAAGAAGTCCAGAATATTGGTATTTAAGCACCCAAGAAAAACAATCAACTTCAAGCATTGGGTACTAGATGAGCAGAACATTCCACAAGTAGAAGATCTGACATACCTATGATATAGGATCTATGCAAGTCCAGCTATCAACAAAATAGAAAAAGACCTACTCTCCGAAACATCCTCCTTAATTCCCCATCTAATTAAAATGAGAAATAAATACTGTAAATTCTCAGTGGTCCCAATGATAAAATATTACTTGGCTAAGATAGTACCAATTTTAATGTATGGCCTAGAAGCCAAACCTCAATTGTGGGACTGGAATTGGGCCACAGTGGAGGGTAGAATTTGGAAAAGAGCCCTAAATCTACCATGGAGCACATCAGCAGGACAGCTGAGATTTGAACTAGCACTAAAATCCCTAAATTGCTTAGCAGAATGGAAGCTGTTATCATTCTACAGGCATATTGCATATCCTAAAAGTGGCGCTCTTTATGAGGAGATCAAGAAACATCATAATCAACTGAAATCTGGGATCTTGCAGGGATTGGAACAAAAAACAAAAAAGCACTAATTACAGTGGGCCAAAACCTGGAAATGCTGGAGAAAAATCCCCTGAAGGTAAAAAAAAGATCTGGAAACATTAGATTGGATAGAAACAATTAGGAATCTAAGATCTTCATCCCCAAAGAATACCTTTCCGGTCTTCGACAAGAAACTGGGAACACTCCCTAGGTATTTAGAAAAATTCCTGGATGAGAAAATCAGGAGCAACTTTCTCAGAGCGAGACTAAACTTATTACCTACGGGAGAAATATTGGAAAGGCGAAATCAACCTGACCGGGCAGTGCAATACTGCGGGAGATGTGTGATCCCAAGAAACCAGTCCCTGAGACATCTACTACTCGAATGTAAAGGAACATGGGATCAAAGAGTAAAAATACTAGGAAGATTTGTGGAAAGAACTGATTGGTTATCATCAGAGAACACTTGGCATAGAATAATAGCAGGACATGAAACACAGCTTACAATAGCAGTGGTAAGATTCCTCCAATCAATCAATACACTTGATGGACTATAACATTCTAATCAAAAAGAAAGACTGAAGAAGTAAATGTAGACTTGCACCAAGTAAAAGTTTAGTTAGAGAGATGGATCTCAAAATAACAAGGGAACTGTACTTTGAATACCTGTTATTTTGAGGGAGAGGAGTTATTTAATCAGAAATGAGTGATATTGAGATCCTTATAAACCTTTAACAAACATATGACTTAAATGAACTGTGAAACAGAACGGATGAAAGTTTGGATCCCAGAAGAGCTTTAAGTAATTTCTTTACGATGCTATTCTTTCCTTTCCCCATTTTCTCTTTCTGTCTTTTACTTTTTCTGATCTTTTACTTTTTTTGTCTTTTTTTGCTCTTTCTTTTCCTTTTTATTTCTATTTTATCTTCAAAAACGAATATAACTGAACTGTAAAATTTTATTGTAGAAGTTTGAATATTAAATTGTAAAGGTTTTTTTACTTAATCTATTGTAAATAGACTGTAAACTAAATACAATAAAAAAAAGAAACTTCTTTGATAGAGTAGTTCCACTTCTATGACAAGACTGGAGGTGAGCATTATGCTTCAAATTCTTTTATTACTACTCCTCAGCAGTTTCAACAAATCAATAACAAAAACACTATAAAATGTCCCAAAGTGACTTTTCCTTGGAAAGCCCTGTGGCAGAAGGGCTGTGCGAATCTGTTTAGCTGTGGCGGCAGTGTGACCTATTTATTCATTCTACTGTGCTTCACTTATTGGATTGTTTGGCGAGCGAACGGAGTGTAAGTGGGGAGTAAGAGGCAGCCTCCTTTGCTCCACCCTGCAGCCGGCAGTTACTTCAGAACTTCAGAAAAAGTAAAAGGTGAAAAGGACGCCTTTACTTTTAGAAAGCACACAAACATTTTCATTTTTTTTTTTTTCTTCCAGTGACTCGCATGTCACGTGTGTAGCAGCTGAGCTCATTAGGACACCTGGTGCACCCTTGCAGCGAAAGCCCTGTGGCAGAAGGGCTGTGCGAATCTGTTTAGCTGTGGCGGCAGTGTGACCTATTTATTCATTCTACTGTGCTTCACTTATTGGATTGTTTGGTGAGCGAACGGAGAGTAAGTGGGGAGTAAGAGGCAGTCTCCTTTGCTCCACCCTGCAGCCGGCAGTTACTTCAGAACTTCAGAAAAAGTAAAAGGTGAAAAGGACGCCTTTACTTTTAAAAAGCACACAAACTTTTTCATTTTTTTTTTTTCTTCCAGTGACTCGCATGTCACGTGTGTAGCAGCTGAGCTCATTAGGACACCTGGTGCACCCTTGCGGCGAAAGCCCTGTGGCAGAAGGGCTGTGCGAATCTGTTTAGCTGTTTGGCGGCTTTGGCGTGCGTGCCAGAACTTACATCATGAAAGGAAAGCTCGAGTGTGAGAAGGGCAAGTGATTTATTTTTATTTTTTTTATTTTTTTATTTTTTTAATTTTCTTTTCACTGTTTGGCGGTTTGCTGCTTTGTTGCCTGGCTGTCTGGCCGGATTGCTTCCCCTGGGTAACTTGTGGCTATCCGAGAATAACATAAAGCACAAGAAAGTACTGTTTGCTGTTTGCTGGGACTGAATGCTCCTGCATTAAGGATTGTGTTTTGAACTCTGCCGCCTTTGTAGAACAGCTGAGTCCTCGCCGAGCGGACGTTTTTTTTGTATCAATCTTATTTAAGTGTGTTGGGATTCTTGTGGCAAACTACGAAAAGAGAAAGTTAAAATCCTTTTGCGAATTGCACAAGTGAATTGCTAAGTGCTTTCCTGTCTCGCTGTGTCTCGCCGGGTTGCCAGAGGATTCTTGTCGGACAAACACATTGCTGGACACGCTTTCCTGCTTTTGAAGGACTGATCCTATTGGGTTTTACTTTATAATATACCTGTGTTCTTATTTGAAGAATTATACAATCTTTCTTTATGTCAGGTCAAATCAACTCGCTAAAAGCAGGAATGCCTGAGTCTGTAGCTAATACGTATAATCTAGTGCCACCGTTACCTAAAAAGACCTTGATCACTAAAAGAATTAAAGAAAATAAAGAGAGGAAACGAGCAACTTCTCTTAATGTGGATATTCGTTCCTATTGCATCACAGATGTTGTAGGATCAGAAAAAACTTCAGCAATGCCCTTACAAATGGAAAAAACTCTGTCGTCAATAACTGTTTCCTCGGTGCCAGAGCTAGCTATGGCCAATCAGGTGATTTGTCCTAATGTGTTTGAGACGGCCATTATTCAGCACTTGGTCTGTCCTAACACTACAGTTCTGTGCGGAGTCTCGCCGCCCATAATTCCTGTCTCTGAAGAGTCTGTAATAAATTCAGTGCCTTTAAGTACTAACTTAGAGATGGATGTGATTGCCTCAAAAACATGTATTACTAGTGTTCAACTTCAACAAGCAAGAACAGAAGTAGCGGATGCCTCAATTGCATTAGCCTGTACATCAGGTGAAATATGCACATCACAAGCAGTTACTACTGTAGCGGCTAAACCTTATGCACCCCCCCTGTACCTTTATGCTCTGTTGAAGCTCAGCAGTTACTACGAACTGAATATGCTAAATTGACAGCGGTTGGTTAATTTGGAGATGATACATTAGCATCTATTTTAGCATCCAGTCCTCATGAATCTGCAACACCTGACATAATGTATATTTGCTCAAACACGGGTGATCTGATTCAATTGGCTGATCACTCACACATCCATACAAGCGAGTGTATAGATCATGCTCAAAAGCTAAATACCACCCCACCAGTTGAGACTGAGAATCCTGATTTATACAAATCTCTGGTCTTATTCGACAAATCTCCATCATCAATCTCAAATACATCTTTTGTGGCCCCAACACCTAGACGTACCAGGTTCATAGAACCTGATACTAGTCATCCTTATTTTATTCGTGATAGTCAGATGCCATTTAAAGAAAATAGGTTCTCTTTTCCTGAAGCACCAGCTTTAAACAACACGTTGAGTGCCATGAATACCGCCCTATTGTCATTGGCTAAGCTTTACGAATCATTAGATGAAAAGATGCATTGCCAGAATAGCGAACTACATGTGTTACACATGCTTCTTAAAAAAGAACAGAAGGCACGCGTTCTGACATCTCGCTCTACTATACTCAAGATGACAAATCAATCTATGCAAACAAATACAAGTGATGGACTAGATGTGATGGTAGGCTTGCCGTTAAATTCAATACCAAATATAAAGTCAGTCTCAAGTATCACCCTTGATGCTGGAGCTCATTTAGTGCCCATCAATCCTTCTGAGGTAATGACAAAAGAACAGAGTATTTTGCCTCCAATTCCACACGTTTCTATCCAGTCAGCACCTCTTATGCAGATTGGGATAATCCCAAAAGTACAAGGTGTATCATTTGCTACAATATTCAGTACCTTGAAAGCTCTTCCTGTGTCCATCTTAGGTCAAACTCTACTTGAACCGGAACCAAAAAAGCGTCTACCATTTGTCAATACAAGTTCTAAGTTAAAAGTAAAGAAAGCTGTTAGACTTGTGACATCAGTCAGGAAAAAACGAAAATTGAGCATAGACATTGAAAAACAGACTACACAAGATGCTTTAGAATATCAACCACTTGATGATTTGCTTGATAGTGTAACAACATTATCTCTAAATCCATTAGATCAGAGTATTCAGACTCAAAATGGGGCAACTATATCCCAGTCTGCAATTTCAGGGGGTCCTCAACCACCATCCGTTGAAGAAAGGACATTGGCTAAGAGCTTATGTGCTGATCGAGTTCAATCCTCTGCTGTTTTTGAAAATGCTTCAAGTACTACTGATGACATCTTACACGATTTACGAGCTGAACTACGAGCCTCTTTTGACAAACAGATTAAAGTCAATGAAGCTCTTGTACAGTGTTACATTGCGCCAACTAATGAGAATAAGATTAAACAAACGAATATTACCCGCCTGCAAGATGATAAAATGCAAGCGCTTCGTGCTGATGGGATCCTACAAGATTTGCGTGAGGAGATACGAGCTTCTTTCGCAAGATACACTAGAGAAAATGAAGCATTTACACAAACTGTTAGGTCAGTTAACCAGGGCTCACTGGGTAAAATTGATTTAACTGCCCAGGATTATCAAAGGGCTATACCCAGTACTGAACCCTTGTTAGTTGGACCTCCAAAACTTCAAAAAATAACTGCACAGGACACTGTGGATGTGGGAATTAGGGGTTCATCATCTTCTATCATGCTACCTATGAGCAAACAGAGTGAGCATATCCCAGGGTCATCTAGACTTGTCGGTAAATCGCAATTTAAAAATCACCATCGCCTTCTTATAAAATGTCGTGGTCACCCATTCCCCACTTATGACCTTAATCGAGCCAGCTTTTTGAATATCTGTGCTGATATCGCTGCTCTCGAAGATTTAACATCAGCAGATATTAGCTTGGTTGAATTTACTAGTGACCAAGATCTAACAGAAGCACGTTTATATGTACAATCAAGAGCGGTTTTAAACACGCTCTGGCTGGCTCGGACTGCCTTTTATAATTTGGGCTTTCTACTATCACAAGATGTGCTCCATAATGATCTGAAACAATCCAATAATCAACATCCGAAAAGTCGAATGTATGGTGACAACATAGCCTCCACGAGATCGGGGGCAGGAGCTGCACATAATGTATGGACCCGTGACAGTGACAATTTGAGATTGTAACCATCCCAGAAGATGGAATCTGTTAGTCTACTCTCTTGGAACACTAGAGGTCATAGACATTTTATTAATAATGGAAACAACAACCTCTTCCAGTTTGATATACTAGTGTTTCAGGAGACAAGGCTTTGCGATACACCAACATGGGATCAATATAATATCTTTGTGGTACCAGCCATAGAGCCGGTGAAGGGACGACCTATGGTCGGGCTCCTCATGGCCTTCCGAAAGAATAAGAACATTGAAATTATTTGGCACAGATCACCGTCACCCTGCTTTCAGTATGTAAAGCTTCATGTTGGAGAAAGCTTTTATGCCATGATAAACATCTATTGGGGGAAAAACCATATATCCTCGAAGGTTTTCTTTGAAACTTTGATCATGATCCTTGATCAATTATTATTAGATGTTACCATTACCAACACGTTTATAATGGGGGATCTGAATCTTCACCTCTTAGCTCCTAATCTCTCGAGTCCCATGTCTGATGAACGTCGCTGGTTAACTCTAATGGCTGATCGCAATTTTGTAATGGTTAATGGATCTATACCTGGGGATGTACCTCCTAAACCTACATGGCACAATGTTAATAACCATGTAACGTTGGATTACATCTTTGTTAATACTCTTTTTTTGAATAATATAACTATGTTCTCCATTAAACCAACTATTCTGAGTGATCATAGTTTACTACATCTAAAATATGATTGGGCTGAAACGAAGAAACTCCCTCAGAATATGAATGTGACTAATCTATACATTAATAATGCTGGTAAACAATTAAAATGGACTCACAGAAAATTATGTCAGCTCAGAGATACCTTGTGGGAACAGTATACTGGTAATAATGAATGTCTTAGTGGTTGTTATGTACATGCCATACAGCGCTTTTCAATACAGAGGGCGTGTCCTAAACGCTCCACCCAGGTTCATCGTCATGCCTTCGATTTAGAAGTAAAATATAGAAAGAGTGAATTTAGAAAGCTTGTTAGGAGGCTATCAAATGGGTACACTCTTGTTCCGGGCTCTAAACAAGATCAGACCAAACAATTACAAAAGGAGTATAAAAGTTGGCTTAGACATCGCCGTGCCTCCTAATACCAACTTGATGGGGAGGCGATGTTGAAACAAATCACCCCCAATCATCGGCAGGAATATGGGCTCTGTTAAATAACACCGCGGTTAAAAACCAACATTCATTACAGGCGAATTCCATCCCCCAAGAATCTTGGAATGATTTTTATGGCAATATATACACCTCGCCTTTCCTAGATCTTGATATAACCTGGGATAACATTACAGCTAATCATACTGTTAATTTTGGCCGCGAGGATATACTGTTTTTTATATCTAAATTGAGTGTATCCAGAGCTGCCGGACCAGATGGGCTACATAATGCCATGATAAAGCAAAATAAACATTTGTGGTCAGACATTCTATTTCATATGTTTCAACACATTATGTTAACAGGTTTAGTGCCCGCAAATTGGAAAACATCAATTATTCTCCCCATATAAAAATTTTTGCCCGTTTGATCCTAGGTGAGTTTAACCATTGGTTAAATCAACTCAATTACAGAGATCCTTTTCAAACTGGGTTTGTTCCAGGGTTAGGCACTGCCATCAATTTGATCACTTTAAAGGCTATTATTCACCTGAACAACCAACGCAACCAGCCAATTTATATGGCTTTTGTTGATTTTAGGGCAGCTTTTCATTTGGTCCCAAGGGAATTGTTATTTAAAAATTTGATGGATTTAAAGTGCCCTTGG
Organism: Ambystoma mexicanum; assembly: GCF_040938575.1. Lineage (NCBI taxonomy): Eukaryota > Metazoa > Chordata > Amphibia > Caudata > Ambystomatidae > Ambystoma > Ambystoma mexicanum. The sequence goes on from NC_090924.1 coordinate 899,335,530, forward strand.
CATATCCTAAACTGGATAATTCAATTACATTCAAACACCTCAATTTCTATTCGCCTGAACAACGAGGGCCTCTTGTCCGAACCCATAGAGACTACTCGGGGTCTGAAACAAGGATGCCTGTTAGCGTCCGCCTTGTTTAAATACTTTCTTTTGGATTTTGGCACTAGTATTGAGGGGCTGATTGTTGATTCTCCGAAATTACAAGGTGTATCAATTAAGTGGCTCTTGTACGCCGATGACATGGTGTTACTGTCCAAAACGCCCATTGGCCTATGTAATCTGCTAAATGCATTAGATATATATGCTAAACGTAATTGTATTAGCATTAATACTAAAAAAAATTCAAGTAATGCAATTTGGAGTTAATAGAGGTCAGAAAACATGTCGCTGGCAACTTCAAGGCACTGATTTGCTGCTTGTAAGATCATACATCTATTTGGGGGTCTGTGTGGCTAGCAAATTGTCCAATAAAATGCAGGAACATCGTCTGCAACTAAAACATTCGAGTGCATTATCTCAACTACGTATAATCCGGGCAAAACATTGCAAATTTTCTATTGACCCTATGGTTATATTTTACAAGCAAAAATATGTGCCTACCATTTTGTATGGTTCTGAAGCCGAGATATGCCAAACATACACATATTGGGTTAAATATGAAAGCAAGTTTTGGAAAAGATCGCTCATGCTTCCAAATTCTGAATCTATTTCTATCATTAGATACGAACTGGGGCTTATTTCCCTTTACGCTGTGTATAAATGGAAGGTTTGTTTATTATATCGAAAATGTATCATGAAAGATAGCACTAATGGGCTACTTGACATCATAGCTAGCTACTTATTGTTATCAGATGAAATCTTTCCAATGAAATGGCGTACTTCTGCTAGAAAATTCTTGAAAGGAGCTGATGTCTCTGAAATCTTGCTTATCGAAAATCCCAATAAAGCCATGTTAGGGAGAATTCTCTGTTTAGGCTGAATTTCCCTACCTAGTGAGTCCCCCAGCAGCTTTGCTGGATTTCTGGGGTTTCTTTTTTTCTCCTGCCAAGAGTGAGACTCTTTTACCCTCACTCTTGGACATGTTGAAGTGTGTTTTCTTGGTTAAACCTTGTGTTGAATGGGCTATGGGGTCTTTTACTCCATAGGGCCTCATGTATTTTTGTGATGTGGGTTACACAGCACCCTCTGTGCCGTGACCCAGGGGTGTCCTAGGGACTCCCCAACATAGACTCCATACCCTGGGACTGACTACTGTCTCCCAGGGCATGTAAAGTCACCAGAGACTTTGCTAGTCTTGGATCCTGAACAGAACCAGTACAAACCATCATATTGTGGACGTACTGGCTGGGGCAATTCGATTGCCCCAGGGTCTGTTAGTCGAGGGGGCACGTCTCCGTCCCCCCTGATCGAGTTTTGGCTGGTGGCAGTGGAAACTACTTTTTATATTCGACCGCGAATATTTCCCTATGGGATTTCCCATTGTTTTAGGCTAACACATTTAATTATTTATTTACGGTAGCCTTAAACATACCGCCGGTTTATATATTTATTATTATAACTCCGGTTGGGACTTTTTGCCAAAACTTGATTCTAAAATGGCGTTGGCGTTCGCCTCTGTAACTCTGACCCAAAGTGGAGCCCTTTGTTCCACTTTTGGCGGGCTTCTCCACAGAAGCCCTCCAAAGTGGTGCCACTCTGTCTGGGGTACTTAGGAGGGGTGGAGGGGGATTTAGGCACCCTGGACTGAGTTACCTTGGTAACTCAAGTCGCACTCCGTCCTGATTGGCCCAAGTGGTGAGCCGGCCGGCTCACCACTTAGCATGTTTGAGTGACAGCTAGGCTGGGTGAATGGGGGTTTGCTGCATAAAAGCAGGGCTTTGGGGACTGGAACTTCAGAAGTTGCCACAGGACCAAGAATCCGACGAGGGAAGAGCTGAGCCGACCTGCTTCGACGACACCACCCGGTGGAGCCCTGCTGAACCGTCTCACCACTTTTCCCGACGACCGAGGAGAACTCTTAACGGAGTGGCTCCTTCCCTTGACTGGTGGGGACAACCAGTTTTCGCCTTCTTTTCGCTTCTCGAGGTATCTCGTGGCCGCCTTGCCAGTGCCAAGCACCCCGGCAACCGGAACCCCACCACTTTTACCCCAACCACGAAAGTCGGTACAACCCTTTAACCGGAGGACTCCGCGGCTGGTTTCTTCCCGGGCAGTGCAACGACCTTCTTCTTCTGCTCTTCAGCGAGAACTTCTTCTCCCCTGACCGACGTCGAGCCTTGCTGCCACTGCCTGGAACAACTGCCACCGCTGGAGGATCCTTTCCGCTTAAGGTACCGTGTTCCGCCTGGCTTCCCTTGCTACCGACTGTACGGGGTAGATTTAGCCCCCGGCTTTCGACCCTGGGAGTGCCTGGGACACCCTGGCTAAACTTTCTAAGCCACTCTAAACTCTTTCTAACTCTTTGCAAGACTTTGAATCCCTAATAACAGTGTGATCTTGGGCACATTTTCGCTCCGGCTACTCTAAGAGTGGGCTCTGCCTAGTGACCCTTGCTCACTTGTGACTTTGTGCTTCTTTGAGCCTATTGCAAGTGTTCTGGACCTTAGAGTGGTGTGTTTAACCCATTTCTGTTCTTTTTATCCCTTTCTTGAACCTACTAGAGTGTCATCTAACGTTAAGCGCTCACCTCTGTTTTAATTATGTGGTGTTAACTTAGAGTTGTCTAGATAGGAGTAAGGGTCGGAACTGCTTTCATTATAACTGTGTTTGAAGTGTTTTTTTACTATACTTTGCTAGAGTGTTTTCAACTTATGTGTTCTTAAAAAATAAATAACTATATACTTTTGAAACCAAGCTCTGGTCAGTGTTTGCTTGTGCTATTGTGTCTGGGTACATATTGTGTATACTTTACATACTGCCTAACTCTTCTTGAGGGGAGTCTGACTGCTCAGCCACAGCTACCAGGTAAATCTGGGTGGTGCGGACTGCTACCAAGTCGGTTTACTGCTATACCTGTAGTCTTAAATCTTTTGCATTGTTCCCCAAGGGAACTGCACAGGTTTCTGCTTAACAAGCCAAAACTAAGTTGTGGGAATCCGACTTGATCAAAACCCGTGATGCATGCATGAAAATAATTAAATTCGGGTCGAATCCTTTTGCCTTAAAAGCACAAGGCCATATAGAAACTTATTTAAGACAATCTCCAAATCCGAGACATCGTGCAGATTTCATGCGCTTTAGATTGAACATTTGGCCTACAAGAGAGATCCTGTTTAGATGGAAGAAGACATCTGCTCAAACTTGTCGATTCTGTCATAAACAGATAGAAACGATGAAACACTTAGTGGTAGAATGTGTTAGTCTTTTATCATCAAGAATAAATTATTTTAAGCACTTGATCAACAAGACGGTGGTTATGCATGATGAATTAATGTTAATATTATTTAGAGGACACTCAAAACAATTAAGGTATGCGCTTGTGAATTATCTAAATTCATTGAAAATGAGGTTACTAGAGATTAATGCTGTTCAAGAAGAAGAGATGTAACAACTATATGTATCTCAAGTTATTTAACTCTGAGAGTGAATCAGGTCCAAATCATGTGCAAAATCTGAAGGTGAATTATTTAAAAATTATTAAATTAAAAAGTGAAATTTAAGTTATCAGAGATTAACGATGTTAAAGAAAGAGCGATGTGATAAATCTTTTAATTTTATGTTATAATTTCGAAAAGTGATGTATGTAATAACTGCATAAAGATTCAACGGTTGTTTTATTATGAAATATTGTAAAATTGAATGTAATATATATTTAACTTTATATATTTTTCTTTTTTCTTTTTTAAAATTTGTAATGATATGTTGAAAGGTCAGGTTTTAATGATCAAAACAACAATAAAAAAAAAAAAAGACTTTTCCTTTTTTAGAACTACCATCCCCATAGTCTCTGTAGTCCATCTCCATCCATTCTCAGCTTTGATCACTTTCTGTCCCTGAGCTCCTCCTCTTCTTTTACTGCTCTTCAAGCAGATAAGTACTATTTTGTACCACCTCTTATGATATGATATTAAATGACAATGGGCCTCATTACGACCCAGGCGGTAAGGGGTTTACGCCAGCGTAAACAGCGCCGACCCTTACCGCCTGAGTACGAGGTCCCTTAGCGCCATGGCGGATTTAACACCTGCTTTTAGCAGGTGTTAAAATCCATGGCGCTAAGGGACCATGGAGTTAATTACGCCACCGTAATTTACGGTGGCGTAATTAACGCCTTCCCCACTCCCATTATGCCCTATGGGGCAAAAATGGGAATGGGGAAGGGTAAATGGGGATTGGGGACTTACCGCCCCGCCAAGGTCGGAATGGGGCGGTAAGTCCGCCAACCACCATGGCGGAATTGCAACCTTAGCGCCATGGACCATGGTCCTCTGCCAAGGTCGTAATGAGGGCCAATGTGTAAGGATATTAGCGCAAGAAAGGGTTGCAGAGCGATAAGCATGAGTACAGGCGCAGCGCAGCGTGTGTTATACACTGTTTAGCAATTATGCGGATACATTTAGATTGACAGCGCTTCGCCAGCTACTAGCGTAGATGCGACCTAGCATAGCGGAACCGCGTGTTTAATGAGTACGTTTCTCCACAGTTGGAGACTAAGGCCGCAGCGGGCAGCCCGTGCCGTATTACAGGCACATTAGGGGTTCAGCACCGCCGCGGGCCACGGCAGAAGCCGCGTTACAGAGACCGGCTTCGCAAGCAAGAGGGATCCAGCCCCCACCCTTGCCCTTGGGGAGGCAGAGCCGGAGCCTCTAAGGAGCTGCGAGGGCCCTGGCCGCACGATAAAGAGCTCTCCGGCACCCACCCTTGGGGAGGTGGAGCCAGAGTCGCTTACATGCCGTAAACTCATTTCACATGCGACCCAGCGAGATAAAGGAGCTGGGTCCGGCAGACATTTCTCTCGTTTAGGAACAGTATATGAAAGGATTTTAATCCTTAAAGATCGACGCCTTAGCAGCAGAGTCTCTAACTAGAAGCTCCTGTGAAGCGGAGCAGACCGTGAGACAGAAACATTTACCTCTTTTCAGCAGCTGAACCAATTCAGCCTTTTTAGGCACAAGAAGCCTCTCGTCAGAGGCATACTGATGACATACAGCCTATTCTGGGCAGTGAAGAGACAATAGACCAGTGCAGACACAGATTACCAAAAAACAATAATAATAATCTGTGATAATAATTATAATAATCTGAGTATAAAAAGAGTATACAGACATCAGACCAGCGACGTGGCCGTGCCCAGACACCGTCACCGGTAACAGGCACTCAGCATTCTCCCAAGCATGTCGGAGTTCGAATGTAGCGAGGATGAGGAATCCCTAGATCTCGCTGCCAGCTTTAAGGAGGTGCTAGGAAATTCACTGGTCGATGCGGTGGCTCAAGGGGTGAGACCCTTGCAAGAGAGACTGGAGACGCTGGAAGCAATGCTGAGCCAGCCCTCAGATAACACCATAAGGACAGAGCACACGCCCACCGAACCCTCTGAAACAGGGTTTAAGGGGAGTAGTCAGGCCCAAAAGAGGAAACCCTTTTACGACCCACAGGGCCCATCGGATGGGGCGAAAGAAAAGGCCCTGGGGGTTGCCGACACCTTCGCAAAGCTCAGAGAAGCCTACTTGCAGCGCCAGGCAGTACCAAGTCTCATGACCCCTACTCCAGGGGAAGACATTGGTGGAGGAGAGGACCCAGGCTCAGAAGAAGAGCCGACAGAAGGAAATCTGTCCTCACACGAGGGTGAAGAGGCAGCTGAGGAAGATTGGGCTAGGCCCAGCGGGGGGAAGAAAGCCTGCAAGGAGAAACACCTCGAGAAAGATCAAGAAGACATGTTCGATCCGGACAGCATCCGGAACCCGAGGTCTTCTGACTGACAACCGTTCCCCAGGGTTGCAAAATACATGACCGCAAGATTGAGGAAAGCCTTCGACAAGGAGGTTAGACAGAGCCTTCACGCAGAGTGCCCAAGGCCAGACCTTCCAGGTAAGGTGGCTGAAACCCCTGAGCTAGACCCCAAAATGTTAACTTTTGTATCCAAGACCAGTAAAGACCCCCGGAAAGGTATCGATAGATCATGGAGGAGCTGCCAGGAAAAAGTGCTGTGCTTCGCGGGCCACTAGCAAAGATCATGGACCTAGCTGAGAGGGCCAAAGATACGGGGGAAGAAGTAGATCCCGACGCCCTTGCAGGCTGGGCACAGAGAGCAGTCTGCCTACTGGGAAACGCCAACTGTGCAATCACCTCAGAAAGGAGCAGAGGTTTGCTGAAAATAGATTCCAAGCTTAGCGACCTTACTTCATACGAGGCAGGGGAGGCAGCGCAAGGTCTCCTGTTCGGTGAGACATTTGGGAAGGAGATGTGCCATTTTGTTGGTACCTACACTTCGTTGACGAAAGCTCAAGCTTCAGTCCGAAAAATCTTCCCTAACAGAGTTTTTACCAGGACTGGTCGCCCCAGGGGTCGCACAGCTGGTCGAAATCAAGGCGGAAGAAGACCCCTTAATCCCAGAGCACATTACTGGGAGAACAGGCAGGAGGATTCCTTCTTCCCGGCCAGGGGACATTTCTCTAGGGGACGCAGAGGAAGAGGATCCGGCCGAGGCCAAGGGTTCACACAAGGTGAGATTGTTTCATTACCCTCCGGTGGGAGGCAGGACTGCTATGTTTTGGGAAAATTGGCGCGCGTTTTACAGCAATGCTTGGATATTGTAAACCGTGATGGGTCTGCATCTAGAATTCATAGAGCTGCCCGTACAAGCACCCAGGCCGCATCACCAACACCTAGCACGTGCAGAGCACAGCTGTTTGGACCGCGAGCTGCTGCAGCTCGCCCTAAAGGATGCCATAGAGAGATGCCAGGGGACACCCATTTTCGTGAGCAACATGTTCCTAGTACACAGGAAAGAGAAGGTCCGTCCCGTAATAATCCTGAAGGAACTAAACGACTGTGTAGTTTACCGCCATTTCAAGATGGAAGGCATACACCAGCTCAGAGACTCCCTCAGGGAAGGAGGCTTGCTGACGACGCTAGACCTGAAGGACGCTTACCTGACTGTCCCAGTATTAGAAGAATACAGGACATTCCTGGCTTTTCATTGGAAAGGGCAGTGTTGGCAATTCAAGACGATGCCCTTCGGTCTTGCATCAGCTCCCTGGGCTTTTATCAAGCTGATGAACCCAGTTGCAGCAGCCATCAAAGAGAAGGGCATAAGGTTGATCATATACCTGAACGACCTGCTGCTGCTAGCCGAAGACCGAGAGACGCTGGTTTACCAGACGAAATGGGTGCAGGATCTGCTCTTGTCTCTGGGATTTCTGGTGAACATGGAGAAGTCAGACACCACTCCAGCACAGACACTAGATTTCCTGGGATTTATCCTAGACACCAGGAAAGCCACGCTAGAGCTTCCGGCGCAGAAGATACGAGACATCAAAAGAGAGATCTGAGGATGTCTGCAGAAGCAGGTAGTTTCTCTCAGAGTGCTAGCGAGGATTGTGGGGCTACTGGCGGCCTCCATTCAGGCCATATTTCCAGACCCTTTGCACTATTGTGCGCTGCAGAGACTTAAGAAAAGCCACTTGCAGCTGGGCTTGAGATATCATCAATTAGTACCTTTGGATCGAGAATCCGTGACAGAACTGGAATGGTGGTTGAAGAATATGGACGCCTGGAATGGGTGAGTCATTTTTGGAGATCGGCCAGACCTGATCATAGAGTCAGATGCCAGTTGCCTGGGCTGGGGAGCGCAATGTGGGGAACTGCAGACAATAGGGAAGTGGAGCGAAGAAGAGCTTCGTCTTCACATAAACTGTCTGGAGCTGTTAGCAGAGTGCTTCGCGATCAAAGCCTTCATGAAGGGGAAGATGAAGTCATGCGTGTTACTGATGATGGACAACATCTCAGCGGTTCATTACATAAACCACCTAGGCGGCACAAAGTCCAGGATGCTAGCTGAGCTGGATTTTTGGCATTTTTGCCTTCAGTCAGAGACATCAGTGATGACAGAGTATCTGCCTGGAGCGCTGAACGTAGTGGCGGACTGGAATTCTCGCTACCTCACGGACTCCAGTGATTGGAAGCTGGATCCAACAGTGTTTTTGGACGCTTAATCGGAGGTGGGGTCCATTGCACATAGACCTCTTTGCATCTCGCCTCAACGCACAAACAGCCGATTATTTCAGCTGGAGGTTAGACCCGAACGTGCGAGGAACGGATGCCTTTCTTCAGGAATGGACAGGCGGGCCGCACTACGCTTTTCCCCCCTTCATGATGCTCAACAGAGTTCTAGCCAAGTGTCAGAGGGAGAGAGCAGAACTGCTGTTAGTCGCACCACTGTGGAAGTCACAAGTATGGTTCCCGAGTCTAATGGAGCTAGCGGTGGACCTGCCGAGAGTCCTACCAGAAGGAGTCAGGACCCAGTTGGGTCGTGTCATCCTCTGAGAGTGAGAGGGACACTCCTGCTCATTGCGTGCAGGATATCAGGAGACACTGGGCGCTGTCAGGCATTTTGACGCAGGCTGCGGAGCTTGTCGCACAATCCTGGGCTCTTTCCACTAGAAGGAGCTACGACACGGCTTGGGCCAAATGGACTAGCTGGTGCAAAGGGAGAGGTATTTATCCCATTTCAGCCCCTGTAGTAGTGATCCTGAACTTCCTAGCACAATTGCAGGACGGAAGAGCGTTCCACACGATAGGAGTGTACAGATCAGCGATCTCAGCGGGACATGTGCCGATCGAGGGCGTGCCAGCTGGTGAACACCCAGCAGTGGTTAGGCTCATTCGGGGTTTTTATGTGGAAAATGTACGTGGAATTAATATGGTTATTACTGCACTTTTGTAACATTAATTCATTGACTGCGGCCAAATATGGTCATTCGAATATTGTTTTACTTTGGTGATTTTTAATTTGTGTTATGATTATTGAAACCAGATTAATAAGGCCTTGATGAAGGAAGTTAATTCCGAAATGCATTGGCTTTCCTTATGACACCTGCATGAATAGAGATTTACAATCTCAGACTACTAAGAATAAATATTCAGTAAAAGCAGATCAAACTGACTGAGCATATGATTCTTCTTCCTTTGGATATATACTTACCATAAACTACTTACCATAAACTAAAAGAAACCTCATAGTAGTGGACAAGGGAGTGCAGCCCGCACCACTGCCCGCACCTTAAACCACGAATGATAGGCTCATTCGTGGTTTAAGGTATAATACACTTTGGGACGTGACGGGGGTCCTCTGGCTTTTGGAATGCTGGCCTTCAGACAGATACTTGTCACTTAAAAAGCTGTCGGGTAAGCTGGCAATGCTGTTATGCCTAGTGTCTTGTCAGATGTCAGAGCGCTAGAAATAAATAGGAGATCCTTTGGTCCGGAAGGAGTCACTTTCTCGATAGTTAGAAGGACTAAGACAGGGACCTCTTCCGTCCACTATCTGTATTTTCCAAACAAGAACCAGTGGTGCGTAGCGAGCTGCATCAAAGAGTATGAATGCAGGACAGCAGAATGTAGAGCAGTTGGTAACACGCAATTGCTCATAGCTCGTAGGAAACCTTTCCAGGCTGTAGCGACAGCCACCATTGCTAGATAGGTTAGAGAAATTATGCAAGCAGCAAATATTGATCTGGGGAGGAACGGAACACATTCAGTACGTGGGGCAATGGCATCTAAGGCCTTTACGACAGGAGTGTCATTAAGAGAGATTATGCTAGCAGCAGATTGGGCTAGTGATCGTACCTTTAAGGAGTTTCACTTCAAGCCTACCGAGAGCCTAGCAGTTACTGTGTTGGGGAAGCTTTGAAAAAGCATAATGCTCGCCTCCAGTCTTGTCATAGAATGAAGATTACCCCTGCTAACTGCACAGGGAGTATTAATTCTATTAAAGACTAGAGGCAAGCATTAATTTCCCGCCCATTCAGGTATTGTTGATGATAATGTTTTCGTATGATGATTGCAATACATGGACGCCACCCTGATTCCTCTGCTTTGTATCATCCATAGGGGAGGAGCAGAAGAACAATTGAGAAGGGAGACTAGTAGCAGTAGTAGTTTGAAGTCGAGGAGGATCAACGTTCCAGTTTGAAGGGTTTAAGCCTTCGCTCTGTTGGCAGGACATAGTGTGGAGTTTGCGAATGACAGTTCAGAGCATGTAAAAGAGATGAGGAGCTCATGGACAGGAAGTGGTCATAGCTGAGCATGGATGGAGATTGACTACAGAGACTATGGGGATGGTAGTTCTAAAAAAAGGAAAAGTCACTTTGAGGCATTTTACAGTGTTTTAGTTATTGATTTGTTGAAACTGCCGAGGAGTAGTAATAAAAGAAGTTGAAGCATAATGCTCGCCTCCTAGTCTTTAATAGAATGCATACTCCCTGCGCAGTTAGAAGGGGTAATCTTTATTAACATACGGAACTTCCCCTGAGTTCGGCGGGCCAGAGCGGCATCCATTGTTCTTCCTCCCAGCACAACAGCAGCACTTCAGACTGCTAGGCAGCCTTTTTCACAGAGATTTTGTAAGAAGATTCAATTCAACACTACAGCTAAGTCAATGCCTAGTCTGGGATACTAAATGGAAACCCTTATTGATATATCTTTATGTCCAGTTCATGAGTTCTGGATGACTACCCCTATATAACACCCCTCTCTTAGAATCCCCCTGACCCCACTGAGCCAAGAAGTAGTTCTGTTTTGCAAGTTTAAAAGGTTTATTTGAGAAATAAGACAAAATATAGATACCACGCTTTTATAATAAATTAATAATCGATATCGCCCTTATAAATATAATGTTAATTAACAATGGGTAATCTGACACTAGCACACTTCTTTATAATCAATGAGGAGTTAGTATAGGATGGATCAAGTAGCAAAAATACTTTTATGATTTCAAGGGAAAAGCAATGAGGAATAAAATGCAGTACAGAAATACTTGAGATGATTTTAGCAAAAGATAATATAATCACTTTTTCTCTGGCAATTCACCCCCCTCCCCTATGCAATGTAAGACATGGAAGTAGATGGAAAGAGGAGCACACAGTTCCCAGGAATGCAATCAAATACAATACGAAATTCAGTTCCCCCCCAGCAAGCTTAGAGAAAACCGGTATGAGTTTTAAAACACAGGCCCAAGTGCTTTGAATGTGGTGGCAATGAAGTGAGAAATATGCTGAAAATGCTTTTAATTCCCTTTAGGAGGTTCAGGGTGAGTGAGAGATACTTGGGATGAGTTCAGGCTCACTTTAGCAATGATTCAGAGATGGTGATTAAGAGGCAAACGAATTTTTAGCAAGGAAAGAAATGACTGCTGATGATTACACGTGGCTGGATTTTTAACCAAATCGCAAATCGCGGTAAAATTCGCGTGAATCGTGATTATGGCAAAGGTATAAGGAGGTTCTAGGTTCTTTGGAAAGCTGGGATTCTAAGCGTTTGTTCCTATCCCAAACGGTTCCAGAGATACGGACGATTAAATAAAGGTAGTTTTTCGGATTTAAAGTAAACTCAAAATGACAGGTGACAGCTTGCAGCTTCAGAATTGACAGGTGACAGTTGTGCAGCTTTACAAATGACAGATGACACGATTTCTAGGAGGCTGTTCTACTTAGTTAAAATAGTTTGTATTAGATTATTTTAACTAAGAGATTGGTTCTGAACAGTTCTGCTAGGTACTCACAATATAAATTTGAAATAGGCCTCGCCACGGATCTGGTCAGGTTTTGGACTGGACTCCGGTTCTGGTCTCGGTACTTCACAGTGATCTGGGTCAGCTCTCTGGTTCTGCTCACAGCGGTCTGGGTCACTCTGGATCTCTGGTCTGGTCTGTCCGGATACAGCGGTCTCTGCACGGCTCCTGGATCTCTGCACTGGTCCTGGCAAAAGTTCTTGGCAAGGGATTCAAGCAGCTGGCCCGGCTGTGAGTAGCTTGCAATGATTTGAGGCCTGCTGCAGAGAACTCAGCTTGTGGTTTTAGGCCTCTGATTTAGGTTCTAAAGTATAAGTTCTAGGTTCTGGAGTATGTAGCTGGAGTCAGTCTGGAACTGGTATCTTCTGGATGTTGTGTGGTCCGGCAAAACGCTCCGCAGCAACTGGATTTGAATGTCTCTACCTGTCCCAGCAGTCTCTTTTTATGTGTTTTGAAAATGGGTGTGTGCCTGGACCTAGCTAAGCCTGCCCCTCTCTACTTGTCATTGGCCCAATTCTCCCCTCTCCCATGATTGGGGGAAGGAAATGTGAGTCAGAGTGATGCTGTAGGTTTTATGGGTCAGAGGATTCTCCCCTGGTCAGTTTGCCCACAAATCTATATTTGATTCAAATACATCCTTCCCAGATATACAATTTGTTGAAATTACATGTGCACATTATATATTCCTTATGGTCCATGCTTGTCCGCCTCTGATCTTCCTGGGGGCTTGCATTCAAAAATGACAACATTTTGTGCTTTTTAACTGGTTTTGCAATATCGGACATTTACCCAAATTTACACACATGTGCGCAAGGAGTATGGATATTAATTGATGAAGTGTCAGATTTTTAACATGCAGACATTTGGAGTGATACCCTATTTTCCGCTAGCAACCCCCCAGAATACACCACAGGGTCCTAACGCATCTCAAAATGTTCACAGAAAAATCACAAAAATAATGATATTACTTATATATTTCTGACAAGTCCGCACTTTGAGTTATCTATCTTTTTAAAATTATGCCCTGGTCAAAAAGGGGTGTGGCTTCCCACATCACAGGGTGAAATAACTGGTTTATCCACTTCCCCCAAGCTCAGCTGCTAGCAGAGGCACTGCCCCTCCCAGTTTCCCCTAAGAGGAAGCCACTTTACGGCCCCCCAATATAACATTTGCCTGAGTCCAGGACAGGCTTTTGTTCAACTCCCTGTAGTCCCCAGCTGCTCCACCCCTAATCTAATCAACAGGGCCATGTGACCTCAGGATGCAGCCAGGCCCGGCAGCCAGCCTGGGAACACAGCTGTTGATCCAGTATCAACTCCTGTCGGGGGTAGTTGTCAGGCAGAATTCAGTTTCATTAAGCCAGGCTTCAGCTAAATGTCACTTTTTGTTCCCAGTTTTCTACATTCAAATCAAACTGACAATTTTTACATATACATTAAATCATTACTTCCTTCAAGTCATTTCAGAATATAGTTTTACATTGTATCCACCTCTTAGCAAGTCTTTCCTTGGTCTGGTTTTGTTTCATTTGCTCCGTTTTACACACAAGTCTGGTGGTTTTAAAACGCCGGCTTTCTGATAGTGGTAAGTACTGGTAATGCAACCATTTTTGGGATTAAGAAAATGAATTCCCCACAAGAAGGTTGTATCTTTGGAGTGGTCTTGTGCCAACTGCGCAGTTCTCCTATTCTGGCGTGAATGTGGGCGGCGATTGCTCATCCCCACATCCACCCAGTCTATTGATTTAGTTTGTTCTGGGATAGAATAATGGGCGGCGACAGCTCATCCCCACATCTACCCAGTCTATTGATTCAACATGGGTCAAAACCCATGACAAATCCCCCCGCCCGACTGCGCTTTGATTCAAGTCGAGGGGAAGTCGGGTGCAAAGGAGGTTTTGAGCCCTTGCGCTGGTATGTCCCCATTATCTTCTTCCAATCCTGTAGGTGGCACAGTTCAGCATCTTTTCCTCCCTCCAGTCGATCAATCAGTTCTCCTTGCTGGTCCTGATGGGAGGATTGGGCGGTACCCTGGCCCCCTCGGGTCTCGGCTCCCGGTCCCCGGTCGTCCTCCTTGGTCAGTCTCCAGGTTTTGTTTCTCCTAGGACGACAAAGGAAAAGCGGCAATACCTATTCGTAGACATTTTTCCACCACTATTAATGGTGTGGCAGACATATACCTTTTATACTTTAACATACCTAACATTTTACTTTTGAGATACAAGTTATCATTCGAAGACAGTGGCTTACAAGAGTATAATATTTTAGAGATTATATGTGGGATATTTTAGGGTTGGAACTGAATTAATCTGGAGCGGTCCCCTCTGGTATTGCAGAGGACTCCTCCAGTTGCTGCAGAGTGTGCCTGGGATGGCAACACTTTAGCTGATTTATATGTACCCACTTGTCTTCCCCCTCTGCCAAACCGCCTTTGGGGATGCGGATCTTGTAGGCCACAGGGGAGATCTTGTCTATAATTTCAAACGGTCCCTTCCATGTAGGCAAAAATGTTCTCTGTTTGGCCTGGTTTCTTTGGAAATTGTATAAATAGACCCGATCACCCACCTTATATTCCTTTCGGGTAGTTTTTAAATCATAGTGGGTCTTCATGCTCTCGGCTGATCTTTCTAGATTCCGCTGAGCATAGGCAAAAGCATGCTGAAGGTGTTTCCTTAAATTCTCCACATACTCATGAGTTGTGGAGGCATTTATCAACGTTTGCTCTTGGGTTCTGTAGAGTAAATGCTGGGGAAGCACCATCTTGCGTCCAGTCATCAACTCAAATGGCGACATTTTGGTTGCAGATGAAGGGGTAGATCTGATGGCCATTAGGACCAGAGGTAATCGGATATCCCAACTTGGCCCAGAATCTGCCACAAACTTTTTTTAAGATGCTCACAATGGTTCGATTATATCTCTCCACTGCTCCAGAAGAAGCTGGCCGGTAAGGAATATGTAGCTTTCTTTTGACCCCCAGTATCTCCCACATCTTTGTCATTACTTCACTGGTGAAGTGGCTACCCCTGTCTGACTCAATCCTTTGAGGTAGACCAAAACGGGAAAAGAGGTGGTTACTCATCAGGGCAGCTGCAGTTTCTGCCTTGTAATTTGGGGCTGGGAGACATTCCACCCACTTGGTAAACAAGCATGTCACCGTCAACATGTACTTATTCCCCCTAGCAGAGCGAATCACGGGGCCTACAAAGTCAATTTGCAAATCTGACCATGGGAGTGTCATTCCCCTCTTTTGGAGAGGTGCCCGGTGTGTGAGGGATGTTGGCTGAAATTGTGCACACACAAGACAACCCTTCAAATATTGGTTGAGGTCCTGGCCCATGTGTGGCCAGTATGCAACCTCTCTTAAGATTTCCAGTGTTGTGTGAAAGCCCCTATGCCCGGCGGTGGTCGCATCATGGGCGTGACTTAACATCACGCTTCGGAATGAGGTAGGAACCACCCACTGATCATGGCCAGCTTGGGATTTCCTTACCAACAAACCGTCTTGGATTCAGAACATTTTTGGACATTTCATCAACACTCTTAGGTCCTCTTTCCCAATGTAATCAGTATCTGTCAGGGGAAAGTTCTCAGGGTCCTCAAGGTGTTGGTAAAACTTAACAATAATTGGATCCCCCTTCTGAGCTGTAATCAAATCAGCATCAGGGGTCTCCTTGCTCCATTGGGCAGTTGAAAGATCATTGTGAGCATTTGTCTGGGACCTAGTGATAGCAGTGACCTGGATTTCCCCCAACAGGGACTCTATTTCGATTAGATCCCCTTGGATGGCCTGGTTTTGGCCAGCTGATCAGCTAAGTCATTTCCAGTTTTGTCTGGTCCCTCTACTTTGGAATGACCCTTGATCTTTTTCCAGTAGATGGTCATCCCATTTGATGTGACCAGATCATCAATGTTTTGGATTAACTTCCCATGTTTCAAGGGTTTGTTATTAGCACATAACATGCCTCTGGTTTTCCAATTAACCAGGTGCTCCACGAACCCGTTCCGTACATAATCCGAATCGGTGATTATGACCAGTTCGTGGAGTTGATGTTGGACAGCAGTGAGGATGGCCTGATGCACAGCCATCAACTCTGCCACCTAACTACGTCGGGGACCAATTTTGTATCCAGCGGAGGGTTCTGGAAACTCCTTCACCCAGGCATTCCCTACGCCGGCCACCAGTTCTTCAAAGACTTTGTGTGGGGAATTAAGGTATGCCTCCATGCTGTCCTTGATTTTTAGACTTTCGTCCTCGAGACAGCTTTCTCTGGCACAATCATGCAAGTCAGCCAGACATTGCGCGAGGGGACTCTTCTTGTTTTGGCCATATCTGACCTCCACAGGAAAGCCTTGCATTGACAGAATCCAGGAAGTAATTCGGGAATTACTCACATTTCCGGCCCGGATTCTGTCACTTTGGAGATATTGCAGAGGCTGGTGTGGAGTCTCCACTACGATGTGTTCCCCCCTGATAAACGGGCGGTAATTCTTCAATGCCCACAGCGTTGCCAGGAGTGCCTTCTCACAATCGTTGAAATTTTCCTCCACAGAGGATAAAGTTTTGCTCGCATAGGAGATTACTTTATTGACCTTGTCATGCTTTTGGTATAATACTGCCGTCAAGCACGTATTAGAGAACCCCGTCTCCAGGAAGAACTCCTTGTTTCTGACAGGGTAAGCTAGGCAAGGCACTTGTTAGAGGCTTCTTTTGAGTTGTCTTACCGCCTCGGATTGTTCTGGACCCCATTCCCACTTGACCCCCCCCCTTCAAGAGATGAATCAGGGGTCTAGTGATCTCTGCGTAGCCTTCAATGAACTTTCTGCTGTAATTAGTCAATCCAAGGAGGCTCCTTAGTTCCCGCAGAGTGGTGGGGTCTTTCAGTTTCTGGAGTGCTTCCACTTTCTTTTCTTGGGGACAGAGACCCTGAGGAGTAATCTCATGCCCCAAGAAATTAACACGGGTTCTACACCACTGTGCTTTCTGAAAGGAAAGTTTTGCTCCGGCGGCCCTCAACTGTGTCAGAACATAATGGATCTCCGCTATGTGTTCCTCCACAGATGAACTTTTGATGAGGACATCATCTACATAAGCCAGGTTACCCCTCGCACCCAGGTCGGGCATGGCCTTATGCAGGAAAATGTTGAATTCATTGCCGGAGTTGAGGTATCCGAAGGGAGTCCGGGTCCAGGTGTACTGCTGGCCCCCAAAGGTAAAAGCCAGTTTGTATTGGTCCTCCCTACTGACAGGCACGGTCCAGTATCCATTGGTCAGGTCTATTGCAGTGAATACTTGTGACCCTTGAATCTGGGCCAGCCCTTGGTCAATGTAGGGCCTAGGCCATCGGGAAGTATGGACCCATTTGTTGAGCTCCCTGAGGTCGGCGCAGAGTCTCCACTGGCCGTTTGGCTTCAATATTCCCAGCACCGGATTATTGAAGGTGCTGTGTACTGGACATATTATTCCCCGGGACTCAAGGTTCTTAATTATTTCAGTAAGGGACTCCATGGAGGCAAGAGGCAAACGATATTGCTTCACAAACACTGGAGTCATTCCAGGGTCCGTGGGAATTGTTGTTGTGTGGATGTCAGTGCGGCCACAGTCATATGAGTCTACCGCAAAGAGATCTTGGAAATCCAAGAAAACTTGTTTCAACTTTTGCTTTTGTTCCAGAGTCACACAGGCATCAGCTAGGTTGACTCTCTCTTCCACCATCTGCCTGAAGCCTGGAAAGACTTCTGGTTTGGCTATCTCAGCGGCCTCCTCCAGCTGGGTGGAGAAGTCCCTGGTCAGAGTGCTGATTTGGACTGGAGGCCTCAGGTGGGAAAGGCAACCCTCATGGACCTGGAAAATCACCTCATCCCTCCTGAAGTCACAAGTCACATCTTCCTTACCATAGGGGCAGGAAGTGTACACCAGGAAGTTCCCCCCATGCCGGGTAAAAATCCTGTCTGGTGTTGTATTGTCATCACTGTCACTGTCAAAACAGTCCTTGGGGATTGGTCCTAACAGTTCATTTCCTAAATCGATGGAAAAATGTCGGTCATCAACTGCCATTCCAATAATGGTGCCTGCGGCTAGAGTAATACTCTTTAAGTCGCTGTTATCCACCTCTATTAGAATGGTGTCATGTTCTTTGTTGACTAATGGAGTTGGGTTTACCCCCAACCCTTGCTGTTGGAGAGAAGCGTTTAGATGTATGTAAGCATCAGGGTTTTTCAAATGTTGTCCTCTTTTAACTTTCACTTCCAGGGAGAATTGTCGGGTCCTTTCTGGGATGGTGACTTCCTCTTTGATCTGAATTTCAACTGCATAAGGTAGCAATTGAGCTGACCTAAATGCTTTTTCTGGATCATCAAAGCCCATGGGATTATCCGCTAATCGGGACCAAGCTTTGAAGTTTATTAGGTCCAAACTAATGGCAAAGCGATTGAGAATGTCACTGCCTAAGTAAAAGGTGGCAGTGACGTCTCGCACGACCCAACAATTATGGACTATGCTCTTGTTGCCAATGGAGATTTTTAGCATACACCTGCTTGGCAGAAGATGTTTGGAATTAGGTGCTTCCAGGTCCATTTCCCATTTGTCTATCAGTTTGAATGTGGGAATGGCTGGATCTTTTAGGGAGTTGGCGGAACATGGCTTCGCTGATGAAGCTCTTACTGTTGTTCACGCACACTCGAGCGAGAACAGAGTCCTTCCCATCATTTAACTGAACAGGGATGAACAACTGCTCTCCAATTTGCTGAATATCAGCCAGGCTCTGAGCTGATTTCACATCTTTCTGGACTATAGGAGTGGGAGTTTCTGATTGTGGATTAGTAAAGAATTTCAGGGTGTTTCCTTCCAGTGTGGAATACCACCTTAAACTGGAAGGAAGGTTGATTTTCAGAAATAGTGAGGACCCCCCATCACCAGTCTGTTGTCCTACTGCTATTACTGTCACGTCTGGAATTTGGTTGTTCTGGAAGTGAAATTCTACTTGGTCAGATTTTTGTTCAACCATGTGGCAGGTGCCGTTTAAACTAACATGGTTGACACTCTGTTTTAATTTTATTGGTCGGCTAGTCTGGGTCCAGAGGACCTTGTTTACGCAATCTATTAGGGGTGACAACCTTCTCAGGAGGTCATTCCCTAGTAAACAAGGGGTGCCCTCTGGAGTCACTACTATGACCGGGTGTTTCACCTTGTGTCGTCCAATTTTAATGTCCAAGTCTGCAGTCCCCTCAACGGGAATTTCCTTCCCGTCAAAGTTCTGCAGTTGTCCAGGAAGAGAGGTGAGAGGAATTCGGTAATTCGCCCCCCTTCCTGCATTTAGTTCCTAAAAGGCCCTTTTGGACAGAAGGGTAGCTTGGGATCCAGTGTCCACCAGTGCCAAAATTGTACCCTGCCCCTGTACTTGTACCGGGGCATAGTATCTTCCCTCCTTCTCCTCAAGGGGACACAGATAATGCACATTTTTGGACAACTGGTGGGCTAACTTTCTGGTTTTGGACATTGCTAGAGAAGAGATTTGGGCAGAATTCTGTGGAGAGTCTTGGGAATCTGAAAGAAAAAGTTGGCAACTGGAGATCAGAGCCATTGTGGGTTCCCCTGGTTCCGGTTCTGGGCCGCCCCCCCGCCTTTTTGGAGGCAGTCACCAGGATGGGTTTGAACCAGGGGATTTCGGTATTGTGGGTTCTGGGATGAGATGATTTGCGGTGGTAGCTCAGTCTCCATATCTCCCCAGTCTGGATTGGAATCCGTTGGGACCCATTTTTCTTTGGGAGGAGTTCCCCCATCTCTGAAGGAGAAGATCCTTTTCCCAGGATCTTCTGAGGATCCCTCTCCCTCAAATTGGAAGACCTGTACCTCCTCCACAAAGGGGGTCTGTTTGGGTCCTTTGTTTCTCCTACCCCCCCTCTGCTCCTTGGGAGGCAGGCTTTCAGGGGCAGGAGATTTTGTTTCCGGTTCCTGATTTTCCAGGGGCTGTTTACAAGTTGGGAAGGAAGCTTCCTCCAAGGCTTTACACCCCCCTTCCCCTTGTGCCTCCTCCCTGGGAACCGGTGGGTTATCGGGGTGCTGCCCCCGTCATTGTTCTGGAGCACCAGGTCCCGAGTTTTGGGCATTCTGCGGTGGCATGCTCATCTGAGGGTTCTGTTGAGCCCTCAGTATGTGACCCAGATCTCGTGCCATATTTTGGACCTGGCGCTCAAGTTGTGAAACCCGCTCAGGCTGATACGGGGCTCTATTTTCTCCCCTGGGCTGATCCCGGGAAGGGTAGTTATCCCTCCTCTGGTAGTACCCCTGGTTGGGAAGATTTTGGCACCCCTCCACCCTTGGCCTCCCCTCTCCCGGATTAGGTTGTCTGGGCTCAGGGAATTGGGGAAAGAAGGATGGATGGTTTTGGGGTTGGAAATTGGGTGGATACCTGGGAAAGAAGTTCTGCCCAGGATTTGGAGAATTTCTGCCCTCCTGTGGGAAGTTGGGAGGGAAGTTCCCTGGGTTAGGTGCTTGGCTGGATCCCCCCCTTGGGCTGGAGGAGTCCACACATAACCCAGGATTGGTCGGTTTCCCTTATAGCGGGGACTTACATAGTCAGGGGAGCGGGGGACCCCATTTGTGGGACTACCTCCTCGACTCCCTGTCTGTGACTGGCCCGAGGGCCTTCTGGGCTGTGAATTATTTGGTGCAGGCAGGTTTTTAGGCCTCCCCATCTCCAAATCTAAATCGGGGGCAACCTTTACCTCTGCCACCTTGGCAGCAGCAGGGGTGCTGTTGGTTTTGGGGTTTTTCGGCACGTTATTTTTATTTTCGATAGGCTTCTGCACCTCATAGATCCGGGTAGCCTGTTCAATGACCCAGTCTAAAGATCTTTTCTCATGAAAATCTCTCACGAGCTGGGTCATTATATATTTAGGGAGAGCATGGAAAAATGTATTGACAAACTCTTTGCTGTCTGTGCGAACCCTTCTGGTGGTCTGCGCAAAAGCAAGCTTTAATTCTTGCACAAACTCTTGTGGGGCCTGATCCTCCCCACATTGCAAATTGTAGGCTGCCTTGCGAGTCTCTTGGGGATTTCTGTGCACAGAAAAATGTTTCAAGATGGCCGCCCTGTATGTGGACCACCTTGAATGATTTTGGTCCTCCAGCCCCGCAAAGAAACTGGAGTACTCTGGTGAGAAGGTCCACTTTACATATTGAATACAGCTTTGGCTGTCCTTCAAATGAAAAGTCTCCATCATTTGCTCAAACAGCTTTAAGTGCCCCCAAACAGAATACTTGGCGTTCTTATGATAAGGCGTGATAACACTCCTTATTGCCTTTATTTGCTTCAATGGGTCCTTAAGCAAGGCCCTTTTTGCCTTATTGGCCTTTTTGGTTCGGGTAACCCTGGTCCATTCATCCTCTGACTCAGAGGCACTGCTCCCAAAGGTTCCTGTCTGATCTTCCAGGTTTTCCCGGATTCTGCGAGCCTGGGAATGGCTGGCAGAATGTGGGGACCTGGTCTCCTGTGTCCTGCGCCGTTCAGAGGAGTCTTCAGATTCCTCCTTGCTGCCAGGATTTGATGGGTACCCCCCCCACTGACCTAACTGGGCAGAAGTTTTCAGGATGCCTTTTTATGGGCCTACTCTCCTGGGGTTCCCCACTAAATTGCACTGTGCTTGGGTGCCCATACCCGGATGCCTGCCCCTCCATTCCTGGGAGGTACTGGCCTATGAGCCCCATACTTCTGGTTGGATAGTAATCTGCCATCCCTGTGGCCCGGCGCTCATGTGCGCCAGGGGACATGGGGTTGGCAGAGTCCAGGGACTGAGAGATATGAAGGCCTCTGGTACTAGGGCTCCTGAGTTTATGCTCAGGAGTCTCCCTCTCCCAGTGAACCTGGTCTCTATCCCCCCCTGCTCCCTGTTGCAATACAAGAGCCTGCGCTTTCAGTTCCTCAGTTAAGGCCTTACTAGACTCTATCAGTCTCTCCTGCATCGCTACCTGTTGCTGGAGCCTATCATTGTGCTGACAGAGAGCCTCATTTTCTCTCTGTGCCTCCTGATTGGTCCTGGAGTACTGGGCCAGTCTCTGCTGCAGGAGGGTTACCTCCTGAGCTGTGTCCCTATTGGCCTGCTCCTTTCTTGCCAGAGCATCCTCCACCCTCCTGGTGTGCTCTAACAAGTTCTGGTGTTCTTTTGGAGGTCGCCCAGTCCCTGGAGGGCCAGGTGATTTTCTTCCATTTTCCTTTTTAAGTGGCAGACTTCCTGGCCTAAGGTATCCCTTTCCTGACTAAGAGTCTGCATCTGTGCCGCCAGGTCATCCCTTTGCCTTTGGAAGGCACCAGCTTTCTCGTGTTCTTCATCAAACTCTGCCTGGGTATCCAGGTCTTTCAAAATCAATTTATTGCTTTCCTCTTTCTCTCTGTCTAGTTGGATTTGCAGAGTGGCTACCTGCTCTGTGCATGCCCTGTTGAAATTGATCTGTTGCTCGAGCTTTTTCTGGCTCTGTAGTAAGGAGTCCAAACTGTCTTGGTGCTCCTTCTGCAAAGCCAGAATTCTGGTATCCTGGTCCGTCTTTTCCTGTTGCAGGATATCCATATCCTTCTTTATTTTAATGATGTACTGTCTACTCTCATTTTCGGACTCCTGGCTTCTGTGCAGCCTCTGCTCAGAAGAGTCTAGATCAGATTGGGCCTTCTGTAATGCCAGCAGTTGCCTACTCGCCAGATCTTGGCCTTCAGCACATTTGTCCTGCATGGCTCCCATATGTAAATATAAATATGCCGCTACCCTGGCAATCTTGTTGTGCTCATCCTTGGCTTAGGGGCCATATATAGTTCACTCAGGGCCACATGTAAGGGACCCTGGTCTCTCTATATATCTGGCCCTGTTTCAGTGATCTGGGGTGCGATTGCCTGCAACCAGACCGTCTGGTCCTGATGAGTCCACTCACCTCTCACAAATAGCTTATGTAAGAAGTGCTCTCTGGCTATTTTCATATCTACCAAGGTCGTCATTCTGGAATTTGAGTTCCTTCCTGACTTACAGAAGTTTGTATTTTATTTTTGCAAAACAGACTTTTCCCTTAGAGCGTCCTTTTGAGGAGTGCTTTACAGCTTAACACAGCGTGGTGATCCGACCGGATGTATGTATCTTGTCAGTTAGCACACTGTATTAATCTGCACAAGTGATAGATCTAATCCGGAATCCCCGGCCACGAGCCCCCAATTTGTAAGAAGATTCAATTCAACACTACAGCTAAGTCAATGCCTAGTCTGGGATACTGAATAGAAACCCTTATTGATATATCTTTATTTCCAGTTCATGAGTTCTGGATGACTACCCCTATATAACACCCCTCTCTTAGAATCCCCCTGACCCCAGTGAGCCAAGAAGTAGTTCTGTTTTGCAAGTTTAAAAGGTTTATTTGAGAAATAAGACAAAATATAGATACCACGCTTTTATAATAAATTAATACTCGATATCGCCCTTATAAATATAATGTTAATCAACAATGGGTAATCTGACACTAGCACACTTCTTTATAATCAATGAGGAGTTAGTATAGGATGGATCAAGTAGCAAAAATACTTTTATAATTTCAAGGGAAAAGCAATGAGGAATAAAATGCAGTACAGAAATACTTGAGATGATTTTAGCAAAAGATAATATAATCACTTTTTCTCTGGCAATTCACCCCCCTCCCCTATGCAATGTAAGACATGGAAGTAGATGGAAAGAGGAGCACACAGTTCTCAGGAATGCAATCAAATACAATACGAAATTCAGTTCCCCCCCAGCAAGCTTAGAGAAAACCGGTATGAGTTTTAAAACACAGGCCCAAGTGCTTTGAATGTGGTGGCAATGAAGTGAGAAATATGCTGAAAATGCTTTTAATTCCCTTTAGGAGGTTCAGGGTGAGTGAGAGATACTTGGGATGAGTTCAGGCTCACTTTAGCAATGATTCAGAGATGGTGATTAAGAGGCAAACGAATTTTTAGCAAGGAAAGAAATGACTGCTGATGGTTACACGTGGCTGGATTTTTAACCAAATCGCAAATCGCGGTAAAACTTGCGAGTGCGTGAATCGTGATTACGGCAAACGTATAAGGAGTAGCAAGTCGGTTCTAGGTTCGTTGGAAAGCTGAGATTCTAAGCTTTCAGAGGAAAGTTAAATTTCCTATCCCAAACGGTTCCAGAGATACGGACGATTAAATAAAGGTAGTATTTCGGATTTAAAGTAAACTCAAAATGACAGGTGACAGCTTGCAGCTTCTGAATTGACAGGTGACAGTTGTGCAGCTTTACAAATGACAGATGACACGATTTCTACGAGGCTGTTCTACTTAGGTTAAAATAGTTTGGATTAGATTATTTTAACTAAGAGATTGGTTCTGCACAGTTCTGCTAGGTACTCACAATATAAATTTGAAATAGGCCTCGCCACGGATCTGGTCAGGTTTTGGACTGGACTCCGGTTCTGGTCTCGGCACTTCACAGTGATCTGGGTCAGCTCTCTGGTTCTGCTCACAGCGGTCTGGGTCACTCTGGATCTCTGGTCTGGTCTGTCCGGATACAGCGGTCTCTGCACGGCTCCTGGATCTCTGCACTGGTCCTGGCAAAAGTTCTTGGCAAGGGATTCAAGCAGCTCGCCCGGCTGTAAGTAGCTTGCAATGATTTGAGGCCTGCTGCAGAGAACTCAGCTTGTGGTTTTAGGCCTCTGATTTAGGTTCTAAAGTATAAGTTCTAGGTTCTGGAGTATGTAGCTGGAGTCAGTCTGGAACTGGTATCTTCTGGATGTTGTGTGGTCCGGCAAAACGCTCCGCAGCAACTGGATTTGAATGTCTCTACCTGTCCCAGCAGTCTCTTTTTATGTGTTTTGAAAATGGGTGTGTGCCTGGGCCTAGCTAAGCCTGCCCCTCTCTACTTGTCATTGGCCCAATTCTCCCCTCTCCCATGATTGGGGGAAGGAAATGTGAGTCAGAGTGATGCTGTAGGTTTTATGGGTCAGAGGATTCTCCCCTGGTCAGTTTGCCCACAAATCTATATTTGATTCAAATACATCCTTCCCAGATATACAATTTGTTGAAATTACATGTGCACATTATATATTCCTTATGGTCCATGCTTGTCCGCCTCTGATCTTCCTGGGGGCTTGCATTCAAAAATGACAACATTTTGCGCTTTTTACTGGTTTTGCAATATCGGACATTTACCCAAATTTACTCACACGTGCGCAAGGAGTATGGACATTAATTGATGAAGTGTCAGATTTTTAACATGCAGACATTTGGAGTGAGACCCTATTTTCCGCTAGCAACCCCCCAGAATACACCACAGGGTCCTAACGCATCTCAAAATGTTCACAGAAAAATCACAAAAATAATGATATTACTTATATATTTCTGACAAGTCCGCACTTTGAGTTATCTATCTTTTTAAAATTATGCCCTGGTCAAAAAGGGGTGTGGCTTCCCACATCACAGGGTGAAATAACTGGTTTATCCACTTCCCCCAAGCTCAGCTGCTAGCAGAGGCACTGCCCCTCCCAGTTTCCCCTAAGAGGAAGCCACTTTACGGCCCCCCAATATAACATTTGCCTGAGTCCAGGACAGGCCTTTGTTCAACTCCCTGTAGTCCCCAGCTGCTCCACCCCTAATCTAATCAACAGGGCCATGTGACCTCAGGATGCAGCCAGGCCTGGCAGCAAGGCCTGGGAACACAGCTGTTGATCCAGTATCAACTCCTGTCGGGGGTAGTTGTCAGGCAGAATTCAGTTTCATTAAGCCAGGTTTCAGCTAAATGTCACTTTTTGTTCCCAGTTTTCTACATTCAAATCAAACTGACAATTTTTACATATACATTAAATAATGACTTCCTTCAAGTCATTTCAGAATATAGTTTTACATTGTATCCACCTCTTAGCACGTCTTTCCTTGGTCTGGTTTTGTTTCAATTGTTCAGTTTTACACAAAAGTCTGGTGGTTTTAAAACGCCGGCTTTCTAATAGTGGTGAGTACTGGTAATGCAACCATTTTTGGGATTAAGAAAATGAATTCCCCACAAGAAGGTTGTATCTTTGGAGTGGTCTCGTACCAACTGCGCAGTTCTCCTATTCTGGCATGAATGTGGGCGGCGATAGCTCATCCCCACATCCACCCAGTCTATTGATTTAGTTTGTTCTGGGATAGAATAATGGGTGGCGACAGCTCATCCCCACATCTACCCAGTCTATTGATTCAACATGGGTCAAAACCCATGACAATTTACAGTACATTGAAGCGCAGGAGCGTGGACAAAAATGTTAATGCTACGGTGGTGCAGACAAACTAACAGGCGTCTGCTGGCCTCTAGACCCTCAGTGGAGCACAGCATACCAGTTGCTATCGATGCCAGAGTTGTGATTAAATAGCTGGATGAAAAAGACTGCCTGAATCTAGTAAACAGTGAATAAACACTGTTTTATCAGTAACTGGTAGCTGGATATACTGGATACACCACAGCATACTACACACTGCACCACACTCTGACAAGTAATTTGGACACAGGGGACTGATGGACTTGGGTTTGGTGTTGTTCTGAGTGGGATACCATTAGAGATTAGGAGGAGTGTTAAAAATTTGGAAGGTGGAATGTGGATGTTGGAGATTTGGTAGGTGTTTGTTTTCTATTGTTGAGGATGGAGGTCGGTGTTAGGCTTTCGGGAGGGGGAAGATGGGTGTTGGGAATTTGAGGGGTGGGAGGCACATGTTGGGTTTTTGTGAAGTCTGAGGTGGGTGTGTGTGATTGAGTAAGTCTTAAGTGGCTGTTAACTGTTGTTTCTATAGTAAATTTCACAAGGTTGAACACTGTTGTCCATGGTTGTAGTTGCAGAAGGTGAGAGGGCAGGTGGGATTAAAGAAAACCAGGACTTTCTCATCTAGTTTGTCCAAGTGTGCTTAATATAAATGTTCACTAATTCTTACTGCATAATATTCCCTTTTTGCACAGCAGGCTGCCAGGTTAATCCACCGCCTCCTCCTTATTTTGGTTACTGGCTTTATGCTGCTGCTCCAGGTCAGGCAAGGGGACAGGCAACTGATCACTATATTGTGCAAAATGTAGCGGAGCATGACATGATCATCTTGCACGTCTTGCCTGGTCTATACCGCAGTACGCCGCCTGCACAATGCAGGCACCAGGAATTTAGGAGCACATGTTCCTTCTGTGAGAAACCTGAAGGTGTCTCACCCGCTAGTCCTCTGGGATCTGTCATCTATTTGGCCAGGACACGACCATCGATATTGGATCCAGTTCCTGGAGGTGGACCAGTGCGTGAGGATCACCTGGATGGGGGTTTCTCGGGGAGTGGAAGTGGGATACCGACGGGTGAGATGCAGTACCCCCTTCCCAATAACACTTTTTCCCCATCCCACACCGTAGGGTGTTCAGAAGTTCTACTCGCCCTTTTTCAACACAAACACTTTTCTACATGTGACAGACAATGGACTAACACCAGAGCCGTTTACCTGAATTATCCCAACACAAGGGATAATTCAGGTAAACACAAGGGTCCGGCAGAGTCAGGCACTTGACAATGACGACGCACGCCTGGCGGACCTTTTCCTTCCCCACAGGGATAAAAGGTGGAGCACGGGAGCACACTTCGAGCAAGGCCGAACGCATGAGGAAGCTGCAATTCCGGACCGGCAGTTCAAACAGAGGAGAAAGGCAGAGAGACCTGGAGGGACGACAAGAACGAAATTGCCCTTGCCCTTTTCAACTCAGACCTGCAAAGATCCAAAAGGGAAATCATAAGACCGGGAAGCCCAGCTGGCGTGAAGTGTGGCAGGTGTCAACGGCACATGGGGCCCTCCCGCGCTGATGGTCAAAGCCAGGAGAAGCACTTGCTGCTGCGGTGCCTTCCTTGACTCTCGAGACAAGAAACTCCAACAGTTCAGCACAGCCAGTGAGTCTGAGAAAAAGGATAGAAAAAACGAACTGTGCTGGGCCCAAGGTTGCAGGCAGCAACTTTGTTGAACAAAGAACTTGTGTAATTGAACATTAAAGAAACCCTCATAAAAGGTTGAGAAGCAGAGTGGTCAGGCTTTGCGGGGCGCTCATTAGAAGGACTCTGTCTGAAACCCCTTTGAGTTATGTTGTTTTTTAAACATTGAAAACCAAGAGGCCTTAGGAGAAGCTAGTATGGAGTGTTAAAGTGGTCCTACGAGGGTCGAGCAAAACCCTTCGTACATTCGAAAGTCTTTGACACATTGGAGAAAGCTGATTGAACTGTGAAACTGGCAATTGTGAACCCGGCCAAGGGATGCCTGCGAGTAGAGGGTAAATAGTGATGTACCCGTGAACATTGTGATGACAAGTGTGAACCCGGCTGAGGGATGTCCACAATGAGTAGTTGGTGAATAATTATATGTTTCTTGAGTGAAAGGCCATAGTGAACCCGACTGAGAGAAGCTAACGTTGCAAGAAGGGTCAGAACCCAGCTGAGGGGGACCCAAGGGGTGAAGAGCAATTGCCCAATGTTAAAGGATTACAAAAGGAACTTTTTATTTGTTTATGGTTTACGATACAGCAGGCCTTCTAAGGCAAGAGCCTTTTGCAGGAAAGAGACTTGACTCTAGAAGGTCCTGGCATCGTTGACAAGAACTGTAATCTTGTGCTGGTGAGGCCCAGGAGTGTGCTTTGCTCAAAGGTACTTCCTTGTCCCGTGGTAAAACCGTGGGGAAGGGAGACCCCTGCCATTGCAACCTTACTTATCATTTGGTGAACAGTTCTTTCTTTTCTTGAGAACATTATGCCACACTCTTTTGTAACTTAGTTGTAAGGATTTGCAATAGTCCTTTTCAGTATATGCCCTTTTTTATTTGACAAGAAGCCACTGGGTCTGCCTTATTATTATTTGATGTTTGTAGCTTGCTCCCATCTTAAATTTCGGTTTAGATTTGGCATTTATTCTCACCCATTAAACAGTTTAGTAAACACCCTTGAACTGTGACACAACACTTGTGTCTGTCTTTACTGTTGCCACCATGAGTTCCTTACACTGCTATATGAGGCCACAGGTTGTACTTTTCATCTTGTTGGGATCAGGGCACTTGGATAGGGATAAGAAGCTGCAATGTATGATTTATTGAAAAAGGTCATAGTGAAGCAATAAATAGACATGGTGTCATAATCACGATTATTCAGCAAGCAGAGACAGTTAATATGGTATGCCTTCTAATAACGGCTCCCTGTGCATGGGTACAACATCACTGTGATAAATGCACACCATAGTAGGGTATATGGGGATGCAAAGAAGGAGGCACGGGTAAGGTTACCTGATTACTCCTTATCATTGGAACGCCAAACCCCAGTCGTAGGTTTTAAGCCTTTGGTCACATCAATTGAATATAAGGAACGAAGGTGCACATGGAATGAAAAAGAAGCCCTGGAGTGGTTCATGGCATCCCCAGTGACATGGAGACCTATGACTATCATAAAAGTGTGGAGGAAGCCTGAATCACAGAAATGTGCTTCTGCCAAACACATAGCAGCAAGGCATTGTTTGCCTGCAGGG
Source organism: Ambystoma mexicanum (assembly GCF_040938575.1). Classification (NCBI taxonomy): domain Eukaryota; kingdom Metazoa; phylum Chordata; class Amphibia; order Caudata; family Ambystomatidae; genus Ambystoma; species Ambystoma mexicanum. The sequence continues at coordinate 899,364,781 of NC_090924.1, forward strand.
TACATTTCCAAATGACCATGGAGTTATGGGTTGATGCATGCAAGAGAGTTCAGCAGTATGTGATGCTGGGGGTGCCATTGCAGGGCAACTTCACATCGATGGTGTGCAGCGGATTCAGGTCCTAAAAAGAAAGTCTCCCGAGTGGGAAGGGGCAAAGGTATATATGAGCAATCCAGTACCCAAGCACATTAGGGAATACATTTGCTGGCAAATAAACTGGCTTTAGCTTTTTTTATATTCTGCTGTGTTATAGGGAGGGACATGTGGTGATGGGTGTGGGGCATCCAAGACCTGAATTAGTACCATGGATAAAGTTGTCTAGGACATTGTCATGGCCACAGACCCCAGAACACAAACCACACCATCTAGTGATGGGGGCAATGGGTCATTTGACTCAGTTATGTCCCTTTGGGACCCATAAACATAGGGGCGCTGGCTGGACTCAGCCTTTGGCACCAGGCTCACATAGAGATGTGAGCAGGAACACTTTATTTCAGTGCAGGAGTGCTTTTACTTTATTTCACTGCAGGAGTGCTTTTATTGTACAAGAACTTTCCAGGAGCTGAAAGCCTTTATTCCAGAGAGCATCCTCATGTGCTGACTCATTGATTGTGGCTCCTAGGCTTGGTTATCATGTGCTGAGTCATCGGGTTTGGCAGGGTGTGGCAGGCAGGCTGAACCTGGTGGGCATGGCTTCTGAAGCTCAGCTATATAAGCTGCTCCATCCTTAAGGCAGGTGCTTCGCTGCAGCTTTGTTCCTCATTCCCTCCGGCTGCCGCCTCGAGTTCTACAGCTTCTGCCGGGCCAGCAACATCGCCTGCAAGGGAAGAAAGCAAAAGAGCAAACATCAAAGGTGGAACGGACAGCAATACAAGGCAACGAACTTTACAATACAACAAAAACAGACGAGGAAAGACAAAGGCAAACAGGAACACTTACCTGAAGTATAGTGGCTTAGTCGCCGCAGGACTGCACTACCACGTGCAAGGGACCAGTGAAGGAACTCTGTCCAGATCATACAAGCGCCCCTGCCAGAAGCAGCAGGAAGGAGTGCTTGCCAAAACTAATCAACAGGTGAGCTTTCCAGGGACAGCGCATCCCACGTGTACCACAGTTTGGGAGAAGGGGTCTGGAAGGGGATCAGGCACACAAGCTGGCATTCTCACACCCCCCTATTCTCCACGCAGGAGCAGTCCCTAGCAGCATCACCTATTACCACCAGTCAGCACATAACCGCAGAGGGCGAAGTCGGACCCGAGCGACCTCACCCCCGGGAGGGCTGCAACCGTGCCCCAAGGCCTCCACAGAGACCAGGTGAGCGTAACAGACATTCCATTGAGTTGTCAGCTGGTATATTGGAATGTCACTGTCGCACAGAAGTACCAGCAGCTTTCGTGGGGGAGGATGGAATGGCAGTCTGTATAAAAATATTACTATGTTCTCCTAAAAACTCCAAAGGATGGAAGCGATGGGCTCCATATCCCGCCTGTATTTGTTCACTACTAAGCTGTCAGGGAGAAGGACATGGCCTTGGGACCGGGGCCACCTACTCTTCTTCTTATTCCAACTCTGGACCAACTGTCTCCTCTCGTCCTCTCTCTGATATTCCACATCTCTCTCATAGATCAGTTACAGCTCATAAACAGGTCTATTGATGAGACCATCCCAGGTATGTTGCTTGATGGACTATGCTATTTTGTACTCTTTCATGTTATCGCATGCACCCGGGATTTCTTTGTTTCCCGGCCCATCAGTGCCTTCAGATGTTTCTTGTTGTTATGTGCATCAGTCTTTGTTCATGTTCAGCAGTATGCCATTTGTGTGTATGTGTGTTATGTGGGTGTTCTATAGTGACCCCAATTTGTGGTTTGCCATTGTGATTGTCTTCAGTTATAGGGTGCTTCAGTTTATAAAGATGCATTTGTAAATGTCATCTATTTTGCATCACAGGGAAGTCATTGCCAACTCTTTTGAGCTCGAGTTCTAAATGGGAGGTCTTTTTTCAACTCATTATTAGCCAGAAAATGCTTCATGAAGATTTGTCTGAAAATCTGTATCTAGCATTTTTAACTTGCACAGTATTCGAAATACAGCATGCAGATTTGTATATAATAATGCATGCAGAACTACACATGCAGAAAAGTATGCATGTGTAGTTCTGCTTGTAATCAGGCGGCCAGAAAAAGACTGTATATCTTTACTGACACTACAAACTCATAATGAGGGACATAAAGAGTTGTGAAATACCTTGAAATATGTACTTTAACCAAAGGGTGGTGGTAATAGCTAAAAGGTGAAGCAAAATGTATTTGTATTTATTTGTTTACTTATTTATATAGCGCACCTAGCCCAAGGGTATCTGGGCACTTATTTCATGTCATCAGTTACAGAAGCATTGCAGTGAGAATATACAATACATATATGGTACATTAGAGTATTTAAGTCATTGTATTCCAAGAGTTGTAGAGGTTACAGACGTTCCAGATAAGATTCATTACTGGTACAATGCAGCGTTACATAAAGTGATGTGCGCTGCTAAAGATCACAGTACAGAGGTTAAATGAGTGCAGGGAACCTCGGGAACTAGGTTACTCGCGTACAAAGAGCCAGTATTTTAGTTTCTTTCTGAACATCTAGTAGGATGGTTCTGCTCTTAACACCAGGCATTGGTGTTCCAAAGTTTTGAGGCTTGGATTGGGAAACGGTTGCCTACTGATTTCTGTAGTTTAAATCCGGGCACATTTAGAAGGTGTGCATGTATAGAGCGGGTGGGTCTAAGGCTAGTATGCTTACTGAATCTGTTGGTTAGATATTTAGGTGCTACATTGGATAGGCACTTGTGGGTCAGTGATAGGGTTTTGAAAACTATCCTGTCCTTTACCGGGAGCCAATGGGCGTTCAGTCTGGCCATTGAGATATGGTTGACGTTGGGGATGTTGAGGGCCACTCTTAACGCATTATTCTGTAGTAGTTTAAGTTTTTCTAGGTTCGGGCTATTAGTGACCACGTACAGTGCATTGCAATAATCAAGTCTGGAGACTGCGTGGGCCCTGGCCAGGGTGGTACAACACCCAATTACTGTTGGTAAATGGGTGATGTATACAAATTATGGTTGGAAAACGGAAGCTCCCATCATCACTAGAAATCAGCAATCGTCAGAACACTCTGATACTCCTATATATCTCACAAACATGTACCCCACAAATCTAAAAGATAATTAAGTCATATGTGAAAAGCATCACACAATCATCTGAAGTCAATAGCTGGAAGGTAAGACCATACAAGGCCCAGATGCCGGCAGTCAATTTAAAAAGGGCAGAAATGGCCATAGCCAAGGAATCATAATGTGTCGCAACATGTACAAGGCAGGTGAACTGAAATGGCAGATGCGTGAACTAATGCTGGGAGAACAGCAGCCTATATTAGGGGGGGGGAGAAGGCAAACCCCCGTCCCAAAGGCAAAACCATCTCCTGGGCAGCTCAGCAGCTGAGCAAATTCTGGCAGTTGTCAAGTTGAACAGTGAGAACATCTCCTCTCTCACCTCCATCCACCCGTTCAAACAAGAGAATATAGTGTGAAGTATCGGAATATGGACAGCCTTAGCCCATCTGCACAAGCCAATACAGTATTGCACTTCTGTGGCACAGACACTTTCAAATATATCAAATATGTCACTCGGCTGCTGTATGAAATGCCACAGCCAACGTGGTCCTGTACCTATTTTCCCTTCTGGTATCATGCACATACATAAACCTGCCTCCCAACCCAAAGGCTAACATCAAATTTGCCATTCCTGGCTTTTGCTCAATGTCGCGCAGGCAAGGTAGCCAGTTTAAGGAACTGGAGACAACATAACCATCTTAATGTCAAGATGACAGCTGGTGCTGTTCTGCGGATCATGCACTGATGTGCCCACTTCCCTGGATCGGCCCCTGACTCCATAGTCCAACAGCATCCTGCCCAGGTTCATGGAGCCATAAAGCCAAGCTGCCACATGGTTGCTGGGGTAGTACCAGTTGTATGTGTTATAATGTGATAGTTGCTAAAAGGTTTTCCTTCAAAACTATGCAACTTCACTGAATACATCTGCGTTATTGCAAATAGATGGCCAACATGACACTTTAAAACGTTTCAATACTCTAAAACAAATATCATTTGCAAGGGCCAGATATAATAAACCACACGCATCCTGAAAAGACTCCAACATTGACACAATGTGGCTTTGAATATTGTTTACTGGCATTGATAAGTATAGGACATTGGCATTATACAGGTTCTAGATCCAGTACAGCTTGTAAACATGAAGGCCACATTCGGTTTTTTGTATTGTTCATTGTTCTAGACACCTATATCTTCCACAGTTTTCAGTTGCCCTAACTTAAACATTAAATATAATCCATGAACTTCCCTATTAGGCATTTCTCCTAGAAAGGAATGTAAAAAGCACTGGCTTTACAATCAGATAGATGTCCCCCATGTGCTTATTCTCTCGGCAAACTGCATAATCTGTTTTGAATTTGTGGCCCTACCTACATTTTTAAAAACTCTCTTATAAGTTGTACCAGGCCCAAGAAGTTCTGGTGCCATCCATTATAACATGGAGTATTCCCAGCACCAAACTGGTCTTTTGTATGTTCTGAGTTTACTCTATACGAATTAAATTATGTATATACCGCATGACTCCCCTAAATAAAATCCGTAACGTAGTTTTATAATGGATGCCATAACCGAATAATAATTCCATGAACACCTAATTCCAGTCTAAAAGCTTCTGGACACTCATGACTTGATATATTATATTTTGTACCAAAGTTGTCGCCTTAGCTGCTGTGAACGTTTGTGTTCGAATATAGAAGAGGGCAAGTACAGTGAAGGGTCCAATTTAAATTGATAGATTAATATCTGCATTACCTTGCTTTCCCTAGAATTTGTCTTTAAGCAAATGGATTTACTTTATTTTTGAAATACACATAGGGTTCTTTGTAACCCAAAAGGGGTCTGGTCCATGATATTAGTGTTGTCAGCATTTAAAAGAACCGGAAGTAACTTTGCAGTTAGCTTGGGTTTTATTCTGAAAATAGATGTAAATATAAAGTTAATATTGTTCAAGGTGGGTTGTAGTTCCACACTTTGATTACCCTTTAAGGTTTCCTGCAAACAAGGGTTACTAGTAACACACTTCAAACTTCTTAGTTATGGTTTTCTACTAACACTGGAGCATTGCACGTCTTATTCCTACTGCTTTTTTATTTTATTTTATGTTTAGCCCTGACGTAGTTTGGTAATTTGAGAAATGTCTTGGACTCGTTGCAAAGGGGTTCTCTCAACTGTTGACCTTGCTGTGCCTTACTTTGTGTATAGGTCCATAATTGTAGGGTACAGTAAGCTTAAATGCTCTTGTACAGTACACTTCGGCTAAGAATTTTGGACTTACTCTGATGCTCTAAGTGGCTCTGTAAAAAAGAGGTTGGGGGCTCGTATAAGTGGGATAATGAGAAAGGAGAGGTGTGGAAAGTTTGTCGTGTGGTGAGTGCAGATCGGAAGCACCTGTTACCTATGTGCTGGGTATGGAATTCTGCTGTGTTAGTGTGGGTAAACATGCCCATACTAACACAGGGGTGTGGTAGCCCTATAGGCGGTCCCAGAGTCAAGGTGATAGCTATGGATGAATTGGCATCTGGTGAGTTGTTGCTAGGGGGAGGGTAATTAAGAATCTCTGTATAGTGTATTCCTTGTGGGTTGTTTGCTGGGCAGTGGGTTGGTGTAAGAGTTGGTAAATGTAGTGGTGATTAATTAGTGAAGGATGTGTTGGTTGAAAGCGGGGTGGTGTCTGTGTTTAGGATCGTTCAGGTATGTCTGCTTTGTTTCAGCAGGCTCAATGCCTTTATCAAGGGTTCTGTTGTATGGGAGCCAGCAACAAACGCCCGGATAGTTTGCGTTATTTAATGTATAGCAGGTTCGCTTTTTTTATTTGTTTTATTTGTGATTTGGTTTCTAAAAATTAAACAGATTAAACAACCACTCAGTTATGAGTTACTAAAACAAATGTTAACATATAACATACATAGGCACACTGGTTAAGATCAAGCATATACAAATATATACCTTCATAACATGCCTAATTATAAGCAGAAACAAAGAACACCATTATACTAGTAATATTGCAATCATATTAAGTCCCAAAATGATAATAGCTCGTTCGTTTTAGGTGGTTTGAGTTGTTTCCTAAATCTTTGGCAGTTCTCTTGCATGCTGATATGTTTGAGCAGGGAATTCCAAAGTTTAGGAGCCAACAATGAGAAAGACAAACCTCCGTGTCCTTTCAAATCGGAGACAAAGAATAGAGCAACGCTCTTGATCTGAGAGTCCTGGAGAGTGTGTAGTGCTGAAATATCTTATGAAGCAACCTGGGTCCTTTCCATTGTATGCACAGTGGGCAATGCATAGGATTTTGAAGCAGATTTTGTGTTGACAGAGAGCCAATGCAGCATGCAGAGTGCAGGGGTGATGTGCTCTCACCTTGTCACCCCAATGAGTAGTCGTGACAACACGAGTTGTGCTCATAATAACTTTCCCATGAGGTTATCAGGGAGACCAAGTAAAAGTGTGGACTGATCCATTTTTTTTATTGGAAGTGATATAATCGTGTTGTCTTGGGTGAACAAAATGTATAGCTGTATGTGTCCTACTGTGCAAAGTTGGTTGAAACAGTTTTTAACCATCGCTCGGACTCATGGCTCTAGTGTGAGGCTCCCTTCCATTGTTGTTCAGAGGTGTCTTATTATTGAGGAGGATTCTGGACATGGGGCCCAATTCAGCGGGCCAGGGGACTACGGATGTGCTTGACAGGGTTGCACTGAAAACCAGGAGTTCAGTTTTAAAGAAGTTGCTCTTTAGTCTATATGCGCTCATCCATGCATCCAAGAGTGCAAGATATGTTTTTAGGTCTACCCTGCTAGTTGAGGAGTTTTTTGCCAGTTTGTTAATGATTTGGGTGTGAGTCCAGAAATTGGTATACTTATAATACCCTGGCAACAAGGTGGTACTTTACCATATTTAATACTAATACAACCATTGTACAAAAGGTATAGTATTCGGGCCCACTGATAGGCTTGCTGTAATTGAATATTTGAAATCCCATAGGGGCCCCATGCCCTGGAAGGGGTCCCTATGTAAACTATGGGTATATTTGCCCACCTTTTGGAGGCACAGTAGATCAAATAGTCCTATCTCTTGAGGGTGGCATGTCCAAAAATCACTAGATTGATGAGGGTTGGACCAATATTTTACCCACAACTTTGTTAATTGAGCATGGGCAAATAGATCTCCCTTGACCAGAAATATGTACAACATATTTCCAAGAAACCTTCCCTTTTCTTTGTAATAAAGACTTTATACCAATTTTTTTTTATTAATTCAATGTCTGCGATCAGCTCTAAAGTCAAATGCATATTACAAATTAAATTATTCAATTTACATTGTAAATGCAAATGTTCTTCATGAAAACAGATGTTCATTGGCCATATTAAAATCCTCAGAAGGTACTTTTTTATGATTAGGATGTATATAGGACTTTTGGGACCTGTGATTGTTCCCCGTGGAGCAAAAATATATGACATCTTCTCTAAACTATCGGCCACGGAAAAGGTAAACAGCTCCTCCCTCCAGTCAAAGAGGCTGGCCCTAAAGAAGAGGCTAACTAAGCAAAAGAATGCGATAAAGCTGGGGGCCTTGATGTTAAGCTCCCACGGTCATCAGAGTCTGTGGGCGGGTGGGGGGTCTCGCCAGTTCATTAGGAACTCAGTACCAGTACAGACACTGGTGCAAACACAGGGGGTGGAAACAGGGGGCTTGTCCTCTACAAAGGGGGGGGGGACCGCAGTGGATCCTAAGATCTCCCCTCGGGTGGAAAAGCACGTGGACGATCCTTCTGATGATTCGTCAGTAAACTTAAGAAAGCTCTCAACCTATTCTATAGAAGACGACTCCTACTCAAGCCCAGAGGTCATTGAGAAAAAAATGGAAGCTGGGGTACAAAGATCAGGACTGAAGGGAGTGGCTGCGAGTCGAGTCCAAGATCCAACTGTGTTGAGTGGGAGGTAGGAAGATTTTTATAGGTTTCCCTCCGCCCTGCCTCCGGGTAAACAATTGGCAGGACCCATCTTCTCTGTAAAAGGCCTGGAGCCTTTACCCATTTAGATGTTTCCCCAGCGAGGTCATCGAATGAAGATGGGTCCACTTCACCTAAATTGGCTAGGCCAGAACCTGTGGTGGTCCCACGGTTTAAAACACTGGAAGAGAAAATAGCTCAATCCTCTTTCATGGCGAAAGCAGAGAACCTTACCACGAGCCATCTGCTTGTTCATCACATTAAATGTTCCCTCCAGAAGACACAGAAAGAATCTACCTTACCTCATCCCATGAAAAGTACACTTAAAACAATATCGAGAGACATAGTGCTCTCCCTGGAGCGGATACTTTGGATCAGTGACAATTTGACCTTGAACAGAGCTAACGTTTTGAGACTAATGAATGCCATTCCAGCCTTAACACATATAAAATCCAAAGACTTTCTGCTGGTGGAATTCACGGAAAAGCACAGATTGGACAAAATGTTGCTACATTTGTTGACGGGGTCTCTGAAAGATACCCTATTGAAGCACGGTCAGAAGCTTTTCCCCCTGGGTTTCAGGTTTTCAGATCCTGAGGGAGACTTTGGCTCTCCCTCGTCCACGTGTTGATTATCAAAGTGAAGATTCATCTGACGAACAAGAGATCTACCACCGTCGTTTCCATGCAGGCCAGACAAGCACTATGGATAGTGATGCAAGAACCTCTGCCACCTATAGTCTCCAGAAGCACCTCCAATCTGCTTCAACATATGGACAGGCCCCCAATGGGGCATTAAGGGTACCCAGCACACAAGTCTCCGGATGGTAAATTGGCCACGGCCAACTGGAGCTGGTTGGCGAGCACTTTGGCTGGGGGCTCAGCTTCCCAGTAGCTTGGGACCCAGGGGCGGTGGGTAGAACTGACACAGGCCTCTGATAATCTGTTGAGAATGTATTGCTGGAATACACAAGGGTTTTTACACTTGTTTGGTGAAGGTATTCCCAAGATCCAATACTTTGACATAATTTGTCTCCAGGAGACGTATCTTAGGTCTCTGCCTCTTTTGGAGGGTTTCTTGATTTCCTTTAATCCGACACAGAAGAGGCAAAAGGGTCACCCAATGACTGGCTTGCTTATAGCCACCCGCCTAGCCAGAGGCTTTAAGATCATTTTTTAATCTTGCCCTTCACCTCTAATTCAGGCCGTCATAATATCAACAGGTTTGTCTTCAGCTGGATGTACGAGAAAGGTTTTGGTGATCAACTTTTATTGGAATTTGGAATCCGAGTGGAGCAAGAACTTCGAGTCTGTGCTCACTCTTATCGACGAAGTGAGGGCCGTCCACCTAAACATAGAGGTCTTGGTTTGTGGAGACCTAAACATTCACTGTTTTGACAGCCGGAATTCTCTTATTGAAGACAAGACCCTGTTGTCTTCAGGTCAAGTGACGAGAGGTCTCTCGTGGAGGAGGGCTCTGCTGGAAAGAAATATATTCTTGGTCAACGGGCACGTCTTTGGAGACCGACCAGCACGGCCAACCTGGATGAAGGGTTTGGAGGTGAAGGTACTAGATCATGCTTTCGCATCCGAGTCCCTTTTCTGTGATATAGCTGGAACGGAGTTTAGAGATACCTCCATGAGTGACCACACGATTGTGGTCTTAATGCTAAAAAACTGGCTGATGATGGAGTGCAGGCGGCAAAATCTTACTGTTGAAATGACACCAGGAAGAAACAGGTTGAGGGTGAGACGATCTTTATTGGCTCCCTCCCCTCTGAAAATACGGACTCCACTACTACCCTTCGGAAAGATCCTTTTATAGCCTACGATGTTAAAGGATTGGCATGGTGCAAAGTCAGCTTTATCACACGCCACATGTATGATTTGGAAGTGGCACAGAGGAAAAAACGTATGAACGAGGCGATACATCTCAATGCTAAAAATCATACTGCCTAGCATTAACGAGGCAGTTAAAGCAAGAGTTTAGGAACTGGTTGAAATCGCACAAGGCTCTGATGTACCAACAAGAGGCGGAGAATATGTTTAATCAGATAGCTCACCAAAATACATCTGAAATGTGCAGACTGATTAACAACACATCGGCCCCTCAAGATGCCCTTATGCATAACCCAATTCGGGAAGAAATTTGGAGGTCACATTTTGAACAGCTCTTTGCGGGTGAGGAAGACCAAAAGCTAGAAGAATCGATAGGTTGAAAAAATGAAAAAGGACAGGAAAATTCCACCGTCATGGACATCCTCATCTGTGTAATTATAGACCAATGTTGGACGCCAGCGGAAACATTTTTGGGTCCCTGCTCCTCAAAGCCCTTTCTAGCTGGGTCCCATCAGCCTGCCATTAAGATCCATGGCAAACAGGGTTTTTAAGAGGTATGGGGACTTCAGTAAATTTGTTCATCTTACATGTCCTCAAATCAAAGGTCAAGGCAAAAAAAAGGGCCAAGAACTACACATGGCATCAATCGATCTGACGCAGGCCTTTGACTCTATCAACCACCAAACTTTATGGTCGAAATTGGAAAAGTGGGATTGTCCACCAGATATAAGATATAAGAGAAGCCTTGAGACTTCTCCACAGCTCCACTTCACTAAGGGTGAGATTAGACCGGAGAGGCCATATGACAGAACCTATTAAAACCTTTAATGGGCTAAAGCAAGGATGCCCTTTGGCTCCAGCGGTCTTTAATTTGTTTACATCAGACATAGAGTTGGCTTTTGCATCAGTGAGTTGTTTTCCGCCCACATTGGCGGGGGTGAAGATAAGTATATTGCTCTTTGCCGATGATCTAATTTTGTTGGATCAAACCAGAGTGGGCCTCCAACGGCAGCTGGATGCCTTAGTTAAGTATATGGAAACAAATAGACTGAAAATCAACGCAACAAAATCTAGGATTCTTACTTTTGGACATAAAAAAAGGAAAGGCTGTGCAACGAAAGAGTGGTTCATCATAGGGGAACAAAATCCTCGAAGTAGTAGAGTTTACCTACCTGGGGCTCTGCTTGAACGACAGTTCAGTGGACGCACAGAGAGAAAGTTCCCTCAGGTGTGAGACAAGAAACCTTGCTGCGCAAGCCATCATCATCAGGAATGTATTCTGTAAGTTCTCCTTGATTCCGGTGATCGAGTTTTTTCACCTAAAGGTAACCCCAATATTGACCTATGGGACGGAAACTTCATTTTCACTACCAGCGTCTGTATGTGGGAAATTGGAAGGGCTGTTTTGGAGGAAGGTGTTATGTCTGCCAAATTGTGTGCCTATCCAGATAATCAAAGCAGAATTGGGGTTGCCATCCCTTTACTCCATAACTGTCTGGAAAACTCTCCTACTTTTCAGAAAATGTGGTGCTAAAAATACAGAAGAAGGCCTAGAGGCAATTGGCTCTGCACTGTTGAGGCCCTCAGAGCCTTCATTGATGGCCTGGAGTTCAATATGCAAAGACATTTTTGCAGACATGGGTGAAAGTTCGGATTCCCTATGGCTACATCAAGCCTGAATAAAAAGGAAATTGTACGACAGGTATAGGATCCAAACCTTAGAGGGGCGAGCCTCAGCAAGGTTCTATGGCAACAACTTCAAGGACATCAGTGTGAGGGGCACTCTTCCACCTTATATCTACAGATTTCCTTGTAAATTTAAACGTCACAACTTTTTAAGGGCCGGGATGAACTTATGCCCTACTAAGGAAGTCATTGAGGTTAGGAAACTACTGGATAAAAGAGACTTCAACTGCAGATTGTGCGATTGTGAGTGAGAGATGCTAATACATTTGATTTTCAAATGTTCAGGTACTAAAGATCTCTGTTCAAAATGGCTGGCCAAGCATTTTAATAGACACTCAACCATGTCGGACAAGGATTGGTGGGGATGATTGATGTAAAGTACTTAAACGTCGTTGACTTTAGCTTTGCTGGCCTTTTTGAAAGAACTCTTTGACCTAATTGATTGAACAACGAATGAGTCGTCTAAAGATGGGTCAGCCTCTAATGGGGAAGATGTATGCCCCTAAATAGAGGTCTCGACACCGTAGCAGAATTCTTTGAACAACAGATGGAGATCTAGGCTATGTGTGAATTTGGTTTTAATTTTCTCTTTTTTCTCTTTTTTTTTGTTGTGCTTTTGTAGGTAGAGAAGGTTTAAGATTAAACCAATTGCTTAATAAAAAATCTAAATAAAAAAAGATTGTATATTTCTATTCAGAATTACTTCAAGGAGGAAGAAAGCTCTTTAAAAATGTTGATTTCCCAATGTTGTTTTTGTTATTGATATTGATATTTTATTTCTATCGCGCTCGTACACAAGTGTTTCAGAGCGCGAAAAGGCAAGGGAGGGGAACAGGGAAGAACAAAACAACGATTTTACTAGGCCCAGTGACATAGAGAACGGGAAAGTGCATGGGAGACGGGGAGGGGAAAAGTGCATTAAAGGGGGGAGAAGTGGAAAGTGCAACGCAAAGGAGAACCAGAAAAATAATAATAAATAAATAATAACGGCAACAAACAGTGGTAGTGCAGCCAGCAATTGGCAAGTGCTAGGTTTAAGGCAGCAGACAGGGTAGGTCTGATAAGTGCAGGAAGAAAAAGTGGGGGCTGTTTGGGTACAGATACAGACCCCAGTGCAAGGGGTGGCCGGAGACAGTGCGAGAGGCTGGCAGGGTGAGCAGGTACCTGGGCCCGGAGGACAGAGGGTGGCCAGGTGCATGGTGCCAAGAGAGAACAGATCAGCAGTGGAGAGGGGGAGCAAAGGCAGAAGAAAAGAGGAAGGTCTTGAGGTGCTTCCGGAACCGGAGATGGTTCTCCTCAAGTTTTAGAGTGGCAGGGAGGCTTTTCCAAAGGGAGGACCCAGCCGAAGACAGAGATCTACACCCAGCTCGATTCTTTGAAAAACGACTGACCCTGAGGGAGTTAGAGGTAGAGGAGCAACGAGCTCGATAGGGGAGGTCTTTGCGGAGGGATAGCTGAAGGTATTTTGGATGCAGGCCCCAGAAAGCCTTGTGGACAATGCAGAGGGTTTTGAATTGAATCCTTGCATCCACTGTGAGCCAATGGAGGGATTTCAGAGCTGGAGAGATACGATCCCAGAGCTTGAGGCCAAGGACAAGTCTCGCGTCCTGTTCTGGATTAGTTGCAAAGGGCAGAGAGTAGAGGCAGGTAGATTTAGAAAGAGGCTGTTACAATAGTCCAACCTAGAGAGAACCAGAGCTTGGGAGACCATGAGCTTCTGGGGGAAGGAGAGGATAGGCAGAGTACCTCTGAGGAGGTGCAGTAGGAAGTTTGACTTTTAAGAGATATCAGAGATGTGGGCGGAGAAGGAATGTGTGGAGTCAAAGATGACCCCGAGGTTCTTAGCCTCGCAGGTAGGGGTAGGAGGAGGGCCAAGGGTGGCCGGCCAGAGAGTGAGGGGAAAGGATGGTGAAGGTGTGCCGATCAGGAGGATCCCTGTCTTGCTAGCATTCAGACAAAGATAATTGGTGGCACACCAATCTTGAATGGCAGTTAGGCAATCAGAGATGAGAGAGGGAGTGGAGGTGGCCAAGGGCAATCTGAAAATGAGTTGAGTGTCGTCAGCGTAGCACTGGAAATTTGAGCAGAAAATGGCAATACAGTGGGCGAGAGCTGCCAGGGATTGGTTGAAAAGCCAGGGCGAGAGGTTAGACCCCTGGGGAACACCACAGGTAGAGAGGAAGATAGATGATAGGAAGGACCCAAGTTGGACCTGGGAGGGTCGATCAGAGAGGAAAGAGGTCAGCCAGGCCAGAGCCTGATCAGTGACACTCAGGTTATCACGGAGATGGTTGAGCAGGATGGTATGGTTGACTGTGTCAAAGGCAGAGGAGAGATCGAGGAGGATGTGGACAGAGGGAATGTTAGAGTCAAGGTTGGAGAGCAGATCTTCACGGATGTTCAGGAGAGCAGTTTCTGTGCTTCTGGCAACTCTGAAGCCAGACTGGTGGTCATGGAGACAGCCAACAGAATTGGAATGAAGGTTAAACTGAGAGATGGCCAACTTTTCCAGGAGTTCGTCCATAAAGGGAGTAATGGAAATTGGTCGATAGTTAGCTGGACCAGAAGAATCAGCTGTGGGTTTCTTGAGAAGAGGATGCACAAGGGAGTGCTTCAGAGGGGAGGGGAAGGATCCTGAGGCAAAGGAGTGGTTGCAAAAATCAGCAAGGGCTGCAGCGAGGGTGTCATTGTGGTCCTTGATGGTTTTAGAGGAACAGGGATGAACCTGTTTTGATGAGGCTTTCATAGATCGGACTTGTCTAGCGACCTTGTCAGGGGCGAAAAGAGGACAGGACGAGAAGGATGGTGGGGGGGGTGGCTAAAGTAGGGTCAGCAAGCACAGATGGAGAGGGAAGAGGAGGGTGGGGGTGGGGAGGCTGGACAGGATGTCCTGGGTTTTTGAGATACAGTGAGATGCAAAGGCATTGAAAAGAGCCTGGGAGGCAACAGGAGGGATAGAGACTGCAGCAGGGTTGGCCAGCTACTTGCGGATTTTAAAGAGTTTAGCCGAGTTGTTAGATGCCACAGAGACACGAGCTTGAATGTGGACTCTCTTCTTGGTGAGGACAGAGAGTCGGTATTGCCTTTGTAGCAGGCGACGGGCCAGTTTGTCAGAGGATGAACAAGCCCTCCATTTCCTCTCAGCCACCCTACACATTTAATTGCTCTTGGCTTTGGACTTCAAACGGATCCTCATGCGAGGGGCAAGAGCATCAGGAGTATCAGGAATGGAAGAGTAGAGCTGAGACAGGGCTGTGTCAGGATGTGAGACAGCCAGAGGTGGAGGGGGAGGAGAGAAAGTGGCAGCAAAAGTCTCAACTGACACATGCTTCATGGGACGGATGTCCGAGAAGGTAGGTGGCAGTGTTGGGGTAGGCTTGGCTTGGGTGGAAGAGAGGGAGAAATGAGAGGAGAGGAGGGAGTGATCGCTCCAGGAGAGAAGAGTGGCAGAGGGATGGAGAGGGGGAGGTCAGAGGAGATCAAGACATCGAGTGTGTGCCCTGCAGAGTGAGTCGGGCCGAGGGGAGGATGGACAGGGAGAGGTAGTCACAGAGGTCACGGAAGAGTACAGAGGAGGTTCAAGGAGAGTTTAAATGGATATTGAGGTCGGTTACCAGACATTTGGTAGAAAAAATTTGGTCGACTGGACAAATGGTCGAACCAATTTGGTCGAAAGCCAAATGGTTGAATTTTTATTTTTTTTATTTTCACCCCTTTTTTTCCGGGGTTTCCCCCCCATACCCCCTTTTTTTTCTAAAAAACACTTTTTTCCCTAAACGAAAACCTAAAAAATACATATATAAATAAAAAAAAAATCGACCATTTGGTTTTCAACCAAATTACGTCGACCATTTGTCTTTCGACCAATTTACAGTCAACCACTTGTCTGGACAGCATTGAGGTCACCAAGGAGGGGGAATTAAGAGGTGGAGGCCAGGATGGGAGGAGGTGAGGTCTGCCTACTCCGAGAGAAATTAGTTGATTCGACCAGGGGGCCGGTAGATGGTAGGCATAGTAGAAGAATTGGTAGGCGAGAAAGAGAGCCTACAAACAAGGCATCCAAAAGAGGAGTAGGTCTGAGTGGGAATGATAGAGGCAGGAATGCACTCAGGAAAGATCAGGGCTACCCCCCCCCACTGGACCGGGAGGATCTGGTTGCGGAAAGGATCTTGTAGCCATCAGGGAGAAGAGGGTCACAGCTCGTGCCAGAGCTGGCCGTGAACCATGTCTCCGTAAGACCAAGGACATCAAGGTCTAGTTCTTCAAGGAGGTGGCAGATGTCAGAAGAGTGTTTGACAGTAGAGCGAGAGTTGAGAGTGGCAATATGAAGACAGTTGCCAGCATTAAAGACCTTCCAGGGAGGGGACAGATCAGAGGTACGCCCTGGAAAGGAGAAAGAGCCCTAGGAGGGGCAGAGGAGGGGAGAGAGAGAGGGCAAGGTAGCCAAGGGGTGAGAAGAGGGAACAGCAGGAGATTAGAGGAAATTGACGAGGCGAGGGGAGCACCTATCAAAGGGGAGGAGATTAGCCTGAGGGCCTTGGACCATGACAGTGCCATTTAGGTAGACATTACTGATGACTTTAGAGGAGTCGAAGGAAGCCATGAGAACTTCCCAGAGAGTGCCAACCTTAATGGGAGAAGAGGAGATAGGACAGAGCACAGAGATCATATGAGGAGTCCATAGATCTGGCAAAGGAACGACAAAGAGGATGTCGGTGAGGGTCTGTCTGTAGGAAGTATTGGAGTAGGTGTCAGCGGTAGGAAGACCTGGGTTAGAGGCCAAGAGGTCCTTTTTGAACTTCTTCCTACCAGACTTAGTGAGAAGGGAAGGATAGTCAATGGAGAAGCAGTTGGAAAAGATAGGACAAACAGAAAGCACAATGGGGGTGGAAGTGAGGAGAGGATGGAGAAACTTGGGGGTCTAAGGCAGGTAGGTGTGGGAAAAAAAGAGAGTGGTGAGGTCACTGGGCTGGCAAGTTACAGAGAAGCATCAGTATACAACCAAAATACAGAGAATTTCGCAATGGGCAGCAAGATTTGACGTTCTAGCAAAAGCAAAAACAGCAAGATTTGACTTTTCAGCAAAAAGCAAAAACGGCAAGATCTGACTTTTCAGCAAAAAGCAAAAACGGCAAGATTTCACTTTCCAATCAGTGTTATGCATCATTTGCACATCAGCATGCAAAGCCTTGAATGTTCGGCTGTCCTCCTTTTCTTTGTTTCTTTTTCGATGTTCTGACCAAAAGAGGTTTATGGTTTATGGTCTCTATTGAATATAGGCCGGTTGACATTAAACAATGGATTATGATTTCTACATGTATCAGACATTACAGAAAAAGATTTACATTTCTGTAAGTCCTTCATTAGGAATATCACTTAGTATACAATTGAAGAATAGACATTCCCTGGGATTAGCTAAAGTCTCTTCAGAAAATTCTCCATAAAGACGATTAACC
Source organism: Ambystoma mexicanum (assembly GCF_040938575.1). Taxonomy (NCBI): domain Eukaryota; kingdom Metazoa; phylum Chordata; class Amphibia; order Caudata; family Ambystomatidae; genus Ambystoma; species Ambystoma mexicanum. The sequence continues at coordinate 899,381,872 of NC_090924.1, forward strand.
CCCTTGAATGAAAGACATTCAAAAAGCCTTTCCTTACACATTCCAGCTTTGAGTTAATTTCCATGTATCTGGGATACCCCCTTTCTTCCATCGGGGAGTCTTTGAATTTTGACAAGACAATCCCCCATCAGAACTAACATATGTTTGGCAAACACAACCAACAAATTACTTAAATGAATTATCATCCATTTTGCTGAAGGATGGGCAGGGTCCAGGGATGCTGCTTCTTCAACTTGCATATAAGCATATGAGTATGGCAAAATCTTTCCTTTTAGACATACTCCATTATGGTACATATTCCTGTTTGTTGCTACAAGTAATTACGAAGGTCTCTATTCGCCAGCGTACATTGCATACATATAGGCCCTGGTTCATGGAGCGTTTTCCTATGGGATTGCACCATTATAAAATGCTTCTGTGAATCGAGCCCATAATGTCTACTGTTGACAAAAAGGCATAATTCTCCAAACAAAGCATTTTTTTCCCAATTTATTTGCATTACAAAAGGCAATATTTAGTGTAGGGTTAAGAATCCTGGTTGCAATTTTACTTGCGGCTGGCAAATTGGTATGAGCCATGACTAGTTTCCTGAGTTGGTGCTCGCAGGGGAAACTTTCACCGCACATCCTCATATTGTAAACATTTTCTGACCTTGTTTCACAGTACCATCTCATTTGAGGCTTAATTGCGTATTTCTATAGGCACATTGTAACTCAGAAGTGGATGTGAAGTCTCTTTAGGATATTTTGCAGACGAGCTGACATTTACAGAAGGCCCTGATCTTCCAGAGTACAAATGGGCATTATCAATACACCTGTCTAACCAATCCCTTCTTTTGATACCAATATCATTGAGGGAATTTAGGAAAGTGAACATTCAACTCAATTAGATCTGTAATTACTCTCCAACCCTGGATATAACAAAAGAGATTAGCAGTATGTCTCTGGATGAGAAACCACTTAAAGTAGGGATTACGTGAATAGTTTCTAAAATATCAGCGTTATTCAAAGGGTATATGTTCTTTCTTGTAGAACTATGATATTGAAACAAAAGCATTTTCCCAAAACTCTGTTTTAGTTTACCAGTTGGATGTTTTCTAAGAGTAGATGTATTATGCGTTGTTGCATCCACAAAGACAGAACTAATATTTTCCTCTAGCTAATTGTTAGTCCTCTTAAATAAATGTTAATTATAAACTTGTGTCCCATTGTTGACTTTACCAGGAAGGGGACCAACCTGATAATTTTGCTAGTCTGGAAAGTCCACAATCCAGAGGAAAGCAAGTGTGTGATGGACTTGTTTACGCAAACTTAGATGATTCTTCTGTGAACCTTCCAGTGAGATGGAATTAAGGAGCATTCATAGTGAAGTGTGTCACAGATACTTTTTCCACTTGGCTATGGTACACCATTCACTCATCCTTAAGTTGGCATCAAAACTGATTTTACTATTTTTGTTTTCCTCTTCAAATATCACCTTTTGCTTTTTTAATTAAATGTATTTTTATTAGTTTTTTGGCTTACTTGTTTGATAAATATGGAATACACTTTTGGATTTATGTAACCGTTTGTATTTATTTTTCTCTTGTCTTAAAGTACTAGGAGGGTAAGAGGTCTCTAATCGTACCCTCCTCTATATGGCTTGCCCTCACTTGAGACCTAGACACCAGCATCAAATTAAATTTGTAAAGAGTCCAATAGATCTATAATTTCATTGCTTTAATGTATACCTTCATCACTTTGAATGCCAGCTTTAATATAGTCAGATTTCCTTGGGAAGCACTTAGCAGGTATCTTTGTTTCTCCTCTGATGTAGCAGTGAACCTGCGCTCTCCCTTTAGGTCTGTTTGGACTTCTTGATTTGAATTAACAGGTCAATATCCTTTGAAAAAAGGCTCAAGTGTTTTCTCCTTCAATGTAGGTAAGAGGGAAAATATAGGCTGAGTGGCTTGTATAAAAGATGCAACTGTAGCAAATATTCCTTTATGTACAATTGCGCTTCTTTTTTGAAAAATGTTCTTCTCTATTTGCCAAGGGATTTGCTTTTTAACAGATTTGACTTGCATGCAGGTAACTCTTTAGTTACTTCTCTATAATTGTTTGTATTTTCTGCCTAAGTATTGTCAAAACTCTAATTTAATTGACTGACATTCTAGATTCATTGATCTGGTATCCCTGTTTTTCATTAGAGTGGGTCCTTGATGGACTGTCCTTTGGCCCAGGTACCACTTCATTGTTATTGATATGAATTTGGTATAACTTCTATGATTAACATTGGCGATCATATTATTCTTATTGTTTTATTGTTTGCTTATTGGTTTATATGAACCTTTACAAAGATTTTACAATATTTTTTAGCAGATTCGTTAACATTTCACTAAAACATAAGCATAAACTTTTACATTCATCAATTCAAGTACATCAATCTTAACAATTAATCTTTAAGCATTCCGTCTAAAATCTCGAATCAAAAAATCATACTAATAGGACACTGTAAACAACCATAGCCAACATCAAAAATAATCCTAAAAACATGCCTTCTAAATAAATAAACCAGCATTTACAGTATTACAAAATATATCACTTTTACAGTTACATAGACTTTTTCATTCATCAATTCATATACATCAATCTTAACAATTAATCTTTAAGCATTCCATCTAAAATCACAAGTCAATAAATCATACTGATAAGACACTATAAATAACGGTGGCCAACATCAAAAACAATCCTAAAGACATGCCTTCTAAATAAATAAAGCAGCATTTACAATATTGCAAATTATTTCACTTTTTCAATTACTTGACCATCTCAGTTGCACTCAGTTAAGTTCCCTATATTATTTTACAGACATTTTTCAAGAACTCAATTACCCTAATCTTTAATGACATAGATGTGCCATGTAACATTTCATACCAAATCACGTCTCTTTGTACCATGGAAGTGACTCCCATAAATTTGGAGAAGTGTTCAAGCCTCTCCTTGCTTAAAGTGGGATATATTAATAATAAGTGCAGTAAGGTTTCGACTACCCCTTCATTGTTACAAAAGCGACAACTTTTCTGTTCGTCAGGTATTAAATTACGTATTAAACAGATTTTGTTTGTGTGCAAAACATTAAACCTAAATCGCATCATACTGTTTCTCAAATAACGTGATGGATATTGGACAAGATATCTCTCTGGCGCAGGGTGCTATTTCCATACTGATACAGTTTGGTAATATAACCTGGAATTTAGTATTACTGCGTTATTGTTGACCCAATCGAATGCTTTGATCAACATCTTAACTTTCAAAGGTTTCTCAATTAAACATTTCATTGTAACTCCGATACTTGCTAATATATTTTCCACATCACTTTTCAGGTTCGACATGAATAGTTCCAACACATTGTCATTACATAAACCATATAATGAGTTACGTTCACTTAGTAAACATTTTCTGTATAGTGCTGTTTTCTTGCTGTTTTCTTGCAGTCCATCAGGCTTTTCAGGGAGCAGAGTACATACTCATACCGAATTAATTCAATGGGTATGCATTTAGGCAGAAAGAACAGTACCTTCCTCCATATAACTGCTTCAATAGTTCTGAAATATGTAGCCATATTTTCTGCAAAAAATTCAAACCTGTATGCAAGTCTTGGCATAACCTTCATAATGTTAAAACCTCTACAAGTTTCCATAGAAACTTTCCATATTTTGTCTCAACGACCCACATTTGCCTTGCAGCCTCAATTGCCTTCATTTTTAAGCAGTTTTTCATAAAGCTTTTGGTCATTGAGCTGGAAAAAGAGTATCCCAAGTAACGGATCGCTTTATGAAGATGAATCCTTGCACCCTCAACTAGCCACATTGGCTTCGCACATTTCTTATTAGTATTTCCCAAATTTATTATTATTGTTTTTTTGGGTTTATTTTCAACTTCAAGTCATTTATAAATTTTGTAAAAGTATCAATCAATCTTTGTAAACCAATCTTCGTTTTATCGAAAAGCAGAAAATCATCTGCATAAGCGACCCATTTTACTGCAGTTGTTCCCAGTTTAGGTGCTACTAGTCCATTTGCAACAAACACTTTGCGAGCACCAGACACATATAGGTTGAATATGATGGCAGCTAGCGAACAGCCCTGTTTTAATCCATTCTTTGCTTTTATCTCTTTTGACATCAGACCATCGATACCCAAACTCACTTTCATCACAGTGTTGGAATATAGATGTATCAATATGTCCAATAGCCCTTTATCGATATTCAGCAAAATAAGCCTTTGCCAAAGTATGGGTCTGTCTACCATGTCGAATGCGGCAGACAGATCCATTGATGCTGCATAGAGAGGAAGTTGACCAAAACTCTGAGCATTAACTTGCAGAATAGAAACAAGAAGACCCCACCATCTGTCCCCATCCCCTTTCTAAATCCAAATTGTCTGGTATCTAGAATTCCTTTCTCATCAATCCAATTTGTTAATCGTTCTAGCACCAGTGAAGCAAATATTTTTGCCTCCACATTCATAAGAGAAATCGGACGGTAATTTATGGGATTCAAACGGTTACCTTTTTTAAATATTAGGATAATGTACGATAATCTCCATGAGATAGGCATTCTCTTTGTGTTGATCACATTTGTAAATAATAAACTGAGTATCCATGACCATAAGTAAACATTCTGCTTAAAGGTTACATAGGACAAGTTATTCGGCCCAGGTGCGGATGATGATTTCATTTTAGGAATACATCTACCTATATTATCTATAGATACATCAAGCACCCATTCTGTTGAATCATAGGCCTGAACCAGCCAAGGCTTTAAGGAGGGACAATATAATTTCTCAAAATGATCACACCATACTGTTTCACTTATAGGATTTATGGTTATTTGAGCTTGAGACACCTCAGTACTATTAATTAGAGCCCAATAGTTCCTTGAATTATTTTCTTTCATGGCTGCGAGCATAGCATCGCCATCTTTTTGTTGTGGGCTGCACGGTTCTGGGTCATCCAGTTCTTATACCTCTGGCGACACCCTCTAACCTCCTCCTTGATTTCTAACTCAGTTAAGTTTTGCTTCTTCGCATCTCTTAATTCTTTGTGCAATAATGGTCTGCGCTCTTTTATAGCTAGATCAAAAACATGTCTGTGCCTTTTACCTTTGGATGCTTCAGGCCTTAATGGTTCATAGAACCTAAACAAAATAGTCTCCAGCATTGCACCAAAAGATCAGCCGAGTACATTTCCATTTTTGATTCCAGTGTTCTATGGTTAAAGTCATGCATCATCAAATTGTTCATTTTGGCGGTTTTATTGGCATTCCATTTAACTCTGTTCCCTCTCACATTTGCAGTGACTGGTTTGCAAAACACATTATGATTCCCTGACAGTTTATCGAGCATTAGATCGATTGATAACATCGCGTGATCGCTATGTGGATTAACTTGAACATACATATTTTTGGTATTATTATTAATTTGTGCATTTACAAGCATATAGTCTATTAATAGATGACATTCCACGTGCCCTCCATGTTGGTTTGTCATTAAACTGCTCCACCAAGCCCCAGGTTCTGGCAAATGATAGCCATAGGGCACCTCTATATTTTTTATTGCCACTTTTGGTTCCATGGTCGTTAGGTGAGGTTAGAACCCACTCAGTCTCGCAGTTGGTTTGGTTACAATCAGCGTTTAGGTCTCCAACCACAATGATTGATCTCTTCGGCTTTGAGTCCAACCATTCTTCAATCATGATATTAAGTTCCTCAATCAATTTTTCTAACATCATATCCAAATAATCTGCATTATTCCAATAGATGTTTAAACATTAAAGCTTCTTTACCTTTCTTTGTTTTAACATTAAAAGTGGCAATTAGTGCAGAAGAATTACATTGTTTTTCAGATAACATGGTAATTTCCTGATTATTTCAAAATGCTAATACTAATCCTCCTTTAGGCCGCCCTCTAGGGACACAAGTGGCGGGGAGACTTAGTAATACATAGCCATCCCAAATAAGTTGTCCACAAGCCCAGGATTCCTCAATCAGAACAAAATCATAAACTTCCAGGCCAATGCATACGTTCTTATTCTGTACTAAATGCGTGTGACCTCTTGAGTTCCAAGACACTATATTATAGTGTTCAATGTTGCTAAAGAGAGTTATTCGTAATTCTTAACTGAGATATAGGGCCTCATTGCACGTTGTGCGGTAATGCAATACCGTTACCGGTAATGATTTACCGGTACCGTTAATTCCCTAAGCAAATCACGACCCGGACCCACTGCTATCTGCGCACCCGTTAATTACGGTGCCACTAATAGCGCCAAGGCCGCGGGCGCGCAACCCACATGCCGGAATTAGCGCCATGGCGCTAATACCAGGCCATCACAAGCCATGCGGACGTGGTATTAGCGGCATGTAAAACACCCAAAAACCCCTTAACGGCATGGCGCTAATAACGGCATCGAAAAGCACCCGTTAGGAGACCTGAGCAGTGTACCCATCAACTACAGGTGGACACAATCAGCACCGGTGCATGCTATGGGGACAGGCAGCACAAAAGAGCACACCACACCCCTACCCACACCCCTTCCCACACCAAGATGGTCCCAATAGCAGCAGCATGACATGACAGCCTTGACTACATGATAGCAGTGCAGCACCTACAACAACAGCCAGTACCAGAGGTGAGCCGTAACAGGCACCCATTACCCACACCATACAGGCGAAGACAGCCATCCACTGAGGAGGTGGCTCCTAACCCCTGTACGGAACCCACAGAACCATCAGGAAGAGGACAACAATATAGTACATCCTTCCAATGACAGTGCTCCGCTGCCTAAGCGGCCTGGGTGTGGCACTCCTGTACGGCCGTGTCAAAGTGGCAAAGACAACCATGGCATGTGTAGAGCATCACAAAATGTGCATATGATGGAATGTGCCTATGCCACTTGAAATTGACATGCAACCACCAGAAGAGTATGATGTTGCTGGGGATGAGTGCGGGTGGAATGCCCCAGCAGGACATGAAACAGGCAGTGCCAAGGAGGCACATGATGTGCATCAGCATCTGATTCTGTAATCTCATCATGCACCAAGGTGAAATAGCATGGACGTAGATGGGAATTGTTGCCCTGGTGCATGTTTCGGGGGCCCACAAAGGACCCTGTCCACAATGAATGACATATACACAATAATGGAGACCACGCTTGGGTTTCAAACTCTGAACAGTGTACATTGAACATATCGTGGTACTAAAGTGCATAACCCAAACTCCCAAAATACACCCTTACCCCCCTCCCCCCTCAACACACCCAAATACACCCTTAACCCCCTCCCCCCTCAACACACCCAAATACACCCTTACCCCCTCCCCCCTCAACACACCCAAATACACCCTTACCCCCCCTCAACACACCCATACACACCCTTACGCCCCTCCCCCCTCAACACTCCCATGTGAGTCTCATGGCGTGAATGTGTCCATTGCCATTGCCACATGTGGCACACGAATCCTGATGGCCCTATTTGCCAGTGCCTGCATCGTCATCTGGTGGCTGTGAAGCCGTGCGCCGCAGGTTGCGCATAGACCGGCGCAGGGGACTAGTCTGGCGTGAACTCCCAGACGAGGAGGGGCCTGGTTTTTCCTGGGCCGGGAGTGGGCACCGACACTCAATAGCGTCTGCTATGCGGTTCATGGCCTGCCGCAGTTGGGCCATTTCACTGCAGATTCGGCTGGCGCATGCCTCCATGCCCTCCCTTGTCTGCTGTGCAAGTGTAGCAATGTCCTCCCTCAGGCGGGCTGTCTCTGCCACATGTTGACCTACTAGACCACTCATCTCGTTCTGCCTCTGGTAGATGGACGAGAGGTCATGTCGCATGGTGGGTGCTGGTGGGATGGCTGGTGCACCTGGTCCCATTGCACTTGCATCAGGAGAGGATATCTGGGGGCTCCATATCCCTTCAGGGGTGGGTGAATCTCCATGACTACCCGGACCTGAGGAGTACCTCGGGCTTGCCAGTAAGGGGCTTGTTGGTCTGGGGCAGACCAGCATCAATGGCAGGTGTGTCCTCCTCATCTGAAGGTGGGGCCGTGGCTGCTGCTTCACCCGTTGAGCTGGTGGCAGCAGAGTGCATCCCCTCGATGCTGCCCTCACCTGCTGGGAGACACACTTCCGTGGGTGCCACGACGGGAGCAGCCATGGCCTGTGGATGCGTGCAACTGGTGTTCCGGCTGCTTTTGTCCCTGTGGTCATGGACACTCGTCCTGGCTGCCCTTGTGGATGTGGCGGTGTCCCCTGTGGCATCCCTCCTTGCTTTTTTGCTGGATGTGAGAGCAGGTGTGGAAGTGCGTGCCTCCTCAGTGTCAGTGTGTGAACCTGCAAGGGTGAGAAATGTTGACAACCATCAGTAATGGGTCGACCTGCCTTGAGCAAAATGAATACGTCATGCCGTTCTATGCATTCCGGGCTCTTTAGTGTGGATGCAGGTAATGGGGATGTTGGGTGGGTCATGCATGAATGGGTCTGTGTTGTACGGGCATGTGGTGATGCATGCATGTCTGTTTGTGGCTGGAGCCACGGCATTCATATGGACACATGATTGGGGGGAACATCACACTTCACTGTGCATTGTTTGATGCATACACTCACCTCCATCGGACGAAACGGCCACGCCATGCTCCATTTGTCCAACTCCCTCAATGCATTCCACCCCGATGGTTGATGCACATGTCTCCTCCCACTCAGTGAGCTTGATTGGTGATTCACTGCCTCCTCCTGTGCCCGTAGCCATGTTGCGGTTCGCGGATAGAATGTTCCGCACACGGAGCCGGAGGTCATCCCACCTCTTTCGGCAGTCTTTGACTGTGCGGGTTGTGGTGCCTACCGCGCTGACCTTGTGGGCTACCTCTTCCCAGATGGCCTTCTTCTTCACAATGGTCTCCCGACGCATGTCGTTGTTGAAGACAACATGAGCATTGTCTGCTAGTGTCTGCGTTAGCATGAGGAGCTCCTCCTTGCAAAATTTCTCCTTGCGTTGCCGCTCAGACGATTTCTTAACGGCCTTGGGCATCTTCACGGTGTCCTTGGTGTTTTTCCCAACGTGGTTCCTGGTAAGGTGTCCTGGATAAGGAGGGTGGCAATGGATTGTGTTTTTAAAGATGGCCGCCGTGCTCTTTCCCGTTCCAGTGCGATGACGCTATTTCCGGTTCCGCAATATTACGGAAACTGCTATTAGTGGTGACCGCTAATGGCGATCACCGCTATTTGCGGAAACCGCTATTTGCATGTGGCGGCAGGTCGGAAGTGCTAACGAGGATGCCATTAAGGGACTTTTTGGGGAGTTTAGCGGCATGGCAGTAGGCTAATTACCGGCATGGCGGTAGGCTCGTGCCCGCGATCTCGTAATGGCATGCAATTTGCGGCCTCTTGCGAGGACGGACACGCTAATTACGCCATGCCGGTAATTGCCGATTTTTAATGCCTACCGTGTAATGAGGCCCATAGAATCTCTTAGTGACTCAGCGAGGGCACGCAATTCATACATCTCCTTTAAAGTAGTTCCCTCATCATGAGTCAATGTTTTACCTTCTGTTCCTGCAATTTTACTATGCATGTTCATTGGGTATTTGGTAGACTGCAACACTTCCCCCCCATCGTTGGTCTTGATAAGTACTTACATCAAACCCGAGCTTCTGTAAGGATCCAGCTTCTTTGAGGATTAGCGCGCGCAGTAATGGAGAAGGGATCACCAGTCGTACGTAATCATATCTTCGTGGATGGATAAAGTCTATTAATTTAATGTCAGATGAAGAGATTCGGCTTAGTTCATCTATTTCACCAAATAGACGTCGGCCCTCATTCCAAGGTGGGCGGTAAGGGATACCGGGCACCGGTAAGGAGACCGGTGCTGGTAATCCCTTACCACCCTACTACGAGGTCCCTTAGCGGGTCCCTCCATTAACGGCCGGTCTGACCAGCCGTTGTGGACGGGACCGTTAAGGGACCAGGGCGCAAATAACAGGCTTGATATTCGCGAGCCCGTTATTTGCGCCCTCCCGATTCCCATTGAGCCCTTGTGGGCTCAAATGGGAATGGGGAATGGTTGATGCAATGGGGACTTACCGGTCCCGCCAAGGTCGGACTAGACTGGTAAGTCCCCATTGCACCAAACCGGACACAGTCCCGTTATTGGTGGCAGTCATGGCGCAAATAGCGCCATGACTACCACCAAACTCGGAATGAGGGCCTTAATATATAAGGTCTATTCAGCGAATACGGTCCTTCTGCATCAAATACATAGTGTAACGTCAAGCTCGGTTCGTTTGAAAGCTTTGGACGTAATAAAAACTCTTCATGATGTTCATTGTAAATATGTTACTCTTTTTCTCGAGAGTCAAGATAACATTACTGTATATCTCGCTTACCATTTGGTACTCTCTTATTCCACTAAGCCTCTTTTCCTCCCTCAGTGTTGACCTCATATCGACTATCCCTGACTTATTACTGGCACTATCATTACAAGTATCACCAGCCTTCAAGGCGTTGGGCCACATTAGAGTCATATTCTCTCTAACATTGGCGATCAGATTATTTTAGTGGGATACATGACTTATCCATGTTTTTCACTGAGGCTCACTACATGATTATCTATCTGGTATGAATTCTATTTTGAAATATACATTTTAGTCATATTCTCTTTAACATTGGCGATCAGATTATTTTAGTGGGATACATGACTTATCCATGTTTTTCACTGAGGCTCACTACATGATTATCTATCTGGTATGAATTCTATTTTGAAATATACATTTGAATTTATTAAAAACAGCAGTTTACGGATCTCTATTAGCTCTCCTAATTATTATCATTGCACAGTTCTATTGACAGGTGCAATTGATGCTCCTAATGGAGGGAATCTCTCTCGAAACACATTGAGCTTGGAATTTGAATGAGAAACATTAAATTAATAAGATTACGATAAGGATTTCTGTAGCCCTGAAATTACTTCAGGTCTCATCTTTATCATTAACTTGTCATTGAATTTGTCTTTTCAACTTTTAATTAAATCTCTGCAATTTTGACTGGCTGTCTATACCAGTATAAAGGAGTTCAGGGGACTGCGATGTCCAGTCTCTTGGATGCCATCTATTCTCTTACTGATACTCTTTACCTGCTCTTGCCGCTAGCATACCCTTGAATTGATATACATATGTGTAAATAATTAGGTGTAAATATATTTAAAAGGCTCTAACTGAGCACCACATGTTAGAAACATGTGGTCATAAAACCAATATGAAATGCGCTGATTCATATTCAATATTTTATCCAATAAGGTCTGCAATCTGAAAGCATCAAACTGAGAAATGCAGCTGTGCACGCTATTTAATTTGTTTTTCTCTGACCACAACACTAGGTTTGATCAAAACATCTTTTCTAAACCCTCCACTCTGTTAGGCTTCCTGTCACTTTTTCACCACACTCACTGCTCATCTGTGTCAGCAGGCATCCACACTTTGATGCTAATAGTTTGACTCCTTAGCTCTTCCACAGCTCAGTGAAAATTGCCTGGGCTCATCACATAGTTGTACACAGGAGCAGGAGATAGGAGGTATGGAGTCAGTGAACACAGTTGCTTGCATATGCTTTGTGGACCACTAGCACTCCACTTGGGTGCCAAGCACTGCTACAGGGCCAGTCAATGTCCACGGATGCAAAGCCTTTGTGAAAGGCACATACACATGCAGCATTGCTCATCAATTGCTTTTGAATGTCATTTGGCTCATGCGCCACTGGAACATAGTTCCATGACAGAGCTTCTGGGGTTGCCAGTGCAATCCAAGTCTGTAATGAAGGCAATGCAAAGGGTGTGTTATGCCTGCTGCTAGTGCAAAACAAACGCAAGACTTGCTTCCAAGAATAGAAAATCCAAAATAACGTGAGTGACTGGATGAACTCCCTTTGACCCATACTCCCTCCTCAGCCTATACACTTTGGCATTTGTGTTTGGGGTTACATAGCACACACTGAGCTACGAGGCAAAGGAGCATTGCACAAGAGATTTGGGGTTTACCGGGGTCGGCGGAAGGGGGGGTTACAGATTACTGTAGCTTGTATATTCCACATTACAAGAGTGCAATATGCCTAGGAGCAGCAGGTTGTGAGTCACCATATATATTCCCATCTGCTGGTTCTTTCCCTTCCAGTGATATGAAATGAGGACAGCATTGTCAAGCCCATGCACTGAGATGAGTGATGTAACATAAAGATTCACTCATTCGGAAGGGGCCCACTAGGCCACATGCTCCATACCCAGTGTGATGATTTGCCAGGTATTGTCACTTCTCCCCAACGGGGAGCCCTTTCCCATGAGAATAGGGTGGTGCGGCCGCTACCCAATGGTCCCCTTAGGGGTGGATTAGGCAGGGAGGACCTCATGGGTAGGGACGCCCCCTCAGGGGATAAGGACGATCACCTAGGGTACATCCAGTTGGCCAACGTCACACCCCAACCTTCTCTGACCCCCTCTCCATACCAAACAACATGCCACACAGGGGTAGAAGAGAGGCAGGCTCAATAGGCTCTCCGCCAGCGCAGTAGCAACAATCAAACTATTGGGAAGGATGGACCGAGCATCTGAGGAGAACCTCCTCAACGCAGTGGCAGCAATAAGCCCACTGACCACCAGAGAAGGATCTGGGACCCAACACTAACAAATCGAGCATCTGAGGAGAACTTCCTCATCACAGTGGCTACAGTAGGCCCACTGACCACCAGAAAAGGGTCTGGGACCCTATGACAAGTGAATCTAGCATCCAAAGAGAACATCCTTGTTGCAGCTGTTGCAAAAAAGACTACTGGCCACCCAAGAAAGGTCTGGGACCGAGACATAAGTGCACTAATCATCCTAGGAAAGCATCCTTGTCGCACTGAAAGGGAAAAGTCTAACGAGGCCCTAGGCAGATTTGGGACTTTGCTAATTCCAGGAGAAGGGAGTCATTCTTCTGGACCTGAAAGTTGAAGAAACTGAAAGCCTTTTTGATCAAGAGACGCCAGGGAAAGGGAGTCATTCCCCCTGGCTTTGGTGTGAACTATATTGGAGTGTGGGAACCAATATCAGAAGAAGGGAGTCATTTGTATGGGTCCGAAACTTGACTGGTGCAAAGGTTTGAGGGAGCACAAGCCAGGGGAAGGGATTCATTTCCCCAGACATCCTTTTGCCAAAGAGCTTTTCTGGGAATACTGGCCAAATACCAGGAGACGAGAGTCATTCTCTTGGATGAGGAACTTTCTGGTGACCTATTCTTTAGTTGTAGTGTATGGAATAGAAGTAGGTTGTGACACAGGATAGTGAAGTTTGATTTCGATGGACATTCTGGCAGATCCTTTAATATTAGTTTGTGCCAGGGAAAACCCTCTTAGAAAATAGGAATAGTGAGGTTTTCTTTCTTGAAAATCAAAGTTTTTGCCAACCAAAATGCCACCTCTGTGTTAGCATCCTTCTTCGACACCCTTACACCAGGCTTGCCTGGATGGTCTCTGTACGTATATATAGGACATGTGAGCCTTAGAATGTGGTCTCCCCCTTTTGGGCTAAGCTAACCTTTGAGTACGTTTAGGATTTCTGGGATGCAGTCTTCCCCTGTGTGCCAAAGGAAGTTTCCAATGAACTGGTATTCCTGCTGCATCATGCTGTAGGTGCCCTCCTTAGGCTAGGTCGATCCCATCACACATCACAATCCCTTCCACTCCCAGTTAGATGGAGCAGACAGGACAGTGACAGGGTTCTGTGTTAAGTGCGCTATTTTGCATTAGTGCTCCACTTTGTCATATTTCCCATTTTATGCATGGCATGCTTGCGTTGCAGGGCTAGGGTGCAGAGAAGCTAGAGAAGATAAGACCTCTCTCTTTCTAATTTTTATTTATTAATTCATAAATGGCATCAAGATTGCATGGTCAACTTCTGCAAGTACGGCAGGGCTACAAGTCGAGATACAAGGCCTCTGAAAAGGGGAAGAGGTGGCATGCTCCATCATAAGGCTCTCAAGATCCTATTACTCCATCAACCATTACGACAGCTGTATTCGTTTATTTAGCTACACCAGTGTCTTCTAAACCCAACCAAAGCAGCATCAGTGTCAAATGTGCAAATCCTAAGACTTCTAGGTCTTCCTGGAGGATGGCAATTAATCAGAAAAGTAACCCACGCCCAGCGAACGTGGGACGCTATGAGCTGTCAGACCCTCTCCCTACATTTTGCCAGGGACATGCCATGGCTCCCAGGGGGAGCAGCTGGGGATTAGCAACTGTAGTATATAAAACGAAATGTCAGCACTTATCGATCTGAAAACAGAACATGTAATCCCTTCAATAGGGCCCCAGGCAGCACTCACCTCCCAAGTGAGTATGACACTCATTAACAAAAGTGTGTGCCCTTCCTTGACAGGGTTGGTAATAATTCACGATACAAAAAGAAAGCACTCACTTTCGCTGGTCTAAAAACAGCAATTGCCAAGACAAGGAATTATGTCCCTAAGGGACATGAATGTCTCTACTCAATTGGAATTGTAATTGTTTATTTATACAGCACATATACACAAGTGGAGTGCTTCAAAGCTCTTCAAGGTGGGAAGGGGGTAGGGGAGTACAGAAATCATTCTTAGGCCTTTAAGTTTCCGGATGATATAACAAAAATAACAAAAATAACAGAAATAACTAGTGTACTAGGCCTGACGGCATTTCTCCTAATACAAGTGCATGAAGTGTTACAGTCGCGACCAGGCTGAGGAGGGGAGACACAAAAGCTGGGGGGACACAGGACAAACAAACGTATTAGTCCTAGAACATTCAGGTCATGCATTTGAACAGACAGAGGTGCGAGGTGGGGGGGGGGACAAGTGTGCCCAATCCAGCAGGTCCCTGAGATCAGTGCAAAGAGGTTGCCCCACTCATGGAGCAGGAGCTGAAAGTGCAGTAGTGCTGACCATAGTGCAGAGGCCCAGAGGCAAGTGCAAGGACTGGCAGGGAAGTCTGGGACCTGTGAGGCTCTGGGGGTGAAACAGGCGACCAGTCAGCAAAAACTGAATAAAGTTAGGGAAGAGAAGGACGAAGGAGGCTGGAGAGAATAGCAAGGAGGCTAACAGGGGAGAGGAAGAGAAGAGAAAGATATTGAAGAGTTTTCAGGACATCAGGTCCTCCGGCTCAAGGCAGAGAGAGGGAGGGAGGCTGTTCCAGTGGGAGGCACCTGCAGAGTATAAATATCTACCCCCAAATCTCTGTTTGGAAAAATGGCTAACCCACAAAAAGTTGGAGGAGGACGAGTGGAGGGCTCTAGATAGATAGTATTTAGGAATGAGTGTTGTAGATAGTGTAGGCCCCGGCCCCAGAAAGCCTTGTGGGCTATGCAGAGGGTCTTTAACTTGATCCTTGTAGTCACAAGGAGCCAGTGGAGGGATTTGAGCGCAGTTGAGATGCAGTCCCTCGGCTTGAGGTCAAGGATAAGTCTTGCGGTTCGGTTCTGGATGAGCTGTAGAGGATGGAGAGTAGAAGTAGGAAGATTGAGAAAGAGGCTGTTGCAGTAGTCCAGCCTAGAGAGAATCAGGGCTCTGGAGATGGTGAGCCTCTGGCCGAAGGTGAGAAAAGGAATATTACCTCTTGGGAGGTGCAGCTGCTAGTGGGACTTTTTAGAGATGTTCGAGACGTGAGAAGAGAAGGAGAGAGTGGAGTCGAAGATGACCCCTAGATTTTTTGCCTTATTAGTCAGTGAGGGTGCAGTGCCAAGGGAGGCTGGCCAGAGTGAAAGTGAGGAAGCTGGAGAAGGGTCCTAGTGAGGACATTCAATGTCTTACTGTAATTCAGGCAGAGATCGTTAGCTGCACACCAAGACTGAATTACAAATGATATCAAACTGAAGCTTTGTTGCATACCAAGCCTTGCTCTAAATTATGTTTGCCCTGTTGGAAATGCATAAAGCCTATTCAATGTTGCTCCAAGTACCTGAGTACCTGAGTACCTGAGCCTTGTTCTATTCCTCTAGATCTTAAATTGTGGGTACAATCTACATGTATTCTGTGCTTGCCTATATGATTGTATCTGTACTTGTCTGTGTACTGTGTCTAAACCTTCCTGGTAATATGCTCGTTTCCTCAAAGTCAGCCCTGTCAGCTCCTTCCAAGACTTTCACTCTCCTCCTTCTCATTGGTCTGCACCCCAACCAGTTGCAATTTCCTGAGAGCCCATCTCGCCAGTGAGGGAATGATCTCCTCATCAGGAGCACACTCCCCTACAGAACCTGACACATTGACAGCTTCAGTCAAGAGCTCTTTCTTTTTGTATATAATTGGGGAGATTATGCCCCCACAGTCTCTCCCCCTTTAACTCAACCAGCTCCAATACGATATTTGCCTACCTGATAACACGTCTGGAGTTAGTGTGACAATTGCCAGTTGCGCCTAAGGCTCTTGAGCAGTGCCAATGCCCCCTACTTCACTGTGGGAGACTCCTGCGTATGGTAATGTTGATCCAGATCAGCTGGATCCACAGCATGCTCGTTGAGACACTACGACAGATGATTATCTTCCTGAAAATGATAGAAATGCTTTCCTCTGTGACGGATTTCCATGAACATGTGCTAGCTGACATGAAACACTTGTAGGCCCTAGAAGCTTTTCCAGTCAAATTCTGTGTGCTGTCAGCATTCGTGCCATTACAGAAACCCAGGTCAGGAATTCAGAGTGCATTTGTTTGTTGACCTACACTTTTGTCTAATTTATTTTGACCGATGTATCGCTTTTTTGTGTCAAAAATGCATGGGCGGACTCTCTGAACCCTCCCTTATTACCCACACCCACCATATGCATTTTTCCCAAGAAACAAGAGGAACAAATCTGTAAAAATGTATTCAGTGAAAGTGTAGGTCAGAAAAAGTCATCTAGATTTGGAAAATCTGATACAGCACAATCTGCTTAAGGAGGCACATATGTTGTGATAGGCTTCCATGTCATCTCCTCCTACCCACAGGAAATTAGTTGCAATGTACAGCTTGTTGCCAGATGAACAGTTGTACCTATCCTCTTATACTGCAGATCAGTAGTCTGTTTTAGCAACCTTACCAGAAGCATAGCAAAGTAGAAGTCGATGGATGCAGTGAGAATACATTTTACTTCAATATACCCTCCATTTTAGATATGCTAAAACAGATGCAATTCAGTAGTCAGAAAGTTATGCATGTAGAAGGTGCTTGCAGAATTTAGATTCCTTGCCAGAGGACAGGAGGGAGCAGTTCCTGTCGAACATGGGTGAGCCTAGACAACTGGCTATTGATATGTTGGAGAATGATACTGTTCATGTTGATTAGGCCACCATGGGTATATGTCTAGGACTGAATATCGGCCGTTCATTGTGGCTCAAGAGCACCAATCTTACCCCAGAAGGAAAAGAGAAAGTGGAAGCTCTTCCATGTCCAGCGACAAAGAGCTTTAAGGAAAAGTATATACTTTAACAGTGAAGTCACTCTAGGAACAAAGTCAAAACCTTCCGCCTCTCTTGAATGATCAGTTCACCCTAAGCCGGCCTGTAGGATCAGAAGGTTCCATTCCCTCCAGCATAATAAGAGCGACAAATGGGACAGTTTCTCTTTGTCTTCCTCACATGCATTTCAGAAAGAAGCAGTGCACTATGTGAAAAACCAGAGGGTGTTTCACAACCTAGTCCCTGGGGAACATGTACTTACGTTGCTAGGGAAAGGCCATCCCTTTTGGATCCTGACCCTGGAGGTGGACAAGCAAAGGAGGATCACCTGGGTAGGGGGTCCTCAGGGAGTGGGGGAGAAGCACGCAATGGGGAGACATGGTATCCCCCTTTTCCCACAGCCAATCTAACCCCTATTCCTGCGTATTTTATGTGAAACTACAACTCCCAAAATGCCTCCCCACTTTATCTTAACCACAGTACTGCACTGAGTAAAATGAGGAATAAGGTCAGAAAGATGACTTCCCCTGACTTGCACTGGCCCTGTCCCGGTAATGAGGCTCGTAACTCTAACAATGTACACCTGACACTTATTAACACTCCCTGTGGAGATAAAAGGTGGCGCACACAAGCACACTTTGAGCAGCTCTTTCAAGGCTGATGCAAGCCATGCTCTGGAGGTTGGAAGGCCAATGGGCTGATTAACTGTTGAGAGGATCAAGAGAAAGCCAGGAAAGATGTCCATGCTTTCGAAAAGCTGTCAGCGTTCGAACAGCAAAGGCAGGTTAGCGGAGGAAAGAAACCTTCAAGTTGCCAGCAAGCGGCCTACGACCCTCCCGTGTGAGCGGCAGAGTTGAGGAGGTGCAGAGGAGACATTGGTAACAGCCCTGAGCTGCAGGAAAAAGATTAAATAAATCCCATTAACACACCTCGTGAGTTATCGAAGGGAACAAAAGTCCAGTTGGTGTTAAAGGGAAAGTTACTGTAATTTTAAAGTTGAAGGCTGTGCATGTGCCAATAAAACACAACTGAAGAGAGCAATTGATGAAATGAAAGGATACAAAGTAACAAAGTGGTCCTGCGAGGCAAAGTCCCACATTTGAAAGTCTCTGTGAAATATTATGGGTTTTGAAAGATGTTGTGGTGGAGATCAAAGGAAAGAAATTAACCGCGATGAAGAAAGAAAGTTGAATAAGAAAGTGAAATATATAAACTGTGTATACGGCAAGAGGGCAAAATATAAGAACTTTGGAAAAGGCCAAAAAGGCAAGTTAAAGAAAATAAGACTTACAAATACCAAGAGGCATTGGTGCTGCAAGAGAAAATTGTGATTTGAAGGATGGTTGTAAAAAAGAAATACCAAGAAGTATTATTGTTATATATGAACTTTGGGAAGGCCAAGAAGGCAGACTGAAAAGAATACAAACTGCAAGTACCAAAAAGCATTGGGGGAAAAGAAATACCAAGAGGTATTGGTGTTACACATAAACCTTTGAAAAGGCCATGAAGGCAGTCTTAAAGGAGTGAGAACCACAAGTACCAAGAAGTATTAGTGCCATAAGTTGAGTATTGATTATGAATTGAAGAATTGATGAAAGAAAGGTCGAAGTGCTAATGCAAAGGTTTTGTGAATTCCTTGCAGTTTCGGAAGTCTTCGACAGTGAAAAGATATTTAAGATAAAACGTGGGGAAGGGAGTCCCCCAAAAAGGAGGGACAGGGTCGAGCGCGGCAGAGGGAAGATTGTGCAGAACTTTAGGATAAAGTAAAAACTGTATGTTAAAGTAAATGCTGGAGCCCGGCAGAGGGAAGCCAGTGCAGAAGGGTGAGAAACTGAGAAAGTGAATGCGAACTGAATATGATGGCAAGGCGAGCAAAGCCTTAAGGAGTGATTGAACTACCAGAAGAGAGAAGCATAAGATTGAACTGTTGAATTGTACCAGTAAGCTAAAGTGTGAGAGACTGCTAGAATTGTGCCATCCACCTATCCATTGTTTCTTAAGAGATTGTCTAGGCCCCGTAGGGTTGAAACTTGGGAAGGGAGATAATACGGAAACCATTCTGACATTTCTTTTTGGAGACACTATTTTCCTTTTGTATTGCCTTAACACATTTGTCATTTTGAGAAGGAGGGCAAGGTTAGCCTTTCTTAGCATAGGCCTTTTTTATTTTGACTAGACTGACGTGGACTATTTTGTTTGTTTTAATGGTCGAGAGTATTTCCATTCTAGAGATAGGGCAAGATAGGCAGTTTCTAAACTCCTTTGAGTTAAATAAATGTTTTGGATACTTGCATCCATTGTGTCAGTGTCTGCTTTTGATACCATACTTTTCTCACAACACCAAAGAGCTTTTTCGCTTCCTTCTTTCCTCGAGCAGACAAGCAAAAGAATTGAGGTTTTTCCACCCAAGGAACACCTTATTCTAGAAGGCGGCAGCGTCTCACTTTTCTCCAGGGTGGGAGCACAAACCTTAAGGACATCTGCATGCTGCTTCTCATCTGAATTCCACAAGCAATGCCAGGCTGCTTTTAACAACACAAAGTCCACCCATTTGGCCTCATCCCATCACCTCAGGTTTTCAAGTAGGTCATTTTGGCAGTGATGTGCTACCCTAGGGAAGAGGGGTTGCACATTGCACATTGGCAGTGATGTGCTACCCTAGGGAAGAGGAGTTGCACATCTACCCTCACCTGGATGACTGGCCAATATGGGGATCCTCTACCCACTGTAAACTTGATCTTGAGTATTTCTTACGCTTATCAGTGAACTTGAAAATGTCCTCACAAGTACCGTGTCAGACACTTATATAGGAACCCAGTGGGATGTGGCACAGGACAGAGTCCTCATGACTCAAGGGGGAATACAAGCCATTAAGGAGATGGCAACAATGTTCTTATGGTCAACAATGGTACCAGTTATGAAGCATCAAAGGATACTGGGTCTGATGCTGTCTTCCATCCTCACACTTCCATGTGCAAGGTTCTTCATGCGAAATACCCAGACTTTCACCCTCAGTCAATATGGATCTGCTTTGCCTCTTAGGTCAAGCCAAACACCTCTTGGTGGCCCTGTGCACCGAGCTTCTACCATGCAGCCGTTTTCTGATTGAGTGTCCCAGGTCCCAGGATTTTGATATCCATGCATGCTTCTCTTCTGGGGTGGGAAAATCAGGTTGGCCGCTTCCGTGTGCACAACCTCTGGGCTGTAGGACAAAGGGAATCACATCAGCATTCTAGATTGAAGTCTATCTGGCCCTCAAAGCCTTTCTTCCTTCTCATCAGGGGAAGAGTATTCTGATACTGTGATACTTAAAGACAATTCCACTGCAATGTTTTACATCATCAAACATGGACATTTATCCAGTAGCCTATTACCTAGTGGGGGAGCTTAATGTAATTTTGAACTCCCTCAGTGGACTCACAAATGCACTGAAAGGGCCTCATTATGAGTGTGCCGGTCCAGATACAACGGTGCCGGCAAGCCTACTGACACCGCTTTTTCAGCACTGGCACACTACGACTCTGTGGGCAGGTCCCATCCCGCCCACCAGGGTCAGACCTGGCGGGTGGAACGCCACCTGCCCGCAGAGTTTCACGGAAGCACCGGCACCGTTTTTAACAGTGCCGGTGCTTCCGTGGTCCCCATTCCCATGGAGCCCTATGGGTCTCCATGGGAATGGGGACTTGCAAAATTACCGGCGCGTGACTTCCCGGCCGCCGGTAATTTATTACGGGTCTGCCGGCACGGTTACCGCCAGACCTGTAATGAGGCACAAAGAGTGGAATCTCCTGTCAGACCTAACAGATCAAATATTACGACACTGGGGATTTCCCTTGATAGATCTCTTTTCCAATCAGTCCAACAGGAGTTTCTCTCTATCTGCATCATGAAACAGCCAGGGGGAGGAGTCTCTATGGATGCCTTCCTTCTCATCTGGAACATTCTGTTTCTTTATGCATTTTCACCTCTTCCTGATGATTCTCAGGGCGATACACTGACTTCACTGCAGAAAGGGGGACAGAATTATTCTAATAGTGCTCGCCTGGGCAAGCAGGTTTTGGTTTTCATGTCTTCTTGATCCTTTGGCATAGTGTTATGAACTCCTCCCACTGAGGACACATCTCCTTTCTCAGGAGAATGGGAAAAGTACTTAATCTATCCCAAAATATATGTCCTTAGAAGCCTTGTTCCTGAGGACCTTATCTATGACCATGTGATTGTCACAGCAAAAAACTGGATGTTCTCAAGGCTGCCCCGACTTCCTACACTAGATTGCAGTACACAGATAAGTTCACCCAGTTCTGCTAATGGTCTTTGAAGACTGATATCAACCCCCTGTTGGAAAAGCTGCATGATGTTCTATCCTTCATTACCTATTTTATGGAATCCGCATATTCGACTCATTTGTCAGTGATTAGCACCTCCTTTTTCAATGGTTCAAATGAGTTTACAATGACAAGTTTTATTGTATAAAAATACTTGAAAGGACTGTCAAAGCTCCCCGTCGGATCAAAACATGGTCCTTTTGATTGATGCACAAGCCATTCAGACTCCTGGCATCTGCCGACTTGAGCCTTATTTACTGGAAAATGTCTGGTAGCAGTCAACTCACAAAGGCAAATCTACTAGCTGCAAACCCTTTGTGCTGACCCACGCTTTCTGCTTTTTTTCATAAAGACAAAGTGGATCTTCGCATGCATCCTACCTTTGTGCCAAAGATTGTTTCTGACTTTGAAATTAACCAAGAGTTCTTCCAGTCTTTTTGCCTATTCTTTAATTGAATCCTGAAAGGGTACTGTACAATCTAGATGTGGTAAGGGTTCACAACTGTTTCTTGAAAATAATGAAGATGATGCAAAACTCATGTCTGCTTTTCATGAGGCATACACAGGTCCCAAAGGAGTTAAAGCCACCATTGCATGGTGGGTGGTGCACTGTCAACAGAGGTGATAAGCATTGGGCAAGCTGAAGCCTCCAAAAGGGTTTCATGTAAACCTGATAACAGCCAAGGAACCCTCAGCATCCTTGCGGCAATCAGCAATCTTGCTCGAAGACATCTGCAAGATTGTAGCATGGGCCAGACCCCATTCTTTCTGCAAGCACCATTCAAGGGATGCCATCTCTAGATCAGAAGCTCAGTTTGGGAAGACTGTCCTTCATAACATTTTGGCTGATGTATCAATGTATGCACATTTTCCTTGGTTTCTATCATTGGAATTCTGCAGTCATCTTCCAAAATTCTGGTTCCTTTGTAACCTCCCAAAACTTTGGAGAAACAGAGACAAGATGTAGGATTGAGGGATTGTTATTCACTGTATTGAATACTGTACCCCTAGTCCATAGTCTCCTTTCCTCTGTATGGCTCATTCTCCACACCCCTTGTAGAATCAGGGTAACTTGCTTATGCTGCAAAAATGACTCACAATTTGCACATGCCCATGCATAGGGGAGCATTGCAGGTGGGGTCTGGAACATGTCCATGGCACCTTAATTCTTCCTTTGTATAGTGCTGCTCCACATCATGCTCAGGTTCAATCTCCATCAGTCAAATAACCCACAAGTATGGTGGAAAGGTATTTATGAACTAGGAGTACAGTAGTCACTATGGTGAAGAACATTCTATTAATCAATTGACATCTCCTCTATACCCTCCAGGCAGGTGGTTTCACTCTCTAAGAAGCTACATCAAAAAAGTGAAGACACATGAACATTTTAATCTTGAATAAACTTGGTAGTGGATACCTGCTAAATCCCAGAAATGGACCTACTGTTTAACTCGACAAACAGTGCTCCCTTCAACTCGATCTCTAGGAAGATATTTACAATCTCACTCTCCTATATTATCACCAAAAGATGCTTACTACTGGTTACAGCACAAGTCTCTGTAAAGAGTAATTTCCCTTAACAACATCTAGAATACATGGGAAAATCATGATACAAAATCGAATGTTAGTTGTGTAACATCTGTACACAGACCTCTCTCCATTCCCTAGTGATATCTCACCCAATACATTTATTAGTTCAAAAACTATATTAAAACATTCATACTTTCATAATTATTTTATGTAAATGTTTTACATTTCAAAGGAAACATTCAAGGAAAATAATACACTGCGATTGCCATTTTTTCATCATCACATCATATAGTTAGTCATGTAATTGTTCTACAATATATATAACCAATAGCATATTTATTTATGTATGCATTGTACATTTGTAAGGTGCTTATACAACAAGTAAATTATGTTTCAAAGTGCCCAGAGGGCAGCAGGGAGGCAACATGGGAGTGAAAGTCAATATGACAATAAAAGATAGAGACGGACCTACTAGGCCTTGTGAGCATTCAGAACGTGCAAGTGCAGAGAGAGAGAAGGGATGAGGGAGTGGGGCGAGGAGGGGGTAAGTGCTAGGTGTATAAGAGGGAAAAGCTGGGGAGGGTGAGCAGCTCTAAGTGCCTAGGTGAGTGGTCAGTTTCCAATAAATAAGTAAGTGCAGGCATGTGGTGGCATAAGCCAGGGGGTGTTGATGCAAGTGCTAGGATCTGGCAGAGGCTGACGGCTATTGGGGGTGGGAGGCCAGGGCCAAGGAGGACAAATAAGGGCCCTGGTCACCAATCTCAGCAGCTGTAGGGTTTATGAGAGGATGGGGGAAGGAGGAGGTAAAGAGGAAAGTGTTGAGAAGCTTCCAGAAAACTATGTGATTATGCTACTACTGACACAAACATGTTATCTATGGTGTAGGATGCCTCAGTGAGATTTTTTTATGTCAGTTTAACGTCCAGGAAAGATAAAAATAGATGGACAGAGCATACAAATAATATTCAAACATCTAATTAAAAAAATAACCTGTCACAGAACAAGTAATTAAACTAAAAAATACAGTCATGTGGTGTCACATCTTCCTACATCCACTGGTCATGGTGGCCCTGTGGCCGTCTTCGCTATACTGGTGCCCATGCCATTCTTCCTAGTTGTTCTGGTCATCTGTGTCCCTCCAAGATGGCGTGTGTGGTGCATCGACCGGTCTTTGATTCTCCAATGGTTTCAGCATATGAGACAGCTCCGCCTCCTGATGGTCATGTGACTGCTTATCAATAACGGAAGCTGGTGTTCCTATGCATCGCTACTCTTTCCACAGACGCTTCGTAAGTTCATCCTCTAGGAGAATCATTGTCTTTACATCTACTGAACTTCTGCTAACTATCGTTACCCTTTCTAGGCATTATCCTTCCGCGGTTCTCTCCCTACTCAGCTCTCTCACACGTTCTGCATCCATCACGGTTTGTAGTGAATCCCTTCCAGTCGCTACTCCAGGCTCTCATAGCACCTTACCCCTGGGAGACTTCCAGTCACGGTAGGAATCATATAAATATACTTCTACTGCTCTGAGGCTACGAGGGCGGTATATTGACTCTAATCTTTTGCCAGTTCTGTTTGTGGAACGGACGCGACCCTCCTGGATTGTGCCCGATCTGCTGAAGATATATGGAAACCTCGAGATTGGAGGCCAAGTAGGTTTCAAGGGTAAAAGGGAACCTAGTCAGGAAATTAGAGACACTTGTGTTCACTTTCTCATTCTCCCCCATAGAGAAGCCTGGGGAAAATCTTCCAAACCACATCCGCTACCGCTACTGCTTCTTCGACACCACATCCGCTACCGCCACTGCTACTGGTAGAGCTCCGGTTCACTCATTTCAGGTACAGAACTCAACTCTCTTACTGTCTACGTCCAGTTCTACCTTTGGTCCATTACTTACCTTATCTTTTGTCATATCAGACGAGTTTCCGATCATCGCCATAGAAGGGTCCAGGAACTGCGCCCGAAGATCCAGGATCCATCACAGTCATCGCTCCCAAGTCCTGCACAGGGTTTTCTGCCCCAGAGGGTTTCCCTGTGGGTTTTGCATCACTACATTTCCTGTTTTCCATCAGTCGGAAGGGATAAGATTCTCAGGGGGGTTTTCCTGCCGTCCAGGGATTGCCTGCTGTTCAGGATAGTGGCTTTCTGTACTTCAGTGTCCAGGGTCATTATCTATGGTATTTTGGAAGTATTCTTTACCTTTTGGCGTTCTCACATGTCAATTCGATTCATTTCTTAGCAGCAGGTGTCTTACGCTAACCATTCACCATCACATTTGCACCAATACTTCATTTAATACAATATTATTAACTTAAAATATTAAAGTAGCAGTCTGGCCCAATTAAATATGTTTTCACTATCATGATACAAGCCATCAATTATAAGGCTTTGATAACAGATTTATCTCCCAGAAATAAGTCACTCTGTAGAGGAGCAAGTGGACACATTCTCCCTAGTCAATGCTCCATCACCCCCACGCTATTGGAATACCGACGAGGAGCAACAATTGGGAACCCATGCACAAGTTTATGCGATATGTCCGTGCCACGTAGGCTATATGAAAAGCGATTTGCACTCAGGCAGCCATTCAGAAGATACCCTCATATTGAAACCGTGGAGGAAACCTATCAAGAAAGATTTCCCTTGCAGCCATGAATAAAATGGTGCACGACATGTATGTACATTAAGCAAAGTTTAATAACGGGAAAAGAATGTCACAACGAAGATGTATGCATCTATACTGAAACGATGTGAAAATACTTAAGAACGACAATGTAACCAAAGTATTAAGAGAAACATGTCCTCCATGATGCAGTACGGCTGAACAAAGAAGAATGAAGTGACCCCCTGGTCAATAATTGTACATACGCTGAAATGCAAGTTAGACAAATACATAGAAGCATGCTTTTGAGAGGTATATATTAAACGTTTAGGTCTGCCATCAGAACAAGATGGACGACGACGCATGTCAATCAACCCAGTTACCTCAAAATGCGAGCCCAGAGTTTTAATGTGAAAAGACGATAAAGAAGCTGTTTACCTTGCGAAATAGGGGAGAGCATTGTCCTTGAACCAAGCATGCCATTTCGAGAGATAAAGGAAAAGCACAAAGGGAGTGTACAAGCAGACCATGTGCAAGGACATATTTTCCAAAGATTAGGAGGAACAAGAACATTTACTGATGCCAAATATTGGATGTTTAAAAGGTATAGAGTCAATATAGGATGGAGTGAGAAAGTCTCTAAAGGCTAAAAAGAGAAATGCACCCAGCAAACGTTGAATCAAATGTATTTAAAAGCACAGTCGATATGGACAATTTCATGGGGCCTCATTACGGGTCCGGCAGTAACCCTGCCGGTGTGACCGGTGGGTTGCTGCCGGGACCCGTAATATTTTACTGGTGCCTGACTTCCCTGTGCCACCACGAGATCTCAATTCTGGCGGCCCCAGGAAGTCAGGCGCAGGTAAATGTAAGTCCCCGTTCCCATTGAGTCCAATAGGACTCTATGGGAGTGGGGACACAAAAGCACTGGCACCGTTGCTAACAGTGCTGGTGCTTCCTTGACCGGTCTGCCTACCGTGGCTGCTGCACCCGGCAGGGTCAGACCTGTCGGATACAGCACCCACGGCAGGCAGATTCAGAGTTTGCCGATCTAGAAACAAGGGTGCGGGTGAGCTTTCCGGCACCTTTGTTTCCGGTCTGGCAAACTCCTAATGAAGCCCATGGTCTTACAACACATAGTGAAGGGCTCACAAAGAAGGGCTATTCATTAGGCATGGAGCTAAAATAGCGGTGTACCTACACTCCCTCGAATGTCCCAAGACAGTGCAGACTGGCAAGGTCAACCTTCAAACAGAAGACACTGGCATGAGGCCTACCGATGAGTGAGGGTGGTCTAATTGGGAAACAAAGGGAAAGCTAACGTATTGCCAACCACCTGGGTTTTGTTTCTTTGTACGTGCTGCTAATAAGAAAAATGTCCAAGGTTGGATTTGGGTTGCCAACCACATACAATGTTGCAAAATATTATTCCACTGCCACTTTTTCTGCTATGACGAATACCCTAAACCATTTGATTAGAAGTAGCTCATGGTGTGTCTTACAGAACAGAGACCACCAATGAGGAACTAACTGTAGAGGTGGAGCCAAGTACCCCCACTGAAAGCTCCACCCCCATGATGCCTATATGTTGGGAGCCAGAGTGTGAGACACGTGCAGTACCAGTAAAAGTACCTATATCGAAAAGAATGTTGGACGTAAGATACCCATTGCCATATATGCACTCCTGACAATTTGATGGCCATTTGAATGAAATCCTGAAAGAAGTGTCAGAAACTAGCAAAACAGAAGATTGATGACGTCATGCGAAGCAGAGCTGACATATCCAAAAAAGAGACAAGAGGTTGAAGTATGTAAGCATTCAATGAAGATCTAAGGAGAATGTGTTAAAGATGAGCAATATTTTGTGCTCGAGATGAAGATGCTCACGCTACAGAAACGATGAAAAAAACATCAAGTCATTTTACAATTGTATATATGCAGTAACGCAAGTAGACAAAGTATTCTTAAAGGCTGGCTACGTAGTGAATAGATTGTGGTGATGCACCAACGTATATGCATAAGAATGTAAAGACTAAGGATGGTCCACAACGCACTTTATCAGAGTTTGGCCCCAGTAAATACACAGTCTTTTTCAGTGTGGCGCAGTTGGAAAATGACTTGATACTGGAGTTAGATTCAAGAAGAGCTTAGCTGGCCAAGCACCAGGAGGTCAAGGCCACCGTGAGCTTGGATGTTCATGCAGTAGCTACAAAACGTGTGAAAAGAACAAACTCCTGTTTGAGGTGAGGAGCAAGAACATTGAAGACGTCAGAGGTTCATCATTTAATTGTATTTAACATAACGAAAAGCTCTGAAACATGGTCTCTAGTCACGTGGATGGATGAAAATAGATACTGAGCTGAGCTTTATCGAAACGAAGAGACACAATATGCCTCTACTCCCTTTTATTCTCAGGCAAAGAGACTATTTCTAAGGCCAATGTTCAAACTGCTAATTGACTGGCAGACCACAAGAGTGATGATAGATGACAGGCTAATGAGGTGGGAAGCTGTGGTTCTGACCAGCCTATCAGCATCTGGGTGCCAGCCTGCGTGCTGCTACCGTGTGTGGAATAGTACAGAGGGGTTCAAGGGTGCCAACCAATTCTAGACGGACACGTAATAGAGAGCCCTATAGTTTGTATAACCAATGGGACGCTGTGTATTTGATGAAGTTTGTAGTGACTTGCACTAGAGGAGGGCTTAGTTGCCCCTCCTGATGTTAGAGACCCAATCACCTTCCCAATAAGTATGGAACGTATACCTAGATGTTCCCGTTAAGCCAATCACTTTCCCAAGTAGGTTTTGTATTTTGCCACGTAGATTGACATCAATAATTACACGTTTTTTCTATATAAACCTGCTTTTTTATAAAGTTTGCGAAGTGAGAAGATCGAACAGATGTTTGTTGATGTTTGTTAAATTCTGCATCTCCATCTATCTCAAAATATTGCTACCTCGTCTTAAAGGGCCTAGTGTCGGGTACACAGGTTCACGTGGTAGTAGAGAGGTGATGGTTGTTAAACGTCCCATCGATCTGGTAGGCTTTTAAGGGTCTCGAAATATTGAGTATCCTCTGCCATTTCGCTGGAGGACCGTGAAGCTCCCTGTAGATAGCGGACATTAGTAAAAGAAATTGCAAGTCACTGAAGACAGGTGGGACGGGTCCCTCATTTTATGGCATCCCCTTCCAATTTCTACAGGAATCTGAGCAGACAGAAGGCTTAAGCGGCTGGTTGAGGAGGAGGCGATCTTGAGGCTCAGAAGCTGAAACACGAGTGGTGAGTAGACTGAGGGAGAGGGCAAATGATGAATGGGCATTGAGTGGGGAAAGTGAGAACGGGATAACAGGGAAAGAAAAACGAGGGTTGGTTGGAGTATGTTTAGTTTAACAAGGAAGAGCATAATATTTTAAGGCATATAGACGAGAAGCGATCTATATGATAATCCCAGAATCCTATGTGAAGGAGGTCTAGAATGAATTGTCATAGAGTCCAAGTGGACATACCTAGGCTACGAACTATCAAGGATCGTTAAAGAGGACAATTCATACTCCGATCAGAGTCATTATAAGGGGTAGGAATAAGTCACGAGGAGGGTTGACAGAGATTTATGTGGGCCTGCCAGTCTTTCAGTTTGTCACACACCCAAGCTTAAACAGTACAGTGCAGAATGGGTTAAGGGCAGGGCAGATAACATGTTCATGCCATGTCCACAAGGGGATCACTGTCCAAACACTGTCCAAACACATGACAACATATTTGCACACAGCATATAAGGGAGAGAAGCTAGAAAAGAGGTTAGCTAGCTTGGAGCTTTGGAAGATGTACCAGGAGGAAAGGGAAGACCTGCCTCCTGAGGACTGGATGCTTAACCAAGGCAGCAACAGGGTATAGCAACCTGACACATAAGTCGCCTGCATGTAGCAGTGATGAGAGCCCCAAAAAGACTACAGAGAGAGATGTGATCCCTAAAGTCCCACGGGACAAGGAGAGAGGTGAACAACCAGGTATGTCCCTAGACATAGAGAGAGAAATAAAGAGATGGAAAGGAGAGAAAGACAAAGCTGACGAGATAGCGCTCATACAGAACAAATGGATGGGCGGTCAGATATTGCTCAAACTTGATGGGAAGATCATTGAGGAAGTAAGGCAAAAGGAAGATCAGGACGAGCAAGATAAAAAAAGACAGAACTAGAGAAACAATTGAAGGACGACAAAGCTAAAAGAAAGAGTAGACAAAGACGGGAACAACTGTATCAAGCTGAACAGTTGAGAAAGCATGAGAGAGTAGACAGGCAGACGATGGGAGATGAGTGTGATTTTGGCATTTCACAGTTCCCTTTATTAGAACAAGAAGGAGCCAGACCACAGTATGTACCATGGCCTCAGATGGATAAGGATAACTCCAGAGTTTAACTTCAGGTGTCAGAAAATGGATCTATGAATTAGAAAAAATGACAGGAGGAAATACGCTAGCCATAGGGGACATTAAGGGTCTTCTAGCAGCTCTCGTTTGGGAGAGGGCTGATGACATTTGGTTGAGAGAAGGATACATGAATGTCACTGTACAGAACACAGCGCACGATGGAGAGCTGTTTAATAATTGTAGAGTGGTAGTCTGGAAATGATGCGAGTACAATATCCTAATACGTCTGATATGGGAGTTATAATGGCACGAAAGATACAGGAAGTAGAGGATCTGCTTGTTTACATTCAGAATTTCAAAGAGAAGTGGTCTTTGGAAACGCATTAGCCGTGGGGAAAATCTATACCTGTATTCTATCATATACTATGTCAGGGACTACCAGACAAGGTACAGAGACAGCTTAAGAAGTTAGTGGGTATGGAGGCGAAACCATGGCCAGAAATACAACTGACCATTGCGCATCATTGCCGATTGTTGCAGAAAAAAAATCTACAGAGAGACGATGTTAGGAAGCTCAAGGAAGCTAAGCTAGTACAGACGAAGCTATCAAAATATGCTATAGAAGGGGCACATTTTAACTAGTGGAGAAGGAACAGGATTGCAACAAACAGTAAGCATGCCACAGGTGAATAACCAAAGGCAGTTTGATCAAGGAGGGAATGGATTCATATCAAGATGTAGGGTAAGTTTCCATGGATGAGAAGACTTTCAGAATAATCAAGGGAATTTTCAGAATAACCAAGGTGGGTTTCAGACTATGCCAAATGATAATCAAGGCATGCAGGGAGGGCAAATTTGAAGACTGCCTCCTGTATGTTGGACATGTGAAATGATAGGGCACATAGCACGAACATGTGGGAGCCAAGGGTATGTACAGAATGGGCAGTTCTTAAGAGGGGAGACCACATATCCGCCTGCATATAGCTCACAAAGTAGGGATGGGCTTGCCCAATATCAGACAGTGTATCAAGCACAAGCGCTGATAATGAAACAGGCTTTACAACCACAGCAAGCACCATTGAATCCGCCACAAGGGTAGTCACAGCACGCGCCTATGCAGATACAGCAGAGTGCAAACACAGGACAGCTATTGACTTCAGATAAGGTGTGTCACTGTCGAGGGTGGGAATCCTTTCACGGGCACAGGAATAAGTATGTACCCACAATAGGATAGCTCACTGGGTGATTTGATGTGTTCAGTATTATCTGTGACTCCCAAACCTCAACAGGAACCGAGGGTTGACGTCACTATTGAAGGCAAATCCTTTTCCTTTTTTAGTAGACACGAGTGCAACTCGCTCACTCATACGAGAGGGAAAACTTTCATCATCGGGTAATGCCATGAATGCTCAAGGATTCTCAGGAGCTAGACGTGGAGTTCCTTTTACTGAGAAATTGCCAGTCTCTATAGAAGAATGTGATATGTCCGTTCCATTGTTGTATTCACGATAGACACCACTTAATATACTGGGTCGAGATTTAATGACGAAACTAAACATGACAATTTCTTTCACTGATGAAGGCATAGTGTGTTCAACGCCAGGAATACATTATTTAAATGTAGGCAAACTTATCATGGCATTTACAGGGCAAATAGGCATACGAGGAGTAACATTAGAACCAGAAATATTTCACTATGGGGTACACATTTTGTTAACATGGCTGCCTGGTATTGTGGGTAAGACTATGAGAATACCTGATGAATTTCTTTTTAGGCCAGAGATTCCTATGGGCGAAGAGGGGGGACGGATTTTTCCCTTAGAATTGCAAGCAGATGTGGTACAAGGTGAATTGGCCATGTTCATAGGATTTGATGATGATGGCAGATCATGGAGCAGAGTGATTGCTATTGGCGAGGGTTATAGATTGACTGACATCACTGATGAGGACATATTTAGAGATGACCCATCAGATGACAAAGTGGTGTTTGGAATGAGCATTACATAATGGGTTAGGGCAGAAAGATGCAAGGCTCCACAGAAAATGATGATAGTGCAACAGCTTCCTGCATATTTTGATGAAGGTATAGCGAAAGTGTCAGTTTCTTTATGGACCACTGGCTCCTATGACATAGGCCTATTAAAGGGGGTTGGAGAAGTTAAGATTAAACTAAAGCCAGGAGCACTTTTACCTCCAGCAAGGCAGCATCCCATGTCTCAAGAGGCACACAAGGGTTTTTTTAAGACGATATCTGCCATGATGGATCACGGTATCTTAGTGACGTCAGAGTCACCATGTAATAATGCGGTGTACCCTATCATAAAATTGAAGGGTGGGGGTGTGGCGTTTAATTCAAGATATGTGTCCAATTAATCAGATAGTAGAGGCTGAGTTTCCTTTAGTTCCCAACCCGGCGACGATTTTATGTAATATCCCTGTTGAGACGTGATATTTCACTGTGATTGACTTGAAAAATGCCTTTTTCTCAATCCTGTTGCATAAAGATTCTCAGGATCTGACATCATTTACGTTTCTTCAGACTAAGTTCAAAAGCACAAGGCTGCCCTAAGGATATTGTGAGCCTCCATCGATTTTCAATAGAGTCATACAGATGGACTTAAGCAATATTGATTTGCCAAGTGTCATTTTGCAATACGGAGATGATATTTTGTTCTGCAGCACATCAGAAGAAGAGTGCAGATGCGACTCAGTTCAGCTAATGATTATATTAGCCGAGAAGGGATATAAAGTGGACAAAGAGAAATTACATTATTGCCAAGAAGAGGTGTTATACATAGGACAGATGATCTGGCATGAGGGAAAGAAAGTTACACCTGAACAGGCTGAGGCGATTTTGAAAACAGCAAAACCACACACGATAAAGCAAATGCAACAGTTTTTAAAACTGTGCAATTATGTCAGAGCATGGGTATTTGATTATAGTTCTTACACAACGCCATTGTTGAAAGCCCTGAAAAAAGCACAGCAGAGTCAGGAAAGATTGTGTGGACTGAGGAAATGGAGGCAGGGTTTGATGAGTTAAAAAAGAAGGAGGCATTCTTTTTATTTTCGCACAAGAATGGAACATTCATGACAGTAGTACTACGCAGAGGCCTACATTGGGGTACAAGCCTCTAGTATATTACAGTGGGATTTTGGACCCAGTAATGAAGGGTCACTTCCCTTGCTAAAAATCCTTGGCAGCTGCCGCATTCGCTATTGAGAAGTCTACCACCATAGTAATGGGGTGTTCCATGACGTTATTTGTTGAACATGCTTTGTTTGCTGTTTTGGAGAAACCTGAAGGTACACTGACATCTCAAAGAGCTTCTGCTTATGAGGTGGTTATATTGAATCCAGCAATTAAAATATTCAGATGTAAACCGGTGAACCCTGCCACGTTTGTAGCTGAACCACTGGCAGAGGACGAGCATGCACATGACTGCTCGAATTAAGAAGAATTTCATGATGAGAACCCAAGGGTGAAGGAAAACCCTTTAGCAGGGGGTGATATTCTCTTTATTGATGGTTCTTCAAAGATCGATCAACCTGATGGGTGAAGATATTCAGGTGCCGCTGTGGTAAAACACAGGGCTAACAGAGAAATCGAAGTAATGATAAGTGTACGACTACCGTCTCACTTCTCAGCACAGGCTGCAGAATTAGTGGCGCTGATTGTCGCGCTCACGAAACACGCAGAACAGGAAGTAACAGTTTATAGTTACTCTGCCTACGTGACGTCAACAGTACAGTCAGGGCTAGCACGTTGGAAAAGGAGTGGCTACCTCCGAGCGGACGGCACTGCAGTGCAGCACGCTGCCTTATTGGACAGGCTTATTAAAGTACTACAACTTCCAGTAGCCATCGCAGTAGTTAAGTACGCAGTGCACACTAAGGGAGTAGACTTTATCTTGCACGGAAACCAAGCCGCAGACAAAGAAGCAAAAAGAGTTGCATAACACCTGATATCATGAGCTTTGATACGCCTGATGGAAAAGAGAGAATGGTGGTGATGATGATTGTGAATGAACGCTTTAACCATTTGTCCAAAAATTCAATTGATGGGAGTTGAAGGTGGAGCCCCACAGGAGGAGAAAGACCTGTGGACATGGAGGGGGTGTTGTTTATCCCCTTGCAAGGAACTGTGGCGACAGGAAAGCACTGGTAAACCAGTGATGCCTGTAGCCTTGTTAAGGCTGGCGTTGGAACAGCTACACTACCCTGTGCATGCCACTAGAGAAAGCCTGGCAGCATCTATTGCGGAGGATTGGTTTGTACCGAACCTGTTACAACATGTTGCTTTTATGTAGTAAATTGCACTGTATGTCTAAGGTTTACTGCTGGGCACACATTTCAAACAATTAGAGGAGTTTTCCCTCGACCAAATGGTCCTTTTCAGCATTTACATATTGATTATGTTGATATGTGCAGGTCTGTAATGGATATAGGTATATGATAGTGGTGGTGTGACCTTTTTGTAGGTGCATCGAGGCCGGTCCATGCACACACGCAGACACCACTTGCGCTGTGAAGTTTTTAATCTGAGAAGTATTTCCTAGATGGGAAATATGTGAGGTATTGAGATCAGATAATGGCCCACATTTTGGGAATGAAGTGTTCGAGCAAATTAGCTTATTGCTCAGCATAAAACACACGTTTTCTTCTGCTTATCACCCGCAAGCAAACAGGATATGTGAGAGACTCAACGGTCTGCTGAAAGAGAGGCTAGCCAAACTAAAGTTAACATTGAAAAAAGGATGGCTGCATTTCCTGCCTCTTGCATTATATGCCTTGAGGAATCAACCAGGCTCTGACCGTCACCTCACACCCCATGAACTAGTAACGGGTAGGTGAATGAGAACGCCTCTCACTCCTCCATCGAGGACTAGAAGTGATGCCCAGACAACAGCAGAATTGCTAGGAGATGAGCTACGTGCCTACTTAATATCTATGACCACAAGTATCTCTGCCATATCAGAACAAGTCAAGCGATTGGGGTGTCAGTCTCAGAATACAGATGAAGACCATACAGCAACCAAACCTGAAAAATTACCTACACCCAGACTATTCCCAGGTGGAATGGCACAAGCCCATGTTTAACGGCCCTTTTGTAGTGGTGGACGTTACCCCATCAGCAGTGACGGTACTAGGGAGACGTGCATGGATACACCTGGGAGATGTTAAAGTCTACCCTGGAGAGAGCACCACTCCCCCACCCCATTCAGAAGCAAGCCACGGAGTTCAGCACATGCAGACTGGATCGATGGATAGGAAGAAGGTCGCAGAGACTGTCAAGTAGACAGAGGGAAAGTGTGCACATTGGACTGTGGTTCTTCCGAGACACTCTTTGGAGCTGCTAAAACAAGGAGTAAAAAAGCTATTGTTCTTGAGCCACAGGAGTTTGCTGAAATGTGGACTATCAGGCCAAAACTGGATTACTGCAACAGCCTGTACCTAGGTGCTAATCAATCCGTACTCAACAAGCTGCAGGTAATACAATATAACGCCTTGCGCGCAGCCCTCAACATTGCCAGACAAGAGCATATCTCTGATACTAGGAAAGCCTGCAAATGGCTATCCATACGCCAAAAAATTGATCTAAAAACCATCTGCCTCACGTACAAAGCCCTCAATCACCTAGCACCACCTTATCTAGCTAATAAACTCACCCTGAAACCTGCCACCAGATCCACCAGATCCTCCAACACCCTTTGCCTATTAGTACTCAGGTTCTACCGAAAAAGAGCTGGAGGGGTAAGCTTCACAGTGCTTGCCCCCCAACTCTGCAACTCCCTACCGCTTAACATCAAAACTGTCGAATCCTTCCAGATCTTTAGGAAGCAGGTCATCAGCTGCCTGCTAAACAAAGAATAACGCCTCTAACACCAGACCCGTGCGGTAACAGGCTTAGACACTGCATCTATTCTGAAAATTGTATATTGTACGTACTGCATATGTTCTGTTTATTGACCACTGTATATATATGTATATATTATAAACCTGTACGAAGTATGCAACACAAAGATACTTCTCAAACGCTGTAACCAAATTCTTAAGCGCCCTTCTACCTCCGGGTTTGGAGCGCCATACAAATAAAATAAACAAACAAACAAACAGGCATTGAGATCCAGAGGAAGAAAAATGCCAAATCTTGAATTCCTTTTCGACGACTGGGAGAGGGAGCAGTTCCCTGATTCCTTTCTCGCCAAATTTCTCTTTGGAGGCACCCATGGTGGTCTCTAATGGCAACATTCATCAGATCATTTTTGCTGTTTTCCTCTTCATTCTTCGTGCATATCCTGTGCTGGTTAGGAGAACTAGTGACATACACATGTTTCTGCAAGGGCCTAAAAAATGTCCTATTGTGAGGAGACTGCTCGCAGATATCATAGAGCAGATCATCCAGCTACCTTAGTTCTGTACAGAAAGTACAGATAGTCCTGTCTGATGAAGACGCTCTCAAACTACTTGGATTGATCTTTTATTTTCTGTTCCACAAACATCCTTACCTTGTTGGACGTCGTACTAACACTCATGTATTTTTGAGGGATACCAGGAATCGACCTGCAATAAATTGGCTGATACATGAGATTCGCAAGGAGATTCGTCTGCTGCCTAGCACCTGACAAACTTGCCTGATTAAAATGTTTTTCCTTCCTTAAAAGTAATCACAGGCAAAATGGGTAATATTGATAGCAACAATAATAATGTGGCAAACAATGAGAGAACACAGCAATGTGCAAGAAGCCACTGTTGCTGGAGTTGGATGTTCAGGTATATAGTATATACATGTATTATCTTTATCAACATTCTTCCAGTTCTCACGATACACTCTGTTTATGTTGGTCCAAAGAGAGCAGTGGTTCCTGTGTATCTTCCGATGCAGTAGAAAGGTACAGATATAGCAATTGTGTGACAGCCAAGGCCCTATGTGATCGTTCCTGCAGCAGTAGCCCATGTAGAGGCGCCGATTTTACTGACAAGTGTTCCTATGGTTCCTCCTGTAGGAAGTATGGCCACTGATGTTTTTCATGAGTTGCTTGAATGTACTCCTCTTGCGAAAAAGAGACCTAAGAGAAGTACAAGGGAGGATGATCATGGAGTGAATGATTATCTAGACAGCATAGAACATTTGGGGAATAACATATGGTATCAGCACATGAAAGCGGTAGGACGGAAAACCTCAGAGGAGGAATGCTATGTATGTGCACTCCTACCTCGTGCTATGGGAAAATCTAAGATATTCATAGCCATTGAAATAGATGCTCAGACAGCACATTGCCTATCTCATATTGCACTCTGCCGAGCAAGTGGTCAGTTCATGGGCCGAACAGCATCTTTGGTCTGGGCAACAGAATGGTCAGCTCCAGATGAAGATGATTATGTTCAAGACACAAAGACAAGAGCAAGAGCACACGCCAGAAATCATGTGATAAAATATGAACAACCTGGAGTGAAAGGAGCTGGAACTAGATGGGAAGTAAACAGACGACTTGAAAGTCCAGGAACATCGGCAGAAGAAATTCGAAGATGGAAGAAGCGAGGCCAAATGCAGATTTGGGAATCAGTACTTTCTCCAGACAGATGGGAGTAAGGTGTGGTTATTTACAGAGCGTGGGTAGTAACTGGTTGCAACACACTAACCATTGACCTCGGAGAGAATGGGTGCAAACCTTTATGGCCAAGACTTGCTAAACTACTGACGTTGGTCAAAGACAAAGGAGGACGCTTATAGATAGTGCCCCTGGACATTGCAAAGCTGTGTTTCAGAAACAATGGCACAAGAAACGATGGAGAGAATCACAATTGTGGTTGAGTCTTTGATGTACCAGAAATGAAGCACGGGACCACAGTGATAATGGATCACTACTGGGTCATGAAGCTGCCCAGAGATTGGGGAGGACGGTGTTCTATTGTAAACGTCAATGTTCCAGCATTGGTGATTCCTAAAAGTGATTTGAACATTGGTGACTTTCCAAAGGCAGATGCTCACTTCAGGAAGAACAGATCTGCTGAGCTGATAAATCGAATGAAGAGAGAGAACTATTTCTCAGCCAAGTTAAAATAAGCTTTTTATTCCATTCCATATGAGCACACATTATTCAGTCAGACCTTATCGATATTCATGATAATCTTCATGCCAAGGATCCAGACAGCAGCAAATACCAACTGGTTACAGATAACCAGATGGGAATTGTTGTAGACGATTAACACTACTATAAAGGGTTTCAATGCTATCAATTAAGAGCTGAGAGCCATACGGCTGATGACTCTTCAGAACAGATACATCCTGGACATGATTACATCTATGGATGGAGGTGTTTGTGCTAAAATCGTAGAATCATGTTGCACATTCATACCTTCTCATGATGACGAGAATGGCACCATAACAGAGGCCATAACTTTGTCTACAAAGTTACACGTTCAGATGATAGACGAAGTGGAAGACATTGCTGATGACAGTTGGTTTGGATCAGTTTTCTCATGGGTTCCGCAATGGATGGCAGACATGTTGAAGTTCCTTGGAGCCCTGATAGTGATGGTTTGCTTGGATTTTGTATGATCAGCATAATAATCTTACAATGTAAGAGCACTGCAAGAAAGGCAGTAGGAAAGAAAATCATGATTGATGTCGAATCAGGATGGAAAACTATAGAGCTGACAAATGAAGAGATCAGAGACTACATGAAGGCCAGCATTCACGCACCTGAGGGGACGAAGTTCCTGTACCCAAAGAACCATAAGAAGTATGTGGGGAGATGAATCAACTGCAGTCCAAATGGACAATGCATGTTTATGTCCTGGAATAAAGATGAGTATGTGAAATCAGCAGGATGCCTGAAAGGGATCATCATGATTGGGTCCCAAATAAGCATTTCTTCAGACAAGGATGTCTAGATGTGAAGGATCATGAGACAGTGGGCAATGAATTGTTCAGAGGGGGTAGTGTAGAGGTGTACCTCCACTCAAATCACTGCCCCCATGATGCCTATATGTTGGGAGCCAGAGTGTGAGACCCGTGCAGTCCCAGTGAAAGTACCAAGGGCTATTCATTAGGCTTGGAGCTAAGATATCAGTGTACCGACACTCCCTCGAATGTCCCGAGACAGTGCAGACTGGCAAGGTCAACCTTCAAACAGAAGACACTGGCATCAGGCCTACCGATGAGTGAGGGTGGCCTAAATGGGAACCAAAGGGAAAGCTGACGTATTGCCAACCACCTGGCTTTCGTTTCTATGTATGTGCTGCTAACAAGAAAAATGTCCAAGGTTGGATTTGGGTTTCCAACCCATTAGAATAGCCTGCCATGCACATTTACATACGATGTTGCAAAATATTATTCTGCTGCCACTTTTTCTGATATGAGGAATACCCTAAACCATTTGATTAGAAGTAGCTCAGGGTGTGTCTTACAGAACAGAGAACACCAATGAGGAACTAACATACACACTATCTATAAATATGCTTGATCTGCTAATGCAATCCCACCCCTCAATATGTTTTTGAAGTTTGCCACGTAGGATGACGTCATAGATAATGCATCTTGCATTATATAAACTAAAACCAAATGATAAGACAGTGTGATCTTGCATGAGTCGAATTGATGAGTATTTATTCGCCTTGCTTTACTTCTTGAGATTAGAGCAGTATTTTACCATCTCGTTTGATTCTGTCTGGTTATTGGTTCCAAAGTATTTTCTTGGTAAAACATTCTACCACAAAAAATGCTACGGTGCTCGGGCACATTTGGTAGTATTGCGGATGGTTCTGGTCTAATCGACCTAGAACTCAGACCTAGAACCTAAACCCAGGTGCCCATATGCCTGATGACTCCTGCCAGAAGCCAGACGAGCGCGGAGTTCCCTGCGGTGAGCGGTGCACTAAATTAAAGTCACATGATATATGGTCGACAGGTCTCCCTTTGAAGAAATTCCTGTTCGATCTCCGAAGGTGCACCGTGGACGAAAGGTAAACTGGTTGATTACATGCGAGTCAATGCGGGAGGACTCGAGCTGAGTACCAGATGTAAGTAGACCATCGTAGTTGTTAAAAACATATGTGGGGAGGGATTGTAATTATGTCATGTTGTAAACAAAAGACACAACTGTGAAAATACCCTTTGTTGTATGTTTCTAATTTCGTGTTGTGTACACTGTTTTTGTTTAAAAACCACACCCGGGCTGAAGAACAGCCTCGGGCAGCACTGATCTGAGTTACTTGTATCACCTACTTCGTATACTCATATGTGCTTGTCACTAGGGTACTCATCCTCTACATCCCGATGAGGGTGCACAACTGCAATTCCCTATGTTTTTATTGAAATCTATCAGGTATCGCTTTCGTGCTTTGCAAAGTTTGTAATAATATAAGACACTGATTTTTGAGATTGAAATAAATATGTCCAAAAACTGTGGATTTTTGTGAGGTTCTCGCATCCTGATTATTTGTGTTATCAATATATGTACCCACCTGGGCATATCAGGACCCCGCCAGGCGCCCTTTATTTTCTTTCCGAATATATTATATATACATAGTGGGCGAGACACAGGATCCTTGTGGGACACCGCAAGTGGTTTGAATCGAGTCAGCTGAGGCCGATGGGGAGAAGACTCTCATTGTTCTGTTTGCTAAGAAGGACTGGACCCAAGCTATTGCGTCACTCGAGAAGTGGGCCGCCGATGCTAGGTCTTTGCACAAGACTGCATGGTCCACCAAGTCGAAGGCAACTGATAGGTTGAGGAGGAGTAGCATGGCAGTTTTGCCTTTGTCCTTCATCTGGTCTATTTGGGCCTTTAGGTCAATTAACACTGTTTCAGTACCATATTGTGGTCTGAATCCAGATTGACGAGATCCTAGAAGGTGGTTGGTTTCAAGGTAGTCTTGAATTTGTAGATAAGCTACTCTGTCGATTATTTTAAGGAGAAAAGGCACTGTGGTGATGGGTCTGTAGTTAGTGGGGATGGATGGGTCAAGAGTCTGTTTCTTGAGGAGCAATAGAACCCAGGATTCTTTAAGGTTTAATGGGACAGTGTTGGTTTTGAATTAAGCATTAATTAGTTTTGAAATAAAGGGTGCAAGATCTCTCGCTGTGTCCTTGACTATTTGGGCAGGACAGTTGTCTCCTTGACAGTTGGAAGGTTTTAGTGAGAGGATGATTTTTTCTGTTTCCTGTATGGAAACTTTGGTGAAGCTGAAGAGTACTGGCATGTTGGGGACTTCCATAGGAGTGGAGACATGCGGCTCAGTCGGCGGCAGTGAGGCTTTTCTATTACCAATTTTATTTGGAGGGATGTTATTTTGCTAGATAGGGCGTTCTGTATGCTCATGCACCATTGTTTGTCCGTTGTCTGGAGGGGGTATGGGGGATTCTAGTTCCTGGAGGATCACAAAGAGTTCCTTAGTATTGGAGCTAGCTTTGGAGATTGTTTCATTGAATATGTCTTTTTTGGTCTGGATTATTTCTTTCTTATATTTGTTTGCCAGGTGGGTCAGTTGCAATTTGTTTTCTTCTGAGGGGGAATGACGCCAGAGGGATTGTAGTTTTCTTTTCTGAAGTCTTAGCTCTTTAAGATGTGGTGTGAACCAGGCGTTGAGGTGTGCCTTCTGGTTACTTTTGCGAAGTTTGGCTGGCGCAATGATATCTAAGGCATTGGTCACTGTATTGTTAAAAACCTCTACTAGGAGGTTCGGGGTGGAGTTGCTTGGACGCGAGTTGAGGGACGGAAGGAGATGAGGTAATAGTTTGTCGGTTGTAATATTTCTTTTACATCTAGCATCTAGTGGGCATGGGTGGTGCCATAGCCGTAGCTTTAGGCATTTGTTTATCTATTGTCAGTGAAAAGTCTATCAGGGGATGATCTGTCCATGGTTGCGGAGTTATGTTTTTAATGGTGGTGTAGTTCAGGTCAGCTACCCAGTCAAGGGGTATTCCAATTTTGTGGGTGGGGATGTGGACCTTTTGGGTAAGTTCATACTCAGATAAGATGTTTGCTATAGATTGTGCTTGTTTATCCTCAGGGTCATTAAAGACTAAGTTGAAGTCAGCCAACATTAACATCTGTGATGACTCTTTAGTGTTATTGGCTAGCAGGCTGGATAGGTCGTCCTCGAAGGTGCAGATAGGTCTGGTTGTTTATATAGCAGGTAGATAGTTAATTTCCGGTTGCTCGATATAGATAGTTTGGCCGTGAGCAGTTTGCAGGATTTCAGTCATAGTGGGGTGCCGAGTCTTAAGGCAAGGCTAGTTTTGGCTATAATACTATGCTGCCCCCTCTGGCATTGGATCTATCCACTCTGAGTATCTGGTGATTGTCTGGGATAGCTAGCATAAGGGCAGGTCCAGTTGCATCATGTAACCATGATTCAGTGACTGCCAGGAAGTCCAGATTATCCGCTGAAGTTGGCTATTTCAGTGGCGTGTGCCACTAGGGATCTTGTATTAATAAGGGCTCCAGAGATGGTAGTCAGGTTTTTCGGTTCGTTGGAACCAGTTGGGGTAAGGCTAGGTTGATTGGATCTGGTGTAGGATGTTAGTTGAATGAAGTGTGTGAGGTTTGGTATTTTAGGCAGTGCCTCGTGAGCAGATCTTACTGGTGAATCAAGGTTAGGGCCATTGGTGTTGAATTTAGGGTGGGGAATTAGATTGAAGGAATTGTTGGTTCTAGGCTCATAGAGTTGGGTTAGTCTCGCTCAGAGTCCATTGTTTCTGTCTGGTACGGGGCAGGGTGAGAATTTGAGTAAGGACATGATTATGTAAGATAGGATAAGCAATAATAAGTACAGTTGGGTCTTTCCTGTATGCATAGTGTTGTTAGTTCAGGCTAATCCAATGATAACAGGTGGGTACAATCAGTGGTAGAGGTTGTAGGTAAATTATACTCTGCAGAACGCGCTAGTCCTGTATAAGCGATGCAGGTTAGGTTCACAGAGTAGGCTGGTCCTATATATGCCGGGCACAAATTAGGCTAGTCCAATATAAGCAGGGTAACTTAATTCCACAGTGTAGGCTAGTCCAATGTATGCAGGGCAGTTTAATTTCACAGAATAGGTTAGTCCAATACATGCGGGGTGCTGAGGAATAGGCTACACAATAGGCTGGTTCAAAATGGAACACACTGCGCATAAATACTGGGCAGTAGCAATAGGCTACACAAAAGGCTAGTTCAGAGTGGAGCACACTGCGCATGAATACTGGGCAGTAGCAATAGGCTACACAATAGGCTAGTTCAGAGTGGAGCACACTGTGCATGAGTACTGGGCAGTAGCAATAGGCTACACAATAGGCTAGTTCAGAGTCGAGCACACTATGCATGAATACTGAGGCATTAGCAATAGGCTACACAGTAGGCTAGTTCAAATGGAATACAATGCGCATGACTACTGAGGCAGTAGCAGTGAGTAAGTATCATGTGAGTAAGTATCATGCAGTACAATGTTCACTAGACAGATTCACCGTGGGCTAGTTGGATGTGGAGCGCAATGGGCGAGTACTACACTAGCACTAGGTT
Source organism: Ambystoma mexicanum (assembly GCF_040938575.1). Classification (NCBI taxonomy): domain Eukaryota; kingdom Metazoa; phylum Chordata; class Amphibia; order Caudata; family Ambystomatidae; genus Ambystoma; species Ambystoma mexicanum. The sequence continues at coordinate 899,425,661 of NC_090924.1, forward strand.
GTGAACAACGGCAAAATTCAATGACAAGTTCGTGATAGGCTAGTTCGATATTGAGCATACTGCGGGGGTGTCGTGGAACACTAGCAGATGTACCATACAAGAATGCATTTAGGTAACATGGCTAGTGGCTACAAATCAGAATGCAGTGGTTACGATTATTAATTTGAGGTTATAATGCGGGATAATAAGGCGGTGAGTGGCATGTGAGGAGACACTCGGGTGAGACACAGCAGGCTACGTCGTACCGGATGTTCCGCAGTTTGCAGTGGTACTTGAAGTAAGTTACAGAGTTAATGAGCTTCGGTATATTTCCTCACAATACTACAACTTGGTTAATACTATGTGAACTATGTGAACAGACTAATGTCATTGCCAGGAAGAAAACAAGCAGGCGATGATAATGCTGCCTGGAAGACAAGGAGTGTGGCTAGGTATGCCCAAAGGATCAGGGTTTTCACAATTCCCACTATTAGAGAAAGGAGGGGGTCGACCACAGTATATGCCATGGCCCCAGATGGATAAGGATAATTTAAAATGCACACTTCCGAGATTGACTTTCGGTGTGGGAAAATGAATTAAGGAATTGGAGAAAGGGATGTCAGGAATGATGTTAACTACAGGTGATAAGGTCTATTTTCAGCCATGCTATGGGAGAGATCTGATGACATTTGGAAAAGAGCAGGGTATCCAAAAGTAACTGCATAAAACACAGTGCATGATGGAGCGCCAGTCAATAATTGTAGAACAGACCTATTGCGAGCACTTAGTGTACAATATCCAGATACATCGGACATTGGAGCAATATTGACTACGAACATGAGGGAGGATGAAGACCCCATCGCTTTTATTCAGGATATTCAATATAAATGGAGTGCAAGGATGCATGAACCATGGGATAAAACTGTAGCATTATTTTATCATACATTATGTCAGGGACTGCCAGAGTCAGTGCAGAGGCATTTAAAGAAACAGTTGGGAATGGAAGCGTGACCATGGAAAGATATACAACTGGCAATCGTGCATTATTGCAGAATGCTAAAAGAGAAAGAGAAAAAGAGGGCAGAAAGCAAGAAGAAGCAAAGTTGGTGCAGAAAAAGTTATCAAGGTATGCCATAGAGGGAGCAGTGTTGGCAAGCAATGGGGGAAGCAAGGTGCATATATTACAGTTCCCACAGCAAAATACCATAGTCAATGCCCAAGATCAAAATGCAAATAATGATGTTCTGAGAGGCAGAAAGAATGGGCCTCGAGGAGGAGGAAGAGGAGGATTTCTAAACCCTCAAGGAAGGGAAGGATTTAATGGTTGACAATCATTAATATTTTGGAATTTTGGAAAAGGAGGGCACATGGCTAGTTTATGTAGAAGTAGAGCAGCCATGACACAACAGAATTGGCAATCTTCAAGAGGGAGATGGGATATGCCCAGGAATATAATACAGATTCACAAGGATATTATGCCCAAGATCACACATACAATCAGGCATACGCGCCACATCTACAGCAGTTTCAGCAAGCACCAATGCAGGCACAAGTGTCACAAACACAGCAATTCCAACAAGTACCAATGCAAACACAATCATTACAGGGGCAGCAACAGCAATCACCTATGCAAATGCAACAGGCACCCACTCAACAGATACAATATATTTGTATGCAAAAGACAGGTGCATCACAATGACAGATGGACACGGGAGCTACACAGGTAGTTAAACCCAAAGTAGGTAGTGTGACTGTGGTTGGAGGAAATCCTTTCACAGGCATGTGCATGAATTCATATCCACAATAGGACAGCCCACAGGATGACCTGATGTGTTCAGTACTATCTGTAACACCAGAACCCCAAGAGGAACCAAGGGTTAAGGTGATAATAGGAGGCAAGAAGTACTAATTTCTTTTGGACACTGGAGCAAATCGTTCATGTGTCCGGGAGGGAAAATATTCAATGTCAGGCATTGCCATGAATGCTCAGGGATTTACTGGGTTGACGACTTTAGTTCCATTTACAGACAAATTACCTATTTCGAATGGATTGTGTCCTCTGACGTATTCCTCATCTATGATATTCGTACCTCCCCAGCCTTGCTGTTTCCGAAAAAGAAATTCCGCAGTCGGCGCTGTGCATGAGGTTGTGGCGTCGAAGTCCCTTGACGGTCTTGTAGCGTGTCAACGTGACCAGTAGTATAAGTAGCTTGTGCCGTGCCCGTTGGCTTCAGTTCCGTTTTTCCGATAGCTTTGCAATCGTGTTAACGGCGCACATCATATTTTCCTCAGAAAAAATGTCATCTTCTTCGACCCCTTGCACTCCTAAGACAGGGTTTAAAAAGTGTGTAGACTGTGGTTCTAAAATGTCAATCACTGACCCTCACCATGTCTACCGTTGGTGCTTGGGTTCGAACCGTCGGACCGGCGACTGTGGTTCCTGCCAATCGATGACAGAGAAATCTCTTCGTGAACGAAAAGGTAAACTAGTGGTGGGGCGGGAAGCTTCGAGGGCCTCTTCGAAGGCCACTTCTAAGAAGCATAGAAAGTCTGTCGAGTCAAGAGACTCTGATAGACATAAACACTCGAGGAGATCTCAATCTAGGAGTAGATTGAGACGTTCTTCGTCTTCTTCTTCGTCTAAGAAGATGAAGAGGCAACATAGATCTCCTTCCTCTTTGTCAGACACATCTACCGAGATGGTAAGATGTCCGACTAAGTCTGATTCCCCTAGTTTAGAAAACAAATGATGACGGTCTTTGAGAATGTGGCCCGACCCCCTCAAAATCCCAGTCGCTTCCTTGGACGATGCAGGAGAGTCAGAAACTACTAAGGCCAAGTCTAGTAGTAAGGAGGAAACTCGACGATCTCGACCCAACGTTAAAACGTTGACGGTTCCTCGAGATTCCAGTGATTCCCCGGTATTGGCTAAAAAGCATAAACCGTCGAAGCACTTGACGGGTTCTTCGACGCCATCGACGCCGACTACCTTGACGTCGAAGCCGAAGGAGATATTGGCTCCTTTATTGAAGTCGTCATCGACGATTTCGAAGAATCCTTCGATTCTCCGGAACAGGAAAAAAGGTATACACATTTACCCAAATCAGACTTGTTTAAGTCCATGTCCTCTATTTTTGAGGAAGAAAGTGCCTCAGAGGAAGACATTTCTCCATCTGGAGTAAAATTTGGTACTAGAAATGTGCCAGAGGAATTTATTGACCCTCAGTCAAGATTGAGAGACCTATGTGACACTCTTCACTCTGCC